>NW_006159542.1:6224412-6249467 GCF_000334495.1 Tupaia belangeri chinensis
AAAGCTGTCTATTTTTAGAGCTTATGAAATACCTCTGGCTCTTGACATAGGGTGTTTAGGGAGGGTCAAAGGATCAATCAGAGTTATTTGAGTCACCATGGCTACATAATTGAGGACCTGTGAACTTTAGGAAATTTCAAAAATATGAGACAACTTGGCATAAGATAATTTTTCTTTTAAATTTCCACTCACAAATAGACTAAAAGTACACATGGAAGGAAATTTCCATTCACATTCTGCTTCCAGTGTGGGCATTTTGCTTTCCTTCCATGGTTGAGGGTCAAAAGAACAAGGATAGTGTTAAACACAAGTTTGTTTCTAAAATTGAGAAGAGGCTGGAAATATGAGATAAGGGAGAAGGACACTGAAAAGGGATATTAAGGCTTTAGGGAATGCCTGAAAAAACTTCTATTCAGCAGGGTTAGAATCATGTAGGTCTGTAGACTCTTCTCTATAAAAAAAGTCACAAGGTATGTACGGTCCCTTAAAGGTAGGTAAGGCCATAGCTGTCTTTTGTGTTGGAAAAAACTATTGCCTGGAGCTTAAAGGAGTCTAGTTTCACTATGCTTTGAGGGGATTTTCCTCCTTGGAAGGGAGCCTTCATTTAATGTTTCCCACATGTTGAAGGTGTTCAAACTAGCCCAGGATTAGATTCAAGGGGATTCCCTGTGATCTTAGAGTGAGAAGTCTCTCTGAGATTTAGGCTGAATTTGTGGCTCAGAGCCTGAAAACATTTTCTGATTATCTTGGGATTGACTGCCTTGAGGCTGAGGCATGTTGATTTCACTTTATCTCCCAATTAGTCCTTCTAAGAACAGATGTTCAACTCACCTGGATCTCAGAAAGGGTGCTTTCCCAGTCACAGCTCCCATCTGTATAGCTCAGAGAAGTGTGTGCCTACTTTTCTGGGATGAACAATCAACAAAAATGACCTGACTGCTACCTCTAGTTTTTATTCTTCTCTCTCCTGGGGCTGAAATTTGAACTTTTCTGTTTCCAGGCAGAGGGCTGCACCACCGTGAGTTGACCTTTCTGAACACCATGAAAAAATGATACAGGGATATTCTGTAAAATCATTAGATACCAATGCTAATCTAGGACTTTTAAACCATCTTGTTCATTCACCAAAGACACTGTTTAAGGTTCTATACTCAATCAACCCAGCCTGACTTCAGCAGGTAAGATAGTATAGTAGAAAAAGAAAGAGCATTTTAGTTAGAAAGCTTGAGTCCAAAGCCAACTTTGCCCTTTACTTATGAAAAAACCACAGATGAGACATTTATCTTCCTTGAGCCTCAACTTTTCTATTTATAAAATGGGGCTAGCAATTTATAACTTGCAATGTGAGAATGAGAATTTGGTGAGAAACCATGGACAAACCCTCCTAGCACATATGGATGCATAGTCTTCTATATTAATTTCGTGTGTTTGTGTTTATCATTATAAAGGGATTGTATATTTAGGACCAAGGAAATCTTTGTAATCTACTTCTTCTTTTCAAGTGAAAGTGGGTTCAGTAAGGAGGGGCTTGTGCTTTAGGCCAGCTGGATGGATTTTTTTTTTCCCTATAAGAAAGCATGACTGGATGTCTATAGAAATCTAGAGGAGGAGAGAATAGGTGTGCTTAGTTCATTGTAAGCATTAGAAAGGGCAGGATTAAGAGGGATATGTTTTTCATTCTGTCAGCTTGAATTCCCTTTCCAAATTCCATTCTGGTTATATGATCAGGCTACTGCTGTATTTATGGGTGGCCACAGTCTGCCTAGAGGGGCATATTTAGTCAGAAAGGAAGTGTTTTCCTTCTAAAGGCAGTGCAGGAGGCAGAAGTGTTCAGAGGGAACATAGCAAAATGTGTCTCTGATTTGGTGACCATGGAGACCTGGTCTAAAGTGTGGTCCCATCAGTCCAAGTTCTAGGACTCTGGAAAAGTCACTTAATCTCTGTATTCCAAGCTATCTCTTTGTCTAAGCATTACAGTCTACTTTACAGAGACATGTTGAAGATGTCTAGTGAGATGACACCCACAAAGAGTCTTTAGAGTAGAGAGTAGGCTCACCATCTATTTTGGCTATAATTATCATTAAAATTAATTGAAATTATCAGCCTGTGCTAAGCCTTTTGAACTTTCCACACATACTCAGTGTGGGCATTACTTGGGGAATTGCTCTTACTCCCATTATGGAAGGCCATTCAGAGGAGATGAAACCCTGCTTACAGTACAGATTGTAGCCTAAATGCATATTACCTGACTTCATGTTTTTTTTTACTGTGTTTTGTGTGTTCAGAATTCTGCAGAAATGTTCCTGAGGCTAAGTACAATCGAATACGTTGCAGATCCTCTAATTCTACTTCAACCAAAGCAGCCCCACATTTACCTGTCCTATACCGGGGTTTTTCTCTCAATTCATTTGATGGATTCCATTGTTAGAAGTAAGTTTGAAAAATCACCTTAGACTGCTAATCTTAGACAAGTCCCCATTAATTGACAAGCAGAAACACCAAAAAATGCCATTTATTGAACCCATACTCTGTGCCAACTGCTATTACAAGTATTATCTTATTTGAATGCCACAGAACCACGTGAGATATAGATTACCACCCTCTTAATATGAATGACAAAGCTGAAGGCTGCACAGTTAGTAACTTCTTGGGAGGCTATGAAGAACGGGTTCATGGGAGATGAGATAGGGAAGCTAGGTTTTTAAAATAAAGCAGAGAGGAAAAGAATATTTCATGACTGTAGAGCTTGGTGACATTTCTTTCAGCCTTTATTCAATTCACATTGTTTGACTAGACCAGAAAATATTCATACTACAAACCCTTTTCTTGCCCTAAACAGTCACTTTCCTGAAAAGCCCAGGGCCAGAGCACACTAACTTGTATCTCCTGCAAAGGGCTTAGATGCATGTGATGCCAGCAAACTTTCCACTAGTTTATTTAGGACTGAAAAAAATCGTGCCCCAGCTCTGAACGGGGCTTGCTATATCTCAGCACAAGGTAGGGAATTAGCTGGGGTGGGCAGCAGTTTTCACTTCTAAAGTACACCTGGGAATGCTCCATAAAAAGGGGGAAAATGACCCAGCAAAACATGAAAAAGAGGCATTCATTCAGCAGGCAGACTCCTTATCCTGCTTTCCCTTTGGGCAGAAAGGACATCCAAAGAGTTTCCCAGCACCATCGCATTTTAGAGCTGACAACTTTAGAATCTCCAGACCTCATGACGTTCTGGAATGAGAACTCAACATTAACATCCAGCCCTGGGGCTGCTACCTTTTCTCCCAACTTGTGCCAACATAACCTCCTGCTTGTAAAATACAGCCAAGTCTCTGACCTGCCCGCGTAGGAGACATCCTCAGACAGGGCAAGACAAGGGGCGAGGGCAAAAAGAGAGTGTGAAAAAACAGTCCAAGACTGACTAAGTGCCTCTTTCAGCTTCTAGTGTGATGGCAGTTTTTGGCAATGACAATGACAGTCCAAACTTGCAGCTATCGAACACTCACCATGATCTCTTTATACTTCATTTTCTGTTCATAAAAACAATAGAAGTCAGCGTCCCCATTTTAGAGAAGTGGAAAGTAAGGCTCAGGGGGATTATACATATTTCTCACATGGGCATGTACATGGCGGTGGGAAGACAAAACTTATCTTTGGCTTTAAAACTTGAGCCCCTTACAACTTAAATGAGCCAGAGGAAGCCCTGTGTTCTCTCCTGAATCCACCAGGGAGGTAGGCTTCCCAGCCCTCAAGGAAGTTGTTTCTCAGGACTTTCTGTGCCAAGAGGTGAGGAGAGAGAGGTGACGCTAGGGAAATAAGGGATACTGCCATCTCTAAACACACCAATGTATGTGCGAGTCCTGCCTGAAAATCAACAAATCAGCTAGTATTCACAGAAAGTCTTTTGCCCCCTAGAATCTACATTGCTGTCCACCATCTGATCTGGCAGCCTGTGATCATTCACCTTCTCTGCCCTGTCTCCCGGTCCTCATCTTTTTTCATGTCTGACCATGGGGTGAACGTTGGGATAGATACAAAACCCTGAGTCTAAGTGCTGTTTAGATGTAACATTTGATTGTTTTCTCTAGTATCCTCCATCAAGCTCCCCTTAGACCCATGACAGAGTAAGGTGATGCGCAAACTCCACTTTCCCAAACTCTACTTTTCTCATTCTCAAAGAAAAAAAAATATCCATAGGTGAAACTGCCAGGCAGAGGGTGAAGGGGAAGATTCTTCTTTTCCTCTGCAGAATGGCAGAGATAAGAACTTTACAGAAAGTTCTCAGTGTGGCTATTCACAGAGCTAAGACAAATGATCAGACAAGCAGAGAACAGTCAAGGTGCATCCTAACATACACATACTCCATTGTGCTAGTGAGGGAAATAAAACAAACATTTTATCATTACAAACAGCCCATTTGGTACCAGGAGTGCAAACAGAATACATCATAAGGATCTTTGGTGATGGAGTGAAAGACTCACCTTTCCGCAGTGGAAGAGACTTAGACCCTGGAATGAACCAGCTCCAAGGAAGAAGTCCCTGGACGTTAGCCCAGCGGGGTTCCCACGTGCGCGGCCCCCCAGCGTCCCCAAGCCGGGCTGTCTTTGTGCCGACCAGGACCAGAGGCGGGACGTGTGTCTGCGCGGGAGAGGCCACTGACAGTAGGCAGACTGTGGCCAATGCAGCCAGCTTTGGCTGGCTTATATAGAGAGCTCCTTCCTCTGTAATGGGACGCCTCGCCTCCAGACATCCTTTCCCACTTTTTCATTTGGTGAATTAAAGGAACAGCCCTCCCAGCGGAACAGGGTTAGCTCATGAAAGACGCACTCACTCCCGGCTCCTGGCCAGAGAAGGAACCTATTTGCATACAATTTATGGAGAAAGTAGGAATTCCCGTTCCCTCGCCTCCTGCCCCCAACACAGAGGAGCTGTGAGTGAAGTGTGATTTTTTTGCTTTGCTCCCCAACGGGATTTCTATATGTGAGACAGAAGCCCGATGAGCGAGAGGGAGCAGGATCAGCCGCCCTGGCTCGGCAGCCTACTCCCGCAAGCTGGAAACCGACCGGGGCTCGCCTGGGCTCTGGATGGCAGCTGCTTAGTGGCACCTCGGAGAAAGCACAGAGCTGAGCCCAGTTCCTGGAAAGAGGAGATAAAACCCTTTGAAGCCCGGGGCGGTTCAGGTTTCTCTGCGCTAGCAGAGAGATAACCCAGGATTAGTTCCCAGCAGGTGGGGATCGAGCTGGAAGCACAGATCAGTCCCACTGTTCTTAGGTGGGAGCCAGCCTTGCCCAGTTGCCAAAGGCATCTTTGTCCGCTGTCTTCTCAGCTGAGTCTCCCAAGGAAGGGTCCCCGTTCCTCTCCGTATTGAAACAAGTGCCCAGCACAGCCTTTCCTTTAAGAAAAATAGTTAAGAATAATAGTAAAAGGTAACAACTTACTCTTTGAGCCTTAAGCAGAGCCTTTCCTCTCCAGCTTGCTGTGGATGGTTTCCAAACTCTGAGTCATCCGTGGCTTGGTGGTTAGCATGCATGGAGTATCCGCAGGGCATACAGGGGCATTTGAGGGAGTGGGGAAGTAGCACGTCACCTCGCTGGAGGGACTTCTGGGCTTGTTGCAACACATAGCGGTTTGTGATGGTGGAGGAAAAGGAAACACCACACAACCTGTAGCTGCCCTTCAGCCCTCCTTTAGTAAGACTGTGAGTATTCAGTGCTGTGCAGGGTACCTTTTGAGCAGTACTACATTACATCCCTACAATATAAATGTGAAGAGGTGCAAGAGTCCCGTTTGTACAGATGAAGAAACAGGTTTAGGGACCAGCAGTTAGCGTAATGGCTATGTCGCTGCATTCCCACGTAGTCATCCGCGGTTCGTGTCCGGGACCTGGTAGCTTAGAACTCACGCCAGGCGCGTGTGCGTGCGTGCCCAAGATCCTGAGAGGAGAATGGAGGAGAAGGGATTGCGGCGTGACCATCCCTCCTGGAGGGTGATTTCTCGCTTTCTGTCTCTATGTCTCTCTCTGTCTGGGGTGCACACGCGCCCTATAGCAAAAACCTCTCAAAAAAAAAGAAAAAAGAAACAGGTTTAGAGAAGTAATGTGACTTCAGCAAAGGGACACCTCTGGGAAGTGTTTGGGTGACAAGGCCGTGCTCTGTAGTTTTTTCCACTTTACTGTCCATGAATACAGTACAACAATATTCGAATGATGTTTCATGCCCTATTAGATTGTTACCTCATGTGTATAGGGATGACTCCCGTATCTGAATATGGAAAATATCTTTCTTTGTTCTGTAGGGCTAATTAAGAAAGATCTTTGAGTTTTTTATTTGTTACTAATGGAGATTTCAATTATGCCCCTATTTTCAATACTAAATGGCATTGTCCCCAGGGTTATTATTACTGTGAACCTCAGTTTCCCCTTCTGGACAAAAAGGAGAATACAATTTAGTCATCCCCATGGTCGCTCTGGCATTCTAGGACTATCAGCTGAAGGACATTCTCAGACAGCAAGAAAGCCCTTAAATAGTCAAGTCATGCGACAGCTCATTTGAACTTTTAAACGGTTTTGGCTAGTTCAAATGTCGGTCGTTTTGGAAGTTTTTAATTCTGTGCTTTCGCCAAAGCATATTTCAGTAGCTTGAGGCTGTGTCTTTCAACCAGTAGTGAATGCTTCCATGCCTCTTGGCTTTTCTAAGTCTACTGAGTTTATCTCCTGGGTTAGGGACTAAGGTATTAGAATAGTGTATAATTGTCATGAGGCATATACACTATATTTCCATATAATACATAATCAATATATATTTATAATTATGTGTCAATTTAGATAAGAGAAGATGCTTGAAAACTGGATGATAAATATGGCTTCTTCTGTGAATGTCCCATACCCACCACCACGTCCCCAGACTCCTTAGTATTCTACAAGGTTCATTAGTGTCTACTAAATGTCACTTAGCCAGTCACAGGAAAATCGAAGCCAAATATAGCAAGGCTGACTGTCAAGACAGGAAGCAGGGTAGTAGAGCTGACAAACAAGAATATTATTATATATTATCTTAGAAACAATCATAGAAGTATATTCTGATAACATGAAGAAGGGCTGATTGGTGGTGGGGTGGCCCCATAACTTAGTGGTTAAGAGAGACAGATATCACATTATTCACCACAGTTCAAATACTCCTCCTCCCCAGCCCCCAAAGCTTGAAAAACACACTAGGCATATGTCCCTGTGTGCCCCTTATCTTGCAAGAATGGAGAAAAGAGATTGTAGTGTGAGCATGTCTCATGGTGCTTTCTCCCACTTACTCTCCCTCTGGTGAGTACACATACCCTCTGGCAACTAAAAAGAGAAAGAAAGGGAGAGAAGGGATAATTAGCTTTATTTATGTATCTTAAGAAGAGGCCAGTCATCAAAAGAGTTTTCTCCAAAAAGGTATGTGATCTCTCAAGCCACACTTTGGTATTTGAGTGAGGATGGCGCTGACAAGAAGGTGTTTTCCATTCCTGGACCTTTGGCAGCCTCTATTCTAGGCAAATGGGTCTGCATATACCATGTGCTCTTTAGCACCCAAATCTTTGCTTATGCTAAACTTTATCTCTATCTCATGTCCATTTATTGCCCAACTCTGACCTAATTTAACTATGGAGTTTCCTAGACAGACTTCTACCACAAGAAATGCTTCCACAGGCTATAGTGTTTGTATCTCTATTAGAACATTCATTGCTTCTACAAGGTGTAATTATGTATGTGTATGTGTAGTTTTTATGCACTTGCAGTCAATGTTCATACTTGATTGTCATGTGCTTAGCAGAGCCTTCTGTATTATAGAAGTTCAATAAATGTTTATTGAGTGGTTGAAGTAATGGAGGAATAAATGAATGCTTGGCATGCTGTGCTATTATTAAGTTCTTTTTTCATCCATAGAATCTGAGGAGGAAACTGAATTTTTGTGTCCCACACATCCATTACACAGAATAGAAAAGGAGTCCCAAGAAGAAATGACTTATCTAAGGTCCCTATGGCTGCTTTCCATCCAGGTGGCCATCACAGTCAGAACTGAGCAATCAAACCACACCAGACATTACAGCAAAGGATGTTTATGGAAATTAACAACCATTTATCTTCCTGTTTGGCAGAGGCTATACCTCTTGGCATCTGATCTCTTACTGTTGCATCCTTCTCGATATTGCAAGCACTTTTTTCCACGTGAACAGGCAGAATGAATGCTTGTAAACACCACCTCTGCACAAACTTCTCTGCCAAAGACTGATTAGGTTGTTGCCTATTTGTAGTTCTCATTCATGAGTTGCTGGTGGAGGCTTTAATTTTAGGGGTAAGCCTGAGGTGAGATCATTCTCATTTTCTTAAGAGTTCTGTTAAACGTAATACTTTCTTTGTTTTCTAGACAGACCAGTCAATAAGTGGAATATTGGCCAAGGCCAGCATTATCTGAAGAAGCCAAGTGTCCACTTCTCAAAGGGATACCCTGCTTTGTACTCTGATTACACACTCCTTCCCTGCTCTCAACCTCCTTCTATTCTTGGAACCCATCTAGCATGCTAACATCCACAATCGCCATTAGACTTTAATTGCCAGAAATTTCTCTCCTAAACCAATGAAGCATCTCTGATCCAACACAATGGGCCAGCTATTCAATTAAGCATTTGTTTAAGTTAAGATTCTCCAATTTTCTATCTGCGATTTGAGTGCTTTTCTTTTCTATCTCTTCTTACTTTTTCTTAGATGACAGGAACAACAACAACAAAAGAGAAACCAGTTAGTAACTTCAATGAATGAATGGCAAGCTAGGTGGAAGCTTCTCTACTTGACGGAACAGACAAGTCAGCTGCACCGTCAACTAATAAATTGAATATCTAGTTAGGAATCCTGAGTGGCAAGAGTTTTGATTGGAAATGGGTTCAGGATCTGATGTATCAACTTACTGTGTGATGTTGGGCAAATCTCTTCTCTGGCCCTCAATGTCCTGGTTACAAAATAGGCCATTCCTAAGGATCTTAGTGACTCAAAAATTTTAAGTGAAAAAATTCATAGAAGTAATTGAGACTCTTCTGAGCCTTTGTACATTTAGTTCTCTAGAATGAGCCCTGCCTTATCCACATGACAAATTCCTTAATCCTTTGTTTATTTATTTATTTATTTTTCAAGAGTGACTTTATGATATTTCTTCTAAGAAAATTTTTATGACCTTCACATCTAAAGGGTCCCTCCCTCCTCCATGTTCATTCACACTTCTTTTTTTTTTTTTTTTTTTCACCATTTAGCACATTGCATACTGTATTTCCTTTGCTTGAAGGTAGACCATGGACATCCGAGGTAGGTTCTGTGTACCCATTGTATACTTTTCGTCTCTTTATTAGCAGATATGTTTATAGCCATTACCTGCTTATGGCTATTGCCTATGTCATATTATCTGTTCATGATTTTGAATACCATTTCTGCATTTCACAGTTTTTAGAATAGCATCTAACTTATATTAGATTTTGGAGGTAAATAATAAAAACATTCTTGAAATGATTTATTGTATAATTAAAGCCCTTGACCATTGTCATTAACTTATTCACCCATTTCTCCCACTGGTCTATGAAAGGTTCACAAGGGTAAGGACTATGTTTTCTATTTGTATGTGCGTAAGGCGCAGGGAAGTGGATATGAGTGGCCAACTGATTGGCTTCGTGATAGAAAATGTGGGGAGGCATAAGACTGGAACTGTGGTATTGTGTTCCATTCAAGGTGAATTATCTTGAGAAAAACAGGCCCACTTTCTGAAGCTTAGTTTCCTCTTTGTGAGACTGAGCTAAAAATGCCAGAGTTCTTCCCTTGAGTACCTCAGAGTTGGGGTGGCAACCAAGTAAGAGAGTGAGTGGGAGAGAAAGTGCTCAGCAAACTGTATGAATGGAGTGTTTTGATGCTGAATGGTTTCTTCCCCTTCCCCTCAAATGCCAGTAGAAAGCTCACACTTTGCATAGATGTATTGTGCTTAAGAAGGCATGAGTCCTAGCTTCTATCTAAAACATTTCTGGGCTCAGCAGGGGTTAGCAGAGGGGAAAGGAGGCGTGGAAGCCACATGGTGCTGTTTTGTTAACGCTTTCTAAAGACTGCCTCTTAGCTGGACACTGAAGAGAAAGAGAGAGTGTTTCAAAGGCCAGGACTGGCCAAAGCCAAGTTAGAAGGTCTGGAGTTGTGGATTCCCCATGAGGACTGGGGAGGCAGTTTTGGTCATGTTCACTGGTCTGAGCACAGGCTGTGGCTATGAATACAAGTGAGTCAAACCATCCTGGGATTAATACAAGGCACAGAAGGAATATACAGCATTGAAATCTATGCAGATTGAATTTCTTTGTCTGATTTTCCACAGCTGGGTTAGAAACTTGTGAAGAAGTGTAATTTGCTCCTTTTCCTTTTTTTCTGCTAGGTTTGTTTTAGATTTCTTTTGTAGACAACAAGGGATAGCAGTGGCTCCTTAAAAAACCATACTGTAGCCAACAAAGGTGTATAATGATTATTAAACCAGAAATTACAATAAAAATAAGAAGGAAGGATAATTGTGGCTAATAGTAATTGAGTAGTTCCTGTGATCTAAGCACTATTGAAACAGTTTGCCTGTTTTAAATTCTATAATCTTTACAGCCTATTATTATTCTCACTCATCAAGTGGGGACTGTGAGATAAGGAGCGGTTAGGTAATTGTTCAAGACTCATGGGTGTATGATTAATAGTGGCTACAGGATCCTTATTCACCAAGAGGACTCTAGCCCCCAACTTTTTAAACTGTTATTGGAGGTGCTTGCTTATGTATTTAATGTAACAATTGCCTAGAAGGCCAAGGTAGCATCCTTGGACTCAGATGGACCATGCTGAGCAATTATGGAATTTTTGTGTAACAATCTAATGAGGCAACGTGGGCTTTGGTTTTGTAGCTGCAGCTGCTGGTGCAGTAGGATGCAGTATAAAGTCCATGTTGTGTGTGGGAATGCTGGAATGGTGGAGTTCTCTAGCCATTGGTTCCAGTCCTGGTTCAACTGCTAACTGTTTTGAAAAGGAATCAGGCAGCTGTACAATGAGTACACTAATAATGGATATTTCTTGGAATTGTTCTTAAAAATTAAAGGAATGACACTTAGTCAGATGATTATGCTATTGCTTGGTACATCCTAAGTCCTCTCAAAATAGTAGCCATTGGCTATTATAGACAAGTCACTTCTTCAACTCTGAGCTATTGTTTTCTCATCTGTCCATAATGGAAAAGATAGTCTCAGAGCTATGCTTCAGAAATGTGTTTGTTAAAATAAGAAGGGTTAATAGAAAATGTACAAGGAAATAAAAACTAGACAACTCCTTTCGTGATGGGCCATTAGATTCCAAGATGACCAAACTGTACTGGTCTCTCTATTTTCTCAAATACTCTTCATATGTTTCTCCCCTACCCAGCATCGCACCCCACATTACACATATGCCACACACACACACACACACGTATGCACAAAGAGTTCATTAAATTTATTCTTTTTCTGAGGGAATGTTGTTTAGTGTTGTTTTGAGAAATTATTTGCTCGGGAGAAATAATATTCACTTTCCTTGAAAAATGGAAAGTGTATTTGGCCATCCATTCAAAGCAGACTTTGAAAAGGGTCCTGTTTTTTCATTGTTTTCCAAGTTTTTGCACATTCTGTTAAATTTTTTTTTCTTATTCAGAGTCACCTGGATGTTATCATCTGTCTCAGAGCTAGAAAATCCTTTGACAGGCTTTGAGGTTGAGGGTCTGCAGTCACATAGGTATTTAAATCACTCTCTTTGAGGAGTATCTTAGGTTGCCCTTGGTCCTGACTGGACAGTCTTCTTTCTTTCTACCACTTCCCCACCACATAGCCTCCGAATAGCATTTATCTCGTCTCAGCCCTCCCACCAGCCTACCCCAATATTACAAGTGAGGAAATCGAGATGAGAAAGCAAGAAATTTACTGTCACATGACCAGTTCATGATTTGACAAAAGATCTCCACATGCAAAATGCTGGGCTCTGCACAAACCATCTATGGTGTTATTTTGGGGGCTAGGCAATGCTGCAGCGGTGATACAGGTGGGCCCGCGTGGGAGAGGCCTTGGGTTCATGTCCTAGAATCTCCCTAAGCAGGCCAGGTATGCATGAACTGAACAGTGATTTGAATCCACTGAGACTAGGGGTGGATGGTGGTGTGAGGACTCTGTTGAGAGTGTTTGTCTTTCTCTTGAAATAAAAAAGAAAAAAAACAAAGCACGTTACTTTAGGGCTGACCCTGTAGTACAATGTCTAAGCACTATGCGCTGGAAACCATATCCCGCATGCTGAACTGTGGTTCAAATCCTGCCCCTTGTGGCTTAAAAACCATGTCAGGTAGTGTGCATGTATGCTGAAATCTTGATAAGAAGGAGAAATGGAGGAAAAGGATTGCAGTGTGATCACGCCCCACATGGGGAGATGGGTCTGGATGTGATTGTGTCATAAGAGAAAGACAAGCGACATGAATGGAGAGTGGAGATTGGAATGATGTGGCCACAATCCCAAAGGCTCCAGGGGCTGAGAGAGGCAAGGAGCAGACCCTGCCCTGGGGCCTCCAGAAAGACTATCCCTGCTGACAGTTTGATATTAGCCCGCTAAAACTTATTTCAGACCCTTGGCCTCCAGGACAATGAGGTAATAGTTTTTCTGTTCTTTGAGGTCACTAAGTTTATGGCAATTTTTTAAAGCAACCATAGGGAACTAATACAAGAACTAAATGGGATAATATCTCTGCCTTGAGCATTACAGGGCTTTAAGAGGAATTGGCTCCCTTAAATGTTTTGTTTCTTTCTTGATTGTAATGTATATGGTAATACCTTTGAAGGGACTGATATGCAGTATAACAATGATGGGAAAATTCATTTGGCATGCTGTAATGATACACAGTGATTAAGTATAAAACCTTAGAAAAGAATATAAGCTTCTTTGTTGAAAATGAAAAAAAGAAAAGAGGACTATGGCTAGTCGTACTCTGAAAGATGATTTGTTTGGGAATAATAGCATTAACTTCTCGCATTCGAGAACTACATTTTCATAGAGATGTAGTTCTACGATATAAATCTACATTTTTAGATATTTTTACGCACATTTTTGTTGCAGCTCCTGTAATATGACTTTTTAGGTACAGGCTGAAAGACAGGGAAGGAAAGGGATCTAGAGGGAGTTGTAGCCTCCCTCATTAGCCTGACAGTTTTGAAGTGGTCATTGATGTGGGAGCTGTGCTCTGATGAATGATTTATCCCATGGCAAGGAGTGAAGCAAGCCTTACATGTTTCATCCTTATCCTTCTCGGGTCGGCCTGACCCCAACAAGGGTCAGGCTTATCTGAGTAGCTGCTCATCCATAACTCAGAGGATTCACTCACTGCACACTCTATCAAGTTGAAAAGACTGAAGAGATAATGGTGCTCAAGGTAAGAATATGAGGCAAAGAGAGGTTTGCCCGCCTTGCCCACACACTGCGAGCTGCAAAAAGGCAAAAATCCACATCTACTTATTCATGAAATGCTGTTTCACATGGAGGAAGGAACTTGTCCAGATTAGCATAAGAGCCACAAACCCCAAAGGAATTTATTGCTTAAAGATCATTTCACACAGATTGAGCCTCTTCTACTTAGAAAAGACATAAAAAGAGGATGAAGAGGAGTAAGTGGACACATGCCAGGTCCTCTGCTCCCTCAGTGCTTCTGTGAATGGACTGCAAGCCCCATCACGCTCATGGACTTTTCTCTGGTTTCTGTTGCACCCAGTGACCTCATCAGTTGTGGCTTTGGTATCTGGGGGGGCTGAAGGCACCCCTTAGTGAAACACCAACCAAGTTTCGCAGACACTATCTCAGAGAACAGTCTCTGCAGAAGAAGTTCAAAGACTTTCCAAGTTCTTTGGAACACCTGCCCAGGCTAAGATTGGACTCGACTTGAAGATGAATGGTATATGGGGAGTGCTCTTAAGTGAGTATAGATAGATGACTCATTGTCTGCAGCAGATGATAGAAGCTTCTTCCCGTAGAACTACTTTATAAGGGAGTTATGGTGAAGCTTTGATAATCCCCATGGACGGGAGGGGGTGGGGATCAGGATGAATCAGCGAGACAGCTGCATTGTAGAGGATCAACTGAGGGGCGCTTACTTTGAAGTAAATTCTCTCAGTGGCTCGTCTGAGTGTGTATTGCCAAGGAGATCTTCTGAGAGTTGGTTAATGAGCACAAATCAGTAGCAAATGGTTGCTTATGAAGGAAGTGGAAGTACTTCAGCTCTTCAGCAGTCTTGTTTACATGACTAATCTAATAAATAATTTATATGAAATTGCCCATGTTCAACCACATTTGACCCACAAAAATGGTACTTTCAAATGGTTAAAGTTATTATATTCCAATCTATATGACTAAACCTGTGACAAAGATAAGTTTCAGACTCAACCTTGGCCAAATTTAGAAAGGTTTTGCCCATTGTAATTCTTTTAAGAGAGATTTTTGCTATAGGGTGTATGCACTCATCAGAGAGATAGGAAGAGAGAGACATACAGAAAGCAAGAAATCACCCCTCCCCCTAGGAGGGATGGCCACACCACAATCCATTCTCCTCCATTCTTCTCTTGGGATTTTGGACACACACACACACACACTGGGAGGTTTAAGCTGCCGGGTCCAGGACTTGAACTGCTGTTGGCTACGTGGGAGTCCAGTGACATAACTACTGCACCATCTGCTGCTCCTGCCCATTGTCATTTTTACAATGGGAAAACAAGCCTGGTTGCTGTGGGGGAGGGTCTCTGTTTATAATGATCAGGTAGCTCAACCCTGCTAGTTCTGAGAATCATGACTAGCCAACGGATTTCTCTCTCCCATCTGTGAATACTCTACTAAGGTCGAAGCTGGATGTTGAATCTAATAGAGTTGGAAGACAAGCACTCAAGGAGATTTCACATGCTGAGCATCAGTGTACAGATTTAGACCCTTAGAGTGATAGCAAATTTTTACTGAACATTTACTATATACCTTACTTAGAACTTTAAACATACTAATTCAAATAATCTTCAGTACAACCCTATAAATAGATACTATTAATCATATTAAATGGAGACATATAGAAGAGAAATTACTTGACCGAGATAAATAGCTGGTGTCAGATATGGGATTAGGACCCCAAATTCTTTTCTTCTCGAGCAGGATCCTCTTTATTATGTTTCCTCAAAGAGAATGTTTTACTGCTTTGTTCTTCTTATTAAAAGGAAAAAATAAAAAAGAAACACAAGTAAAAGACATGGAAATATTTTCACTGACTAATTCATTTACTCAGCCATTTCTGTAAACTATATATATTTATGGGAGAAGAGGCCTTCTACTAGGAGATGTTGGGAACACAACTGCAAACCACAACAAACAAATCTTTTTTTCCTTGAGTTTGCCCTCTAATGTATCTGCGCTATGGGTGACTTTGCCCTGCGGGAGATGTCTGATAATGTTTGGAAATATTTTGGTTGTCACAATTTGGGGGTTGCTACTGGCATAAAGTGGGCAGAGACCAGCGATTCTGCACAGGATGGTTCCCCACCACAAAGACTTTATTTGGCCCAAAAACATCAATAGTCTGGAGTTTAAATAAGTTTAATGATGCTTATCTAGTGATTATGTAGTGATGTGGGGATCATAAAAAATGTCTAACATGTGAGACTGGAAAGACTTAAACTTGGACACCAAAATAACATTGCAACATTCATGAACTCGGGAAGAACTAGACATACAATGGGATGATGTGTATGAAGAGTTGTAGATTTTGTGACATGGGATAGATAACCTCTTTACATGCAGTGCCTTAGGTGGTAAGAAGATCACAGTTGGTCATGGCTATTCAGTTCCTCCAGAGAGGCTGTGCTGAATGGGTTTCTAGGACATGCCAACATCCTAGCATCATAGTTTGGTTTGGAGAAAGTGGAGCCACACACTCTTATTAGAGGTGCAGCCCCAGACAGTATCTACCATGGCCAGAGAACAGAGCATGTGACAGGTTCATAAATGTTCTGGATGATGTCAGACCCTTAGATGCCTGAATAAACCAGTGGCCAAGAGGAATAATTTCCAACACAATTGAGATTGAATTTCTACTAGTTACTTGGGTGAGAACTCAGAGGAAAAAGTCATGTCTGAGAAACCTTTGTAAAAATGAGAAATATATCCACTATAAGCTATATATGTAAAGCTCCCAGCTTATGTCTAGATGCTCACAATGCTAGTTTCCCTTTTTTATTACCACGAAGAACAATTATAGATGAGTAATAGCTTTTCCTGTCTTTCAGGAAGTTTCAGGATGATTGGGGAGATGAGCCCTACAAGTATGTCAAACTTTCCAATGTCTAAACTTTCTGTCCAAGATGCTAACTTCTAGCTAGGAAGCGTATGTGGCTTAGTTTATTAACTGGTTCCTCTATGTCAGATGTTCTCTTCTCCAAAGGTGCTGAGTCCAGAGGATGAACAGGATGTCTCCAAGGCCCCCTCGAGTCTCTTTTTTGCTCTCTACCCTACGCTATCCATAGTAACAGCTGGTTTCCTTGGGGAATTGAGAAGAATGCCTAATGTTGAAATCATTCTCCAGGTCTTCAAAGACCCAGCAAGATTTAACTGGTGCCTTGAATGATGGCTGGTTCATAGAAAGCACTGAATAGACATTGGCCATGTGAATAAAGGGCAAAATTATCTTTGAGGTGCTAGCTTGCGTTTGGAAAATCTGTCTCTCAATTTTTCTCATAAAAGCAGCCAATTTAATTGAATATGGAATTATTGTTTGTCTATATTTTCCTGAAACAATAGAAATAACAATCCCAATCTTGTTCTTGTTTTTTAGAATCATGCTATATGAGCAGAGTTGGCAGCAATTGGAGTTGCCAAAGCCTAGAATTGATGAGTTGTAAGAGATCAAATAGGTAATTTTGTCTGATACCCAGTTCAGTGGATAGATGCCTCCTAGGCATCAATGTCTTTCTTTTAAAAATGCTTATTGGGGAACCAGCAAATGGTATAGCAATTAAGTCACCGAACTCCCACATGGCCCAACCTTGGTTCAAGTCCTGGACCTGGTAGCTCGAAATTCATGCTGGGCATGTGTGCATGCATGCCCAGGATCCTAGGAGGAGAAGGGAGGAGAAGGGATTGCTGTATGGCCATCTCCCCTGGAAGACAATTTCTCAATTTCTCTCTCACTGTCTCTGTCTCTCTGTCTCTGGCAAGTGCATGTGTCCTAAGGCTAAAAGCGCTTAAAAAAATGCTTATTGGACTTACCAATCTTGGGTACAAGTCAAAGGAATTTAAAAGTGATCCATCTTGCCCTGAAGTAGTTTATAACCATAGAAACAGTAATTGCAAAACAATGTTGTATGTTTTGTAGTGTAAGTCACCATAAGAGGCTTCAGTAGGGACACAGAAGGATAGAGAACTTAATTTTTCCATTTCTTGACTATATCTAATTTTTGAAAACTATTTTAGGAGGAAATACAGGAGGGAGGGTACACTAGCATTTCCTGCTCATGGAGCATATTTAATTTGATTAGTTAATTTATTTTTTAGAAGTTTTTATTGTTCAGGGCCAGTATGTGGCAGGGTGATTAAGGTGCTTGACTCCTACATAGCCCATTGCTATTTGAGTCTGGACCGAGCCACTTGAAAAATCATCCCAGGCATGTGTGTGTGTGTTTGTGTGTGTGTGTGTTTGTGTGTGTGTGTGTGTGTGTGAAATAGTTATATTGTCAAATCCCAGGAAAAAGGAGAGAAAGGGACTGTGACATGGCTGTTAACCCTGAGGGGTGATTTCTCACTGTCTCTGTTTTTCTTGGTGAGAACATGTGCCCTGTGGCAAAAACCTGAGGGGAAAAATAGTTATATTGTCAGAGGTTCATTTCATTCACCAAGGAGAAAAGAGAAAGGGAAAGGGAAATAGAAAGAGAAAAAGAAAAAGAAAGCACCACTTAATAAGGTATGGTCACACCACTTTCCCTTTCCCCCATCTCCCCTTCCTATTAGGATTTTAGACATATAAACACATGTGACTAGTGTGCTTTTCAAGCTACCAGGGTCGGGATCTGAACTGCGGTCAGCCATGTGGGATCTGACTCCCAATGCACAGTGCTTAACTGTCCTACAGGGCCAGCCCTCCTGAACATATTTTTAACGAATATCTACTATGTTCTAAGTTTTATGTGAAGTGCAAGAGAGGCAGTGATTAAAGAGAAATGGTCCTCACTTGCACAGAACTTTCAGATTAATAGCTGAGACCATTAAACACACATTGATATAGATAAGCCTATAATTATGAAACCTATAATTATGATAGTGCAATACAAGAAAAGCCAAATGCTGTGAGATACTCTATATGAATTTACACTACTTGGTTTTGGTTAATACCATCAACCTACAGAGATGAATATTTCTGTCTCCATTTTGCTGAGGTGTTGGCTGAGTTTCCAACTATAAAGTGCCATCCCAGAGCTATATGGCTGGCAAATGCTGGAGGTGAGATTAGCACCTGGAACCATCCAATGTCAAGTCTGTGTCTTCATTGGTGAGAATTGTGGCATATGGGCCACCCTATTCAGGGACAGTTTCACCTATTAGAAACACATTTGCTCAAACATATTCTTTCTGTTCAAGAAACATATTTGCTCAAACATATTCTTTCTGTTCAGCTTCTTATCTACGTTAGTATGTAACACCCATTTATGGGTTAATTATGTGCTATCTCATGTTGATTTATAAATGTGAGTTCATCTTGTTTAAGTAAGGATATGGAAAGTCTGATTCTCCCACTGAAATCCACCCACCTCTGTCTAGGCTGATGATGGACATAGACGTTCATATTAAATACTTGGTTTAAATTACAGACCTTGATATTTTTATGGTGTTGGATACAGACTCCATAGTAATGGAGTAAAAGAACCAAACGACTCTGAGTTTCAACCCTTAAAACTTGCAAAGTTGGGTTCAAATCCCAGCTCAATTATTTAAGCTGGTTAGTCAAGACTATTGCTGTCAGAGTCCCTGACTATGAAATGGAGATCAGAACATCTACATTCAGGGTCATTATGAGGAATTACTGAGACAAAGGGTCTTGCATCATTCTTAGGACATAGAACATTGCTGTAGTAATTACTACTATTTTTAGCTGTTTTTTTTTTTCTTAGCAGCTATTAGATGAACTATCAAATGAGGATACATGCCCAGCTTTTAATCTATTTTTCAAATTATGTAAGGAGTTAAACCGACTGTATTTTTTTTTCTAAATTTGTTTCCATATCTTTAATAGGAAATGGATTTGATTTGTTCTGCTTTTTGTTTTTTTTCAGTGCTTCTCAACTGAGGGCAATCTCTACCACCACACACAAACACCTGTGTTTGGGAGGTTAAGAAATGACTGGAGACTTTCTAGGCTGTCACAGTGGAGATGGAGATGTCAACTGTGGGTGAAAAGCTAGGGTTACTGCAGAATATCAAACAATATGTAGAACAGCTTCTGCCCCAACAAAAAATTAGCCTGAAAATTGTTAATCATGCTGAAATTGAGAAACCCTGGTTTATAAGTGCCAACATGACACACATGCATGTACATACACAACATGCACATGTGTGGAAACTCACCCATGAGCATTATACCCATACATACATGTGCATACACACACACACACACACACACACACATCCCAAGTCCTCTGCTCACATGGCAGGAGCAGTGTCTGCAGGCCAGAACTCCAATGAGTCCATGATGATGTCACTACGAGGAGACCCAAGCCAGCCTGCGGTGAGACACATTACACGTGGGGGAATCTCACTATTTCCGTGCAGACCCCTCACCTCGCCACTGCCGCCGCCTCATATCCTGCTCAGGTCTCTCCAGGGAACCCAGGGAAACCTCACAGCAGATGGGGTTTCACTTAGTCACATTCTCTGCAGCTGATCAGATTACATCCACAGCAGCTCTGGCTCTGAGACCCACAGCTGCCTGTACTCTGAGCTGGCCTTTCACCTCCAGGACCCAAATTCACCCCAGGACAGGCAAGGAGAGGGGCTTGTTTATAGTTCTATGGGTTAAAAGGAAAGAAGTGGAGAAACAGCATAATTAAAAAATATATTGGTATTATTTGTTGAGAGTAGAGATTGGATATCTCTGTGTGTTGGCTTATGCTTTTCATGAAAGGTGATTTTATAGTTTTATCAACTGGACTAGGGAGAAATGTTCACATGTTGAAATATTCACTTTGTAAGCTAAATAATGTGATCGAATGTATAAAAGAAAATTAAATAAAATGTAAATAAAAAAGAAAAATAAATAAAAGAGAGGTGGTAAATATTCAGTATTTTCTTTTTTAATTTGTCAGAGGGTACATGTGCTTGACAGAAAGAGACTCAGAGAGAGAGAGAAAGAGAGAGAAAGTATCCCATGGAGCAAGGTCATGTCACAGTCCTTTCTCTTTCATTTCTTTCTCCTTTCAGAATTTTGGGCATGTACACCCATGAACCCTACGTGTTTTTTAAGTCACCAGGTTTGGGACTCGAGCTTTATAGTTGACCATGTGGCCATGTGTGGTATGGCTACGTTAGCCACCAGGCCATGGGCTGGCCCATATTCAACAGTTTTTTTTTAAAGGAATATATATATATATATATACACACACATATATATATATAGACATATACATATATATGTATATATATAATAGAAATCACAAAGGAGTTAATAATTACAATTAAAATTAAATAGCTTAATATTATTTTAACTCAAGGGAGTTAATCTTTTCAGATAGATAAAACAAAATATCATAGACTGCATAACTCATAAAAAATAGAAATTTATTTTTCACAGTTCTAAAGGCTGGGGAGTCCAAGATCAAAATGCTTGGTGTTTGGCAAGAGCCTGTTTTCTAGTTAATCAATGACCAATATCTCACTGTCTTCACATGGCAGAAAAGGGAAAGAAGCTCTCTGAGGCTTCTTTTAGGAAGACATTGATTCTATTAGTGTCTTGAGGGCTCCACACTCAAGACCTAATCACTTCCCAAAGGCCCTCCTGTCGCTTCAATGACGACGCTGACAAGGTCTTCTCCAGAACGCTTTATTACCCCAGGCTTCTTACACATCTCTGGTCTTCTTCTTCCTCTTACAATCTTCTTCTTCCTCTTCCTCCCCAGCCCACCCGGGCTCCATATATATCCGTCCCACAAACCAGTCCTCTTTTGCCACCAGGCAAGCACTGATAGGCTGAGGCAGTGCCTACACGTTCCAGAACAGGAACAATAACCAAATATGGGCTTGTTTATGTAGAGGTCTAGGTGCTCTCGGCGCCATGTTAGGGCGGGGGTGCTCCACACCCTCCCTCCTAATAAAATCACACTGGAGGTTAAGTGTCAGCATGTGAATTTGGAGGGATACATTCCTTATATAGAAATGTGAAAGAATTATCATAGTCCAAATACCATGTTACGTGTTTAACAAGTAATGTCCCGTGAGCTCACCCAAGGTCAGCTTCTAGGTAGAAAAGCCAGAATACCTTCCCATGTCTCACTTCCATAAAGACCTAGATTGTGACCATTAGGCTAGATGCCTCTCACTAGATGGCTTAATTTGGTTTGGTGAGGAGAGAACTAATCTTTTGCAGAAAGTGTGATTAATTCAAGACCTCCAGCCATGGAGGAGTGATAGAAGAATCTCTGACTGCTCTCGGTATTGCTCTTTTGCAAATAAGTGGAACAGGTAAACTTAGTTTCTACTCTCTCTCATTTCTTCCCTGAACATTTCAAGCCTTCCACAAGGGACACATGCTGCTGTTAGCCCCTGGATCAAATAGCAGTGGTCCCTTGCATATTAGATACAGTGCTAGGTACCAGGGACCTAATCATTCTTGACCTGCTCTTGGACTTACAGTTAAGTGTGAAAGGAATCAAGAACAGTACTATCACAACCCAGCTGAATGAGTCCTGTGACACGTGCGTGTTATGTGAAGGTCATCTAATTCAGGCTACAGGGAGGATTAGATTATTTATCTCTGGGTTGACTTTTAAAACATTTTCAAAGCTAAGTTGCTCAGAAAGTATGTTCTAGTAGAAGATGCAATGTATGCCAATGCAGGGGGACATGGGTGAGAATGCGAGAGTGGTGAATAGTTCAGAAGAAATGGGCACAGGATTGATGAAGTTGGAATAGATCATGAGAGCTAAAGACTGTGCATTTATTTAGCTTTTCTGACCTTCCAGAAATGACACTGTGCACTGAGGAATAGAAAATTTCATGGTGCACAATGAGACTGCCATGGCTGTGTGTGCTGAGAACCTGCTCCTTTTCTATAGAGATTTGGGCACCACTAGCCACCTCTGTGTGCTTACCACTAGGCTAGGGAGTTCTAGCTGCAGCTCCCTTGAGGTTGTAGTTCACATACTATCTCTGCTACACCTTCTGGTTTCTCATGGCTATGACCTGCATCGGAGTAGGCATTGATTCTCTACACACGTAAGTGTATCTGTTTCACTAAGAACTCGCCGGTACAACAATGTCCTTTTTTACTCCCTCCTTTAGGAACTGATGGGTATTTCCATTCTCCATAGAATAAAACTGAGTCACTGTACAATTACTACATGGAGACTTAACATCCTCTAGCCATCAACATTCATGGAAGAGACAAAGGATAAAGATGCGCTGGTCACTAGAATCTCAGTTTCTTGTTTGTCGTCTATTTTTGGATAGGAAGCAGAGCCACATGGAAAAGATTTGATAATGTTAACAAATGACACAATAATAACTAGCTGAGCCAAGAAGTATTTCTTTCCAAGTTCAGCTGATTTACTTTAGCTGCATAGACTTCTGAGAAGACAGTTTACTCATCCTACCTAAAATGCCGTTTTAGCTTCTAATGGTCAACCCAATGCCACCTGCTCTGTAAACCATGCCTCTCTATTAAGCTCAGAATGCCTCTTTATATTTTACTTATATCTCTGTTCCTTGATTACCCTACTTTGCTTGGATCCTAAATGATTGCTTCCATATGTGTTTCTCTCATGAGATTATAAAATAAGGAGAGTAACATTTATTATGAGTCTCTATGTGGCAGGCACTGAAATAATTGTTTTATAAATCCTGCTTCATGGAATCATCTCAAATCGACTGTGGGCAGATGTTACCAGCCCCATACTGAATAAAAAGGAATAAATAGAAGCTCCAAGATCTTAAGCTCCTGGGGGGCTTAACTATTTATGCTTTTATCTAGTTTTGCATGCTTCACCAGTGTGGCATAAGTTCCTTGGATATGGGAAGAACAATATAAATTTTATTGAAATCCTTGGAATCCTTTTTCCTACCCAAGTAATGCAATTTTCATCCAAGACCCATTTTATATTTAAAAAAATATGCTAGGAGGGACTAGTAGTTGGCATAATGGCTATGTCGCTGGACTCCCATGTAGTCGATAGTGGTTTGAGTCCCAGACCTGGTGGCTTAAACTCATGCTGGGTGTGTGTGTGTGCGTGCCCAAGATCCCAAGAGGAGAATGAAGGAGAAGGGATTGCAGCGTGGCCATCTCCCCTCGGGGGTGATTTCTCACTTTCTATCTCTCTGTCTCTCTCTGTCTTTCTGGCAAGCGCCCGCAAAATCCTCTCAAAAAAAAAAAAAAAATGCTAGGGGAATAAACCATGGTGTATCCAAGGGGCCAGGGCATTACCCTCGGGGGTGATTTCTCACTTTCTATCTCTCTGTCTCTCTCTGTGTTTCTGGCAAGCGCCCGCAAAATCCTCTCAAAAAAAAAAAAAAAAGTGCTAGGGAAGTAAACCATGGTGTATCCAAGGAGTCAGGGCATTAAATATCTTGGGCTCTAGCCATAAGCACTTACCATGAAGTAAAGGGCATGTATTGTTCTGTGCTTCATCACAGTAGGAAGAATGCTCAATGACGTCATTATATATTATAGGATCAGATGTGTAAAACTTCTGCTCCCAAATAGCTGTGTATTATGATGTGGAGGAGGGCTCAGGTAATCCAAACCACTCTATTCTGCTCTTTCTCTTGTCTCTTGACCTTTAGCAAGCCCAATGTCTCCTTTTTTTTTGATTAAATGGTTTGTGAAACAAAACCTGTATCTTTAAGTCAATCTTGATTTCAGAAAGTCTTCAAACCTCCGCTTCTAAATGTGTCGGTGTACTTGTGTCTGTTTGTTTTGGAGTGAAGAGTGAGAACATGGTTTTCATTCAGGCATCTGGATCCCAGTCTATGGAAAATTTCCCCTTAATAGGGAATGCTATAAGAGCCCTTCTTTTATAAACCTTGGAGTGGGTTCTTTTCTATTTTGGAAAAGCAGGTGTGAAAAGTTCATTATGTTCTCATCTGTAGTCAGAAGGCCTGTCCAGGCCTTTTAAATTGCAGGAACGGTATTTGTTAGTTCCTGTTCCAATGAGGTGGATGTGTGGATTTCCCCAGTAAAAGGTATCTGAGGTGATGATGAAGCCCTCTTGATCATACCTGGGAGAGGGAGGCTGGGGTGGTCCTGAGTTAATGTCAATGCTCAAATTCATTTGACTTTTGCACTTGCTGTGTTTATAAACACACAGCCATACAGCATTCAGTATTGGGTAAAAATGAGAATGAGGATATTTATTTAATACACATTTACCTGTCATTTGCTGTGTGTTGCACATTGTGTTGGGAAGTGAGGAATTTAAATGAACCAGGGGACATTCTCTTAAGAGGGTCATAGCCCAGAAGAGGAGACAGACAAAGTAACTACTGAAATCCAAAGTGGTAAGTGTTATGATGGAGTAAGTAGAGGATCTTGGAACCAGTGGCGGGCGGGGGTGGAATTGAGGTGGGGCAAAGCTTACTTAGAGAAGGTTTACACCTGAACAGAATCTTAAATATGGTTTCTAAATAGAAAGGAGAGGGGAAGAAACAAGACAATGGGAGAGAAACAGAGGCATCTACCCCTATCAGAACATGGATCTGAGAAATAGCATGCTATATTCTAGGAATGTTTCTGGAGTGAGCATTC
>NW_006159542.1:6249485-6257793 GCF_000334495.1 Tupaia belangeri chinensis
GAACTAGTGTAGCATACAAGATTGGCAGTTTCTTATGCAGGGTCTTGAGAACTCTGGGAAGGATTTTGAATTGTTCAAAATCCATTCTAGGGAGTCAACAAAAGAAAGACAAGATAAATTTATTCTTTAGAAGTATTTTCCTGATTTTTTAAAATTGCTTTTTCAGATAGTTTGCTATGGCATAGAGAAACACTATTGACTTTTTTGTATTGAATTTGTGTCCTATTTGTTTATTAGTTCTAATAGTTTTTCTATGGAGTCTGTAGGGTTTTTGATATATAAGTGCATACCATCTACAAACAGGGACAATTTGACTTCCTCCTTTCTAATTTGAATGCTCTTTATTTCTTTCTCTTGCCTAATTGTTCTGGATAGTACTTCCATTACTATGTTAAATAAAAGGGATGAAAGAGGGCATTCTTGTCTTATTAGAGATTTTAGAGAAAAAGTGTTTAACTTTACCCCATTCAGTATAATGTTAGCTGCAGATTTTTCACATATGGCCTTTATTATACATTTCTCCCAGCAGTTCCACTACTGAATATATAGCCAAAGGAAAGAAAATTAATACGTTGAAGAGATACCTTCATACCCATGTTTATTGTGGTATTATTCACAACAGCCAAGATACGGAATTTTCCTAAGTGTTCATCAACAGATGACAGATAAAGAAAATGTGATATATGCATACACAATGGAATAGTATTCAGTCACAAAAAGAACAAAATCCTGTCATTTGTGGCAACATGGGTGAACTTGGAAGCCATTATGTGAAGTGGAATAAGCCAGGCATAGAAAGACCAATATTGCATGATCTCACCTTTATGTGGAATATAAAGAGTTGTCTCACAAAAGAAGAGAGTAGAAGAGTGGTTAAAAGAGGCTAGGAAGTATTCTGTGCAGGAGAGTGTGGAGAGAGTTTGGTCATGCATACAAAGTTTTAGAGTGGAGGAATGTGTTCTAGTGTTCCACTGTAGAGTAGGATGACCATCATTAATGATACACTATGTATTTCATACTATCTAGGAGAGAGGATTTTGAATGTTCTAACTACAAAGAAATGATAAACATCTGAGTTGACAGATAAGTTAATTACCCAAAAAGCACTCTGGCTGCAATGTGTAGCAGAGTCAAGAAGAAGGTTGACTGTCAGAGATGGACTACTGTGGTCACATAAGCAAGAAAGAATGATAGCTTGGGCCAGGATGGGAGCTGTGGGGATGGAGGGTAGTGGGTAGGTTATAGTGATATTAAAGACAAACCTGCCAGAGTTTGGCAATTGATGTAATGTGGGGAATTAGGTAGAGAGAAACAACATCCTGGATGGAAGGCCCAATGGATGGCTAAGACATTCACTGAAATGGGAGTAAGGGATACAAAGGAAGAGGGAGGAGTGACCACCATTTAGACCTGGTAGCTCCAGCTTTAGAATTTAGACCATAATGGCAAAAAAAAAAAAACTCTGTTGTGGGGTTGGTCCCTGCAGGAAACTGCAGACTATGTTTCATCCAACTTGGGCCTTTCTTTTATTGTGTTGTTTTTCAGTTTCTAGAGGGCATATGCACTCACGAGAGAGAGAGAGAGAGAGAGCGAGAGAGAGAAAGAGAGTTTGAAATCACCCCCCAGGAGGGATGGCCACACTGTAGTCTCTTCTCCCATCTCTTCTCAGGATTTTGGGCATGTATGCACACAAATCTGGTGTGTTTCATGAGCCACCGGGTCTGGGGGCCCAAACTGAGCAGTCAGCTATGGGGATCCAGTTGCCTTAACCTTCACACCACCTACTGGCTCCAGACTTGAACTTTGGATATATTTATTTACATGGTACCCTTCTCTAACAATTTGAGATGTAGCCAAGGGTATGCAAAGTTCATCTCTAGAGGTCCTCTCCCTGCTCTTTTGGTGTGTTTTTACTCTGAATCCACAGCAATAAAAGAGTAATCATAATACTTACAGAGAGACCATACCATGTTTACATACCTGTAAGCCAGACTGCCTGGATTTGTAAATAGTCTAATTCTTAGCTTGGACAAGTCACTCATGTCATCTAGAACTCAGTGTCCTTATTGGTAAAGTAGGGATCATAGATCATACTCGTTTTATTTGCTGTAGAGAGGAAAAAAAATGCATAGAATTATATGTAAAGGAGGAGGCACCCATAAAATTGATAAAATAAATGAATAGTTGTTGCCTAATTCATTTCTACTTCTCAGTGTGAAATACTTCTTGGATAAACTGTATTTCATGGATTAAGAACCCTTTTTTCTTTGAGGGGAAAAAATGAGAGTTGGGGGGTCGAGAAGGACTTTTGGGGGGAATATGTTTGTATCCAGTGTTGGGAGGCAATTTCTCATATCTTTTATCTTATGGCTATCCAGAATTATCATCCTAAAGTCCTTATCTTGTACTTGATCCTGTGGCCTGGAAGTGAAGCTTCAATTTTCAAATGCCTTAGCAAGTTTTTGCTATAGCCTGAATGTTTGTACTCACGCCCCCAAATTTATATGCTAAGACCTAATCACCAATGTGGTGATATTAGAAAGTGTGGTCTTTGGGAAGTAATTGGGTTTTGAGGGTGGAGCCTTCATGATTGGGATTAGTGTCCTTATAAAGAAGACCTTACAGGGTCTGGGCAGTGGCACAATGCTCTTCAGGGATGACTCATCACATTGGGGGATTCCAGATTTATGTCCAAAGACCTTGAATATGTTGAGTGCAGGTATCTGCGTGCAATCCAGGGCTGACTGAAGTTAGGGGTGGATGGTATCATGCAGACTTTATTGGGGATGTATATCTCTCTTACTCACTCTTGGCAATAAAAACTTTAATATAAAACAGGCCCTGGAGAGCTGCTTTGCCCCATCTGCCATGTGAGGAGGCAGTGAGAAGTTTCCATCTATTAACCAGAAAACAAGTCCTCCCCAGACAATGGATCTCCTGTTGACTTTATCTTGGGCTTTCGAGCCTCCAGAACTGCAGAAATAAATTTCTCCACCCAGTCTATGGTCTCCTGTTATAGGAACCCCAGTGAACTAAGATAGCTTTCAAGGTCCTTTGTGACCTATCCCTAACTTGCTTCCTTACCTTATCTCCTGCCTCTACCTATAAAAATGCTGATTGACTTTCTGCTTTAACCACACTATATCTTCCATTCATCAGCATGTCATGATTAGGTCAACTCTGCAGTTAAGAGGTAACGCACTGCACAAAGAAGCAAGATATCACATGATGACCTTTATTTATATCTTTGGCCTGGTCCATCTGAAACATACTGGGCATACATGTGAGTGCCCAAGATCCAATGGGCTACAGGAATGGGGGAAGGGAATTGTGGTGTGATCAGACCCTGTGGAGGATGCTCATTTCTCTCTCTCATTTTCTCATGCATGTACACATGCATTATCATGAATTAAAAAAAATGTTTTAAAAATGTCATAGTCATGGCCAGTGCTGACACCGTGCGCTGTCCAAGGCCTGTGCATAGTCCAGGAGCACTGCCATGGCTCAGCAGGGTCGCGGTGAGTGCTGCCCGCTCTGCAAATGAAGCTCCCAAAATTCCAGCCTATCTGGAAGATAGGCTGTGAGGCGTCTACTGCTTTGCCACAAATAGGAATGATTTTTGGAGGAACTTGATCCTCAATTTGGGACTCTTTGCAGCACAAGTTTGGCTGGCCAGGAACTTAAGTGACATGGATCTAATGGCACCTCAGTCAGGGGCATAGCCAAGAAGACAAATGGAATCCCTGTGCTGTACCCGGATCTTCTTTTTATTCTTTTTCTTTTTTTAACGTCATAGTCATATATCCATTATGATCAAGTATATGCTGGGAATTTTGCTGAGAGTGCCCTTACTTGTCACTTCTTAAAGGGCTTGCTCTAATATCACTGCTTCTTATGTAATCAATAGCTCCATCTTCTCTCATCTCTAGCTCCTTGATGGTTCTTCCAATATAACACTTACAACAGAATATCTTGATAATTTGTTTCTTATTTTGTCTTTCCCTTAATAAACTGAGCAGAACTTCAAGGCAAGAACCTGTGTCTTCTTGGTTTTGGTTTTCCCTGATCCTAACCCAGAGCTTGGTACAGAGTCAGTGTTAGCAAATGCTGAGTAAATCAATGGATATCAAACACAACTTAAAACTGAAGCAACAATAGGTAGATTTTTCTTATGCCTTTTTTCCTCCTACCACCTCCTTCTTGCCCTGCCTTCACCCCATCTCAGCAATCTACCTAGAAAAGAGAGCATTTAGAATCCACCAGTGAGGAAAAGAACATCCTAAGAAATTATATAAATATGTATTGCTTTGAACTATGTTCCCTGAATAAGGAGGGCATGATTCTTTGGCACTAAAATTATATTCTGTGATTTTTAAAAATTTCACAATAGAATACCTAGTGTTTGAAAAAAGTCTTTTAATTTCCTAATGCAAATTAGGGAATAGTTACAGAGGGCAACTCAACTTGGGTAGTGAGTGACACAGAACTGAGCTGACTAGCTGAAGATGAATAAGCATCCTAGTTAAGTAAGCTTAGACTCTGCCCAACCTCAGCCCAAACATCATGTACAACATGCATCCTTAGAATGTGTCACCTTCACCGCCATCTTACAGACGAGCCAGTCAGCAAGCTAGATGTCCTTGACCAACTGCCATTTGATGCCTCCTATCATAATTATTCATCTGTGATAAAATACAATGGTCCTAAGAGTTTGCTTTTGTACCTTCCAATATATTCTTGGAAAATTATGCACCTTTTTAAGTTGCAAAATGCTTTTATTGTAAGTTCAGATAGTTGCAAATGATATAATGTAAAGCATATGAAAAATATAGTCTTTTATTACTCTTTGAAATAGATTTAATGGATCTAAATATCATTGTGAATTGATACCACCACTCATCCATTAAGAAATATACTAATAAGATTTTCCTTAATGGTGAAAATTTACAAGTTCCCTTTTTATGAAATGTGTATTTCCATTCCATCTCTTCTACAGAAATTTATTTTAAGGTAGTATTTCTTTATACTTGATTATTTTCACTCATCATATTATCATATTCCTCTGAAACAAAACTTTTATCTAAATTAGTATTAAAAATCTCTGTAATGTTCTGTAAGCATAAGACTCTAACAAGAAACAATTTTCTCTGGGTTGAATGATCATAACAATTGTTCCAAGTATTCAATTGATTAGTCTATGATATATTTATTAAATTTTGATTATTATGACAGGAAACATAAACTTTTGTTGGTAATGCTTCTCTGAATAAGACAATCTTTTTCAATTAGATCATGTTTGTAGAGAAAAATCCATAATTGCTAGAGTGAAATGGCATTATAAAAATTATGTTCATAGCTTTCATTTTTTGTAAGCACTGAGAAACCTATTTGCAGAAATACGTAGATGGGAAAAGAAGGACTTTTGTTACATGGTGTAAGGACCTCTTACCAGATCATATGCCAAAAATCACATAGGGATCAATCATCAAAAGCATTTTTAATGATTTCTCAACTGACATTTTAATTAGGTCCCCCTTCAGTTTTGTCTTAGCCAAAACATTAGATGTCATGCGACTTGCAAAATTGTTTGTTAGTAGGCCCTTAGTCATTCATTATTTCAACACTTAAAAGAGAATTTTGAATTGTACCTTTGTTTGGTCCCATAGAGATTTTTTTATACCCTGAGGCGACTCAAGATGAGTGAGAAGTTTGGCTTCCTTGTGTAAAGTGGGAGGAAAGCATTTAGGAAAAGGAGACTTCTCTTCAGATTCCCGAGAAAGAATGCAAATAGAAGCTGAGCATCTGAAAATTCTCTTAAAACTATCTCTACCCAATAGAGCCTTTGGAAAATCCTTGAATATCTTTGAGAGGATAGCGTACCATAGTTTGAAAATTATTATATGAGATGTCCTTTCTATAATTAAGTCTCCCCAGACAGGCAATGTGGTTGTACAGGTAACAATAAGATAACAGTGCAAAGCTGCCAGGAATAACATTCATGTTGACCTGCGTGGTCCAGTCACTGTAACTCAGAAGTGAAAAACTAACCTGTGTTTCAGCAATCTAGGGTGAAATTCGTTAATGAGATGGGATTCAAATGAGTCCTTAAATTATGGAAACAAAATGTTAAATCTGACATGAACTTCAGATATTACCTCGTCTGGAGAAGGCAATGAAGCACTTTCTTTGCATTAACTTAAATGAAGTGTTCGTGACTGCTTATGGTTCTATGTCAAGAAGGGCTCATCATCTGGTGTCTATAGGAAAGAATGCTTTGATTGATTAGTTAGGTCTATGGAGAAAGCAGGGAGAAAAGGGGCACCAGGGTCCTGCATTTGACCATTCTTGGCTGGTCCAAGTGTATTTAATTTCTATCATATGGACCATGGAGAAAATTGGCCCAGTGATAGCAGGAGATTTAACCAAAATTCCATGGCCAATTAGTGACAGGATGAATAAAAATTTTTTTATATATATTTTTTAGGTTTTTGCCATAGGACATGTGCATTTACTAGACAGAAAGGCAGTGAGAAGGAAAGTGAGAAATCATCCCCCAGGGGGATGGCCACATGGCAATCCCTCCTCCTCCATTCTTCTCTTGAGATTTTGGGGACGCATGCATATGCACCAGCTGTGATTTTAAAGCCACCTGGTCTGGGGCTCAGACCACTGCCGGCCATAGAGGAGTCCAGTGCCTCAACCATCTCACCACCTGCTGGCCCTTCTTATTTTTTCTTTAACATTGGGGGCTCATCGTGATCTTGTCAGTAACATTTGCAACTGGAAAATTGGGGAATGTTTTAGAATTGGAAGAAAATACATTCTTATTGTGCAAATACCAATTGTTCTTTCTTAGGGGAATTATAGTTCCCTTCACATGAAAGGTGGTATTCTCTCTGCTCTTTGAAGTGAGGAGGAATTAGACCATTTATTATGAAAGACTAAAAAATGGAAAACAGTGAGAGTGTGGTCTTAGTTGTCCATTCCAGTGAAGCTCACAAAAAATCATAAGACATGTAAGTAATTAGCTACTCATCTGGCTATTACATCTACCTCACCTTGACCCAGGAAAGCAGATCCATAAAGGAAAGTTAATAAACACCTGCAAATTACCTATACTTAAGTCTATCTGTGGTCTCTATTCATTGCTCACACATCTATACATAAGTTCTCTTGCCTTGTGAATATTACTAAGTCTTGGAATTGGGATGAGACCAGACGAAAATGAGAGCAGAGATTAAACAGGATGTACATTCTGATAAAGCAGTTAACTTTACATATAACATGACGATACTTCAAATGGTTTTAAGAAGTTACCAGCAGATGGCGTAATGTTTACATAGCTGGACTCCTGTGTAGGGCAGACTGCAGTTTGAGTTTTGGATCCAGTAGTTGAAAACTCAAATGGGGTGCATGTGTGTGTGTGCTTAAAATCTTGAACAGAGAATGGAGGAGAGGAGTTGCAGTGTGGCTATCCCCTCTGGGGAGTAATTTTTTGCTTTCTGTATCTCTCTGTCTCTCTAGTGAGTGCTCATGCCTAATAGCAAAAATCTCTCTAAAAGACAAAGTTATAAGAAAATAGAATTAATGTACAAATTTATCTTTCCACGAATTCTTTAAAGACCCTTATAAGTGAATTTTTACCATAAACCTAAAATTGAAGATAACTTTCCTCCTTTTTCTTTTGGGCCTTTTTCCACATTAATCTATTGAATTGTCGGGACAATCACAACACACTTTTGCATAGAAAAGCAAAGAAAAATAAGTCATGACTTTCCTGACAACCTAATACACGTACCTCATTTTCTTTAGCTTCCAGGAAATGGTCAATCGACTCCAGACTTCTGATATTGCAAGTGACGCTGCAGTAAGCATCCTAATACATTCATCTTGCCGTACTTCTGAGACTTACCTGCAAGATATATTTCTAGAAGTGGATTGATGGAAACAAGTATCTATGCACTTTCAATTTCCATGGATATGGCCAAATGGATCTCTGGAAATCTTACACGGATTGACACTACCAGTTATGATGTCTGACAGTGCCTGCTTTCCCACATCTGGCCAACACCGGATATTTTCAAACATCAGTAAATGAAGGATTTTAGTAGTTATAGTTTGGAATTAGACTTAAGGCATCCTGCAACCTGTGTATTCTCAGAGCAATACAGCTTTGGGATGGCTAATGACACAGACTCCACTTAGAAGCTGAAGGCTCCCACTCCAGTGGGAACAGGGGGTGTTTCTTAGTCTGTGCCCTACTTGGCATTTGTCCCTGACAAACCCAGCCAGTGTGAGGAGCCAGCCA
>NW_006159542.1:6257809-6262378 GCF_000334495.1 Tupaia belangeri chinensis
CTGGAAACAAATTGATCTTTTCACAGCTGGTCATTTCCCTTTTTCCCTTCAACTTGGAACCAGCTCAGGACAAGGTCACTGATGTTCTGCTACAACAAAGATGGCATTATTGAGGACTGCCTTTTTTGGGGGAAAACCTCACTCCCTAAGAATCGCTTCTGTAGAGTCAACTATGACAAGTCCGGAGACAGAGCATAGCTGTGTGTCTCCATGGGTCTCCAAAGCAACACCCAAACTCTGTCCATCCAGTTGAGGACCAAGGACTCTTCTCTTGGTGTCCACAATTTTTTTTTTTAAGAGATTTTTGTTATAGGGCATGTGTGCTTGCCAAAGACACAGAGAGAAAGAAAATGAGAAATCACCCCCGGGGGGGATAGCCATGCCTCAGTCCCTTCTCCTCTCAGGATCTTGGGCATGCATGCACACACACCTGGAGTGAGTTTTAAGCCTCCGGGTCTAAGACTCAAACTGTGGTCGACTATGTGGGAGTCCCGTGATGTAATCATTATGCCATCTGTTGGTTCAAGTGTCCACAGTTTTATTTTAAACGTGTAAGATGACTCAATTCAATAGAATATACCCATTTGTTTTCATTCCTGAAGGCCTATGGTCAGAAAGTGAGAGAATTTAGGATTCAGAAAGAGAATTGTGTGAGCAGAGGGGAAAAGCACCCAGGGTTTATTTCTTGCACCAACACTTTTATCACTGTTCATCCTGTTACCCTGCATTCTTTTTTTTTTTCATAGTACTCATTTTACCTGTGAGAAATCTATTGGTTTATATTTTTATTGTCTGCCTCTTCTACCAAAATAATGGTTCCAAGAGGACAGGGATGTTACTTAGTATACGGCTACATCATCAGTTCCTAGAATACCTCCTGGTACATCGGAAATACTTCTTACATATTTGTTTATTAGATGAAATAATTTAATGAGAAACTCTTGTGTTGAACAATTTCAGGTATGTGATGCCATTTAGTACAGGTTGGACATTCTAATCCGAAAATCTAAAATTCTGAGTGCTCCAAAATTCAGTCCTTGCTGAGCACCAACATCATACTAGAAGTGGAAAATTCCATCCCTGCCTCTAACGATCGGTCACAGGTCAAATTGCTGTATAAATAAATATATATAATAAATATAAATAAAATATAAATACATTTTGTGTTTAGACTTAGTTCCTATCCTCAAGATATTACATGATGCATATGCAAATATTTTAAAATCCAAAAATATTTTGGAATCTAAACATTTGTGGTTCCAAGCATTTTAGTTAAAGGATTCTCAATCTATAATAAACCCTGTGCGATATAGATATTGTCTTCATTTATTAAAGAAACTGGGTTTCAGAGATTAAGTCACACTTCCAGAATCACATAACTGGTAATTGGTAGAACCGAGATCTCCATTTAGGCTTGATTGATCCCATACATATCTTCTAAACTACAAGGATTTTGAGTTTTCGAAGTTTAGATGAAAAAATACCAAATGCTTATGCAAGCAGTGAAGAAAGTAGTTATCAACAACATTTTCTGGTAGGCATGGTATATTCAACAGCAATAGATATGAGTCCTTGCCCCCCAACAAAGAGAGACATCCCCCAAATTTTTGTGTATTAAATCTTGAATATTCTGAGGGTCAGTGGTAGAGTTGTTTCATATGCATTTGTACAACTTTTGGAACCTCTGAACTGAGTAAGAAGAGGATTTCTAAAGATCTCTATGTTGAGAATGAGAGTAGGGAAGGGCACTCATATTTAACAAGTGATATTGTGAAGATAAAGTTTATCTAGAAAACAGATTGCTATACAAGATTTAAAAATAAATAAATTAGGACTGGAGAACTAAAAGGAAGAAAAGGTGGCTGATCACCCTACTTACCAGACTACATAACTGAATTTCCCAAGATATACTTCCTCAAGGTAATTTCAGGTTTGCAGTATCCCTTAGGCTGATCACACATCCTGCTGACTTAGGCTGACCACACATCCTGCTGAATGGACTCCCGTCATTGTCAATAAATTGCTTAGACAGCTTCTGTTAATGGACTTTTCTTTTTTTCTTTTCTCTTTCTTTCTTTCTTTCTTTCTTTCTTTCTTTCTTTCTTTCTTTCTTTCTTTCTTTCTTTTTTTTTTAGAGGTTTTTGCTATAGGGAACGTGGACTTGCCAGAAAGACAGAGATAGAAAGCGAGACATCACCCCCTGGGCGGATGGCCACACCACAATCTCTTCTCCTCCATTTTCCTCTTGGGATCTTGGGCACGCACGCACACGTGCCCGGCGTGAGTTTAAGCCTCTGGGTCCGGGACTCAAACCATGGCCAGCTACATGGGAGTCCAGTGACATAGCCATTATACTAACTGCTGGTCCCTGTTAATGAACTTTCACCTAATCCTGTCTCATTCCCATTTCCATAAAACTCTCCTCTGTTATCTTTGTCCAACATAAAGTCTTATGGAACAACCTCAATGTATTGCAAACCTTTTTAGTAGTTTAAAAGACCCTAGCTATTTACGGTCTGCAGGCACGTCATTATTCCCATCTGGCTATGTTGCTGATGGGTCTGACTGCCCGCCTCAGGGTCTGATCTTTAATTTGTACATAAGACCAACAAATTCCTTTTTCTGTATAACTTTTACTGTGCAGTGGTCCTTGCATGGTTTGACACCAGGAACCATGATTTAAGTATATGATTTCAGTTAGTCCCTTATTATGACATTTTTCTTTTTCTTTTCTTTTTTTTTTTTGTTTTGTTTTGTTTTTAGGTTCCAGACAAGCATTGTGAAATTTAGTTTGTTTAGGCCATGCAGGGTGGCAGGACCAGCATGTAAACCCACATATCTACAGAGCCTCTTCTTCTCTTTTCCACCTTGAGTGTTGGGCAGGAACTGTGGTCTCAGTTGACTAAGTGCAGGTGTAGACACAAAAGGTGCTACAGAGATGATGGATTGGCAAGTTGCTGACAGCCTGGCCCTCAGACAGTGACTCTGTGGGCTTCTTGGGGCTTGGCACCATGCCTGGTATGACTTTCTCCTTTAACTATTTCTTCCTTTGTCAGCTCACTCCCTGAGGGTGTCCTGGATCCTTCTTGAAACCCTGCTGGAATGAGAAGTCTCCACAAGGGTTCTAGAAGCATGTGTTTTGTTTTTTAGTTTGTTTGTTTTGTTTTACTTTGTTTTGTTCTGTTTTTCCTGAGACTGGATGCAAGGTATTGCCCTGAGATAAGTTCTTCCAACTCTTAACACAGCGATCCTCAAACTTCAGATTCTCATGGGTTTTGAGCTGCCAGAGATGATGAAATATGAAACTAAGTTTTCTTCTTTTTGGAGTTCTAATCAGGACAGCCTGGTTACAAAATGATTCATGTAATTTGAATATTTTCAAAAAAATTATTTTTAAGTAGTTCCTTCTCTAAGCATTCATCTTATCACATGGGTGCAGCTTCACACTTCTCTGGAATCTGCCTTTTTTCCCTCCTTTCTATAAAACACCATACACACGTCACTAACCTGCATACATGAAACTGAAATCTTAGGGAGTTCTTTGTGTAATCATCCCTACAGCTTGTGTTTTGGACATGGGCAGCCCCAAAGAGTTTGTGGTTGTAGTATCTGGGGATGAAATTGTTTCTATGAAATAACAGAAATCCTAAAATCTTTACAAAGGGAGTCTTCACAAAGCATTTTGCTCTTTATTCATTGTTCGTTAATAAATATCTGTGTCAGACATTGTACTGGGAGTGAAGATCATTAGATTAGATAAAATCCCAACCTCAGGAGTTCATGGTCACTCATACTAGCCAACTGAGGCATGACGAGGCCTTCAGAACCTCCATTGCTAACTGCTCCCAGCTCTTGAGCCTCAACTGCAACTGCTCTATGTCTCACCATTTCTGTTTTTCCCATCCCACACTCTCACATTTTTCTACCTATGACCTATTTTTGTGTTTGAACCCTGCACTTCTCTCCACCCTAGAATATTTTTCTACCTAACTAACTCATTCTTCAAGTCCAAACCAGGATGTCACATTTTGCAGGAAGCCTTAACACCCTTTCTATGTAGGGTTTATGTGTCTTCCATATATTCTCCTGGTTCCACTCATACTGGAGTCAGTTGCTTCCTGAGAACCATTAAAAAAGATGATTCTTAAAACTAAATGGAGTTCTCAAGATGGCAGAGAGGTAGAGTATCTAAGGTGGAGGAAATGGCATTTGCGAAAGTACAAAAGTAGCAGAGTGCATGGCTTATTTAGAGGGCTTTAGCTTTCTTAGTAGTTGTTGAAGAGCAGATCTGGGTGTCTATGGGTAAGTGACAAGAGGAGATCTGCAAATGCATAGAAAATGGCCCTATGGTCCAATGGAAAGAGCAGTAGAAGAAGAGTAAGGGGACCAGAATTTGAGACCAAACTTGGACATGAACTCTTCAGGTGGCTTTGTATGGGTCTCTTTTTCTTGTGTTTTTCTTTTCTTTTCTTTCCTTTGTTTTTCTTTTTTAAAATGTTCTCTTCTCTTCTTTTTTTCTTTTACTTTTTCCTTTTCTCTTCCCTCCCCTCTCCTCCCCTCCCCTCCCCT
>NW_006159542.1:6262655-6270446 GCF_000334495.1 Tupaia belangeri chinensis
TCCCTTCCCTCCCCTTCCCTTCCCTTTCCGTTCTTTTCTTCTTTTTCCTCTTTTCCTTTTCATCTCTCTTTTCACTTTTTAATTGCAGGAGGGCATATGCACTCACCAGAGAGAGAGAGAGAGAGACAGAGAGAGGAAAAGAGCCCGAAAGCATCCTTCAAAGGGCATGGTCACACCACAATGCCTTTTTTGTTTGTACAACTTATTGGGATTTGGGGTATGCATGCACATGTGCCCAAGTGCTTTTAAAGCTGCTGAGGCCAGAACCCTAACCACATATTTAGTTATGTGATATCTAACTTCCTTAATCACTAAACCATGGGGTCACTCACTTCACTTGTTTTTTACCTTAGTTTTCTCACTTAAATAATGTGGATTGTGCTTTAGATGATATCTGAAGCCTTCTTTCATCTTAAACAGTCAGAAAGTCTCGGAGAGGCTGGAAGCTTCTTGAGGGCAAACGACTTGTGCCTGGCAAATATCAGTATATTACTACCGTATGTCAATACTACTATATACTCTACTTGCAATACTAAACACTAGTTCTGATGTTATATTAGCATGATTCTTCTATCATTACAACCTCATTACTATATCAGTCCTACTACTATTACCACTGTAGTCGTAGTATTGCTACTAATACTGCTGTTGTTAATACTATTACAACTACATGACTATATTATTATTATTATACTACTATCATTACTGCACTACTAGTAGTACTATTAGTATACTGTTATAGTATTAGTTCTATCATTACTACTGTGTTCCTAGTATTTATATACGACTTACACCACTACCAGAAAGAATAGGTAACATCTGTTAGTGAACTTCAAAACGTTCCTGGAAAAAATGGAATTAAAACACCAATTTCTTTTGGTGCAAGAAACCTTTGAAATCTGTGTTTAGTTTTTTTCGTGATATGCATTTTTTAAGAACTTTTTGAGGAATACCTTGTATTGATTTCCTGCTCAATGTCAGGCACTACTTTACATGTGATGCCTCTTAATTTTCCCAACAACTCTAGGAGATAGATTCTGCTACCATTCCCATTTTACGATGAAAGAAGCTGAGTGTCAGAGATGCTAAGTGACTTGCTCAGGAGGTTGGGGTTGAAATTCAGGTAATGAAGTTTCAGAGCCTATTCTCCTTGGTACTATAAGGTCTATTGAATAACTGAGTAGGAGACTGGTCGAATGAAATTGAGTTCTTCTGTTGCTGATTTTAGATGTTATTTTGGTAAGAAATCACAGGACAGTTATTCACTACTGGAGATGGGAATAAGAATAGTTTTTCAAGTCAGAGTTGCCTAAGAGTTTTTAGTTCAACCTACAGACCCTTACTTCTATAGCCAACATGCATCAAGCCTTAATTATACAATATAAAAGATCAGAGATTAGCAAATTCATTCACAGTTCAGCAGAGTGAGACCATGGGGCCAAGTATATGCCTGTGTACCCATTTTAAGATCACATGAGACATCCATGGTACTCTTGATAGACATAATGAGAGGTTCACAGACAGGCCCTGGCTTGAGCTCACCCTTTGCTGGGGAGAGGGAGCTGCTGCTACCCGGTCTGTTTGGAGTTTTCAATATGTTTAGCTCAGTTTTTTCAAAGGCGTCTAGCATTTTGGAAGCAGAGTGAGAAGAAACATCATTCCTGGCACCGCAAAGCCACTGATGAATGGAGACTCTTCATAAAAGAGTGAGCACCTTTGCACATTTCCCATTTTCAAACCCTCTATGCACATGTCTAAAACTTCTCTTTACCTCCATCCTGTGATTATTGGATCCCCATTGCCCCTCTGATTGGATTTGGAGCCTGTGCTTTATCTCATGGATCCTATGGGCTCTGTTTTAGACTGCTGGAACATTTTGCTCTCACAGCTGTTGGAAGAGACCCATTGATGTAGCCAGAAGCAGTTTCTCAGCTCTTAACAGTAAGACCAAAAGGGGTGAAAAAAAAATGGAAGTTATGGTTAGTCAGTAACTGATCTCATTCTGCAGGAATTCTTTCTGGAAAGAGAGCAATAGAATGTTGTGACAGGCACTAAGTCATCTGTAAGAATGTTTACCATGGAATTCTAGCAAAAGGAATGATTCGAGAAACTTCTTGGGCAACACGAATGGAGTCTGTTCAGGGCCCCCAAAGGGGAATACTGGAAAACTTTAGCCTTGAGAAGGATATTGCCTACTGCTAGTCAAGGTCAGATGAATCTTCAGCAACACTCAAGGTATTCAAATGGACTTTGTAAAATGATCTTTGCTTTCTCGAATCAGCATGGCTTAAAAGGCCAGGTTGGTTCATACGAGGAAGAAGTGCAGAACAAGCTGCCCTTTATTGCCCTGTGAATTATTATTTCTGTTTAATAGGAACTTGGATAGATTAAGAAGTTGTTCTAAATTGACAAGGCTTATAAGTTGTAGAGGTTGGGTTCAAACACAAGTGTGTCTGATTTCAAATCGTATTTGGTTGCCTTTCTTCAGACCAGGACTATGCATTCTACAGTCATGTGTCATTTAAGAATAGGGACACATTCTGAAAAATGCTTCACTGGGCAACTGCATCATGTGAATATCAGAGTGTCCTCGCATAAACCTAGATGGTGCAGCCTACTATACGCCTAGGCCAAATAGTATACTCCATGTACTCCTATGTGACCACTGTTAAATAGGCAGTCTGCCATTGAACCAATGTCATTATAAGATACATGACTTTCATATTTTTTCTATCCAATGAACTATTCAGTGTCCTATGTATGCAAATGATATATGGGACATCAGTGCTGGAAGGACCTTTAGGCATCTTCTAATCTGATCGTTACCATGTGCTTGGATGGACCCAGAGAAGAGAGTGGTCTTGCTCAAACTCACACAAAGGTCAGGCCCAGGGCAGAGACTGGATGATGCTTAGTTCAGAATATTTCTACTGACCAGGCCCATTGCTCCAAATGGATACTTAAAAATGTTTCTAGTTGACTAAAAATGATGTAATTTATGGCAGGACCATTTCTCCTTCTAGGCAGGTCACTGCTACATCTTGAATCCACCTTTTGTCTCATTGCTTCTTGTCTGTTGGTGGTTATCAGCATTTGGTCTGTAAAGCCTTTCCCTTCTAGTTAAGTAAATAATGCTATATGAGGCATTGGAGATGCAAAGATAAATCAGTAGTGGTTTATGAGCTTCAGGATTCATGGGCTTCAGAAACCTCTCAAAGAGTTGATGACGCAGACATGAGAACAGCTTTTGTGACTACATTATATGATCATATGTCATATACATCTGAGGTGGGTATAGAAGCAAAGATGAGAATACCTACCCTAGTCTAGAACACTAGAGGGGCCTTCCTAGAGGATTAATTAATTAAATTGACTAATGATGCCACTCATATAGCGAACATATAATGGGTTCCTTTCTTGTGCCAAATACTCTTGCAGGTATTAATAGATACATGACAAAGAAAGTAAAAATATTCTTCTGTTTAGTGGAAGCAATGTTATATGTGTAAAAATGTTATTCAGACAAACATTATTCAAAGTAGCAGTAATAAAGAAGAATATAATAAAGTCAAGGTCTAGACAACAGTCCAGCATTTATTTACTTATCTATGGATTTTAAAAATTTTTTAAATTTTTAAAAATTTGCCAGAGGGTGCATGTGTTCACTGATGAGAGACAGAGAGAAGGAAAGTGAGGAAGCACCTCCCAAACGTGATGGTCATGCTTTAATCTCTTCTCCTCTATTTCTCCTTTTGGGATTTTGGGGACACACATGTTCTTGGTGTGTTTTTCAAGCCACTGTGTCAAAGACTAGAACTGTGCAGCTGGCCTCTTTAACTGCTATGCCACTGACTGACTCTGAGGATTTATTTTTAAAAGAGTGGCCAGGAAAGGTTTCTTCAAGGGTATATCTTTTATCAGAAGACTAAAGGAGGTTACAGAGAAGAATCTCACAAATACCTGCAATAAGTGCTCTCCAGTTCTATAAAACTCAGGCCACATGTCTTATTTCAGGAACCAGCTTGGTGTATTTAAGTGGGAACAAAACATAATATGGGTAGTCAGAATTATTGAGGGTTACTGAAGGAAAGACTAACAAAGACAAAAACAAGGACCGGATCACATACCGTGTAGGTCACGGTGAGCAGATGGATAAAGACTTTTTCAATGGTTTCCTTTTTTGGTCAGCATCATTGAAAATGCCACAGCATTAACACATTTAACACAAAGAGAAAGATACAACTATCAGTAAGTTAAGCATTCTTATTGTACATCTCAAGACGTCACTATGGATTATGATTAATGTGTTCCTGCCCATGAGGCCAGATTCTATCAAAACATCTCTGCAAAATACAGAGCCCAGAACCCCTGACCCCAGCACTCCACCCACCCCATCACTCATCCTATATTCGTCATCTCTATTTTTTGTCTTGTTGCTATTATCTCTTGAAAAAGATGATCCAACTCCAAGAAAAGCTGTCTCTATAATATTTAGACTGAATAGAAAATGTGCCAAAGATGCAAAGAATCCTTCCAGAGGGAGAAGAGACCTTTCTCTTTGTTGTTTCTTCAGGCTTGTAATTTAATTCATGGATACGTGTCTTTGAATAATACATAACTATCAATCTACCTAAAAGAGTCCTGTAGAAACCTTAGCCTCTTCATCTTTCTGTTTGTGCCTGCGTGACATTTTCTTCTCGCCCTGGAGTATACTTTCTTCCATTTTTCTCCCCCCTTCTTTCTTCTTTATGACTACATGTCTGATCACATACTGTGTGTCAGGCTCAGTTAAATGTATTTCTGCAAAGTCTATATTCACTGTCTCTCCTCATCTTATAGTCACTTGTCAGTTCATTTGAATCAGCCTCCTCCCTCCACACCCTCTTCTCTGAGGTCAATCCAGTCTTCATATTACTAAAACCCATGACCATCTTCCTGGTTCTTCTTTTACCAGACCTCTTCACTGAAATGGATAATGTTAATTGGCCCAGGGTGAAATTCCAGCTTCTTTCAACACTGGTTTGCCTCATTCTTCTGTTTGGACCACTTTGACTATTCTATTCTTTATCTATCTCTTGAATTTTTGGCTTCCTGTGGTTTGTGTCTTTGGTAAAATTTCCTCTCTAGCTCTCCTCCTCATTGCTACCAGGCCTTCTTCCATGCCTGGGCTTTGACTCTAATCGCTTCTGAACTCTATACACTACTTGGATTCAATAGCTGGCTCCTATCTGTGGGTGTGGAATGCTAAGGCTCCGCCAACTCACGCTCTCATCTATTTAATGGGTTTTAGTGTGATCTTCAATGTACCCCTTCTTTCTATTTCAGTTCCATCTACTGTTTCCTCTTTACCTATTTCCAAATATTCCAACTAGATATTTCCTTAAGAAAGCAGAGAAAATATGCTCTCCTAGCAATTGTATGATGGGAATTATTCCTCTTGAATGTTTGATAATGACATACTTTGACTTGATTTAGCTTTTTTTTTTAACTGTGCGAGTTATTCTAAAGTTAGAAGAATGTTTAAACTCCTTCCAGCTGCCTGTCTAGCCTAAAGAATACTTCTGCTCTTTAGAAAGTGAGCTCTGAGAGCAAGAGAGACTCTTATATTCTCCTTTAATCAAACCTATTTAGGCCAAAAAAAAAAAAAAAAAGGGCCAAGTTGACAGCCAGGATTTCACTAACATTCCACCTCTCTAAGCACCCATGTTTTTTTTCTGCTTTAGTGGATGAGATGAGTTGTTGGGCTTGGAGGGCTCTCAATAGGCACCAAATGAGCTCACAGCATGCAAAAATAGAAAATGTATAAGGATGTGCAGAAAAAAGTATGAGAAGTAAACCTTTCAATATCTACAGGTATTATCACATTCAATTTTGATAGATGAAGAGTGTCAGACAGGAGATATGACATGCCCAAAACCACTGAAGAACAACAACAAAAACGTCAAAGTGGACTGTAATCCTGAATTCCTTGTGAAATGACTTTTGTCAGTACATAGCATACCTTTGATTTTTTTTTTAAAATGAAGAATGCAAGTTGTTTAAACCAGTAGCACATGTGTAAGGTTCAGGGCAAAATCTAATTTAACATTGCTGTAATTTAAAAGTTAAGAATTAGAAAAATTCTTGTCCTGGTCTACCTGTTTATTATGCTATTTAATTGTAGCCTAACACATTGGAAATTGCTTAATCTTTTTTCCTTTTAATTTTTGCCAGAAAGCACATGCATTTGCCAGAGATAGACAGAGAGAGAGAGAGAGAGGGAGAGAGAGAGAGAGAGAGAGAGAGAGAGAGAGAGAGAGAGAGAAAGGGAGAGAAAGTACCCACCATGGGGAATGCTTATGCCACAATCCCTTGTACTCCATTTGTTTCTCCTTTTCAGGGTTTTGGGTATGCATGCACACATACCTTGCATGTTTTTTTGAAGCCACTGATGTGGATTTGGCCATATGAGATCTCCTCCTTCCTCTCCTTTTCCCTTAGTGGAAGAAAAGTGGCTCAATCAGGTTGAGGAGTTTGAGGGACTGTTTAGCATACTTAACTTATTTATCTCAGTGTTATTGATGTGGTTCCAGGACCAGAAACATCAACAATCACTAGAGAACATGATGGAAATGCAAACTCTCAGGTCCCATCCCAGCCTAATGAATAAAAAAGGTTGGGGGTTGGTCTAGTCAACTGTGTGTTAAGTCATCTAAGTGGTTCTGATGTCCACTCCAGTTTGAGAACCACTGGTTAGCTGGTTCCTCCATCCTCTCTGCTTTTGCCTGCTTATGGAAGGGCTATGTTCTAATCTGCTTTCTGCTATGTGGTTTTTTAAAAGGGTCTTTAGGGACCAGCAGATGACATAATGTTTATATCTCTGGACTCCCACATAGTCGACCACACAGCTCGAGTCCTGGACCTGACAGTTTAAAACTCATACCTGGCACACATGCACATGTGCTCAAAATCCCAAGAAAAATGAAGGGGAAGGGATTGTGGTGTGGCTATGCCACTTGGGGGATGATTTCTCACTTTCTTTCTCTCTGGTGCATGTACGTGCCCTATAAAAAAATCTCTCTAAAAAGGGATTGGGGGGGGGGGTTCTTGACCATGCTGTGATGGAGCAGGCAGTGGGAGTGTTCCCATGTGTGTGATGCCAGAAGCCATATGCGAGGGCACTGGGTTAGCACCCTGGGTCTACCTGAGCATACCACCACAGCCTTGGGGACCTTGGCTGACTGTAGTGCTGGAAAGCCCATGATGACACACATCAAAACCATTTTCTCCCACCTTTTATCTAATGAAGCTAACATTTTGATTCCTTTGTTTAAATACTACTTTAGTTTCCATTTATGCACTTGATTCTAAATTTGGAGGGAGGAAGAGGAAGGATTGCCATTTATTGGCACCTTTAAAACCACAATGATAGTCACTTACTTCTTTTTCTTTATGGCTATAGATCATGTACACCTTAAACTGGAAGGAGCTTCGGAGTGGTCCAACTCACTTTATCGTTGGTGACTTCAGTTGCCAGAGAGGGAAAAGCATTTACTCAATGTCACTCAGCAAGTTAGCTGGAGACATCTGGCTCCCAACCCTGGGCTCAAACCCACGCATCCAGACAACACAGTTGTGACGCACCTTAACCTGTTCCAAGTTGAAACAGGAAGTGCATATTTGGATCAATTTATCTCACCACATTGAAGATTTCCTAATTTACACATCAGCCTGGAAATCAAGGATGCCTCTGCATCTACCTCATTTCCATGGCCCCCTGGTGAATACGGCCTTTCACAATGTCACATCCTT
>NW_006159542.1:6270782-6303726 GCF_000334495.1 Tupaia belangeri chinensis
ATTCCTGCCCCAGCTTCTTGCATCCAACTTCCTGAAAATGAATTGCAGCTGTTCAGCCTCTCTGTAGAGGCGACCAAACTCTTATTAATCCTAAACTGAGCTCATCTCAGGGAAAACACGTAGTACGATGAAAAAGTGCTCTTGACTAGACAATGCTGAGCTAACACTTCACTTCCTTTTTTGAGTTATTTCTGCTTTCTATTTGTAGTCTAATCATTTCTCCATGGTTTACTTGATCTCCATGGTTTACTTACTGGCAGAGACATATCCTATGAGTTAACAAGTCTTGCTTTCAGAGTAGTATTTTGAACAATTTAATTTTCATTGACATTATGCTTTTCTCTTCCCTACCTGCTCTTCTTGGTTGTATTCTTGCATGCATTTCTCATGTTCAACAGCTTCTGGCTTTGATGCTAGGAATCTACCAATTTATCTCTATTTTTATATGTATTAATATATCTCTGCCATCTATATCAAAGTCTGTATAATTTCCAGATGGTGTGTATGCCTGCCAGATAGGCAGAGAATGAAAGGGAGAAAGCACTCCTCCAGTGAGGTGTGATAATACTACAATCCCTTCTCTTTCTCCATTTCTCCTTCCTTTTGAGATTTTTAGCAGATATGCAGAAATGTTGCATGTTTTTCAAGCTGCCAAGGCCAAGATTCAAACCACAGTCTGCCACAGTTAGCTCACTTAACTACTAGGCCACAGGGCCAGCCTAATGCCAGTTAGTCTTTATTGAGTCATACTGTATCTTACATAATATGCTAAGAATTGAAATGTGTTGGTTTAACTAATTCTCACTGCAACTCATGAAGCAGGTACTGTTAGAATCCCCATTTTTTAATCGAGAAACTGAGGCAAGTCAGATTATATTACTACAACCTTTCCAAGATCACACAACTAGTAAGTCAGTCAACATCTGAGCCCTTTTCATGAGTCCATAGACTGTCCTTTAGTATTGTATATACCATGATTTCCACATGCAAGGGTCTGGAAGATGTCTTTATACTCCCTATCTTAGGTGCCACTCTTTTTTTTTTTTTTTTTTTTGGAGAGGTTTTCACTATAGGGCGCCAGACAGACAGAGAGAGACATAGAGACAGAAAGCGAGAAATCACCCCCCAGAAGGGATGGTCACGCCGCAATCCCTTCTCCTCCATTCTCCTCTCGGGATCTTGGGCATGCACACACACACACCTGGCATGAGTTTTAAGCCTCTGGGTCTGGGACGCGAACCGAGGTTGACTACGTGGTAGTCCAGCAACATGGCCATTACGCTAACTGCTGGTTCCCAGCCACTCCTTTTTTGTTGGGTATTTACTGTGATATGGGTTTGAGCCCAGGTCATATGTCACCAAGACCATGTAGTACAATGAGACATATGATGGTTTTCTGGAATGACCCATTTGGGGTAGAAGGGAGTATAACTTACAGCCTTTGCTGAAGCTGAACAATGGGCACATTTGATAAAAGTTCAATGCCAAGGGGAAGAACTTGAGACAGATGGTTCCTGAGAAATATTTAGGGTTTTCCGAAAGTGTGCAACAGTTAAAACCCAGCTCCATAGCTGACTACTGGGTCTGAAGCTATCCAGCAATATGGAGTGTCTAGTAGAATCCTAAAGATTTGGTTAGATCCTGGTGTCCCAGGTTTGCCCCAAGTTATGGTCCTGTCCTTCATAGTTGACCAAAAGGATTCTCAAACTGTATTCAGGAAAAAACTTAGAATGTAATCCAGAGAGAATGGATTAGGTGGGGCCACCAATAACATCAAAGATCTGTCAGAATTTGTCCCTAGGATCAAAGCAGTGTAGGGATAATATAACTATTTCTTTTTTTTTTTTTTAGAGATTTTTGCTATAGGTCGTGTGTGCTTGCCAGACAGACAGAGAGAGACAGAGAGACAGAAAGCAGGAAATCACCCTCCAGGGGGGATGGCCACGCTGCAATCCCTTCTCCTCCATTCTCCTCTCAGGATCTTGGGCACGCACACACACGTGCCAGGTGTGAGTTTAAGCCACCGGGTCTGGGACTCAAACCGTGGTCGACTACATGGGAGTCCAGCGACATAGCCATTATGCTAACTGTTGGTCCCATTATAACTATTTCTTTATAGAACATTCATGTGACTATTTCATGAACCCAGGTTGTGCTCTGAAATGCAAATTAGACTTTGGGAGGGCTATTGTGACTGAGTTAAGTCTTAAAGTATCAGTAGAAGTTAGGCAATAAAGGAAGATGGCAAAGACTGACATCTCAAACTTAATCACTTATTTTTTAATATTCCTTAGGATGTGTTTTGTTACCAGTGAGAGAAAATCTGACTAACAATGTTAAAACAGCTCTGTGTTTATTTTATTTTTTTTCCACCTAAATCTGACTTTAACAGTGCCGAAGCTGTTCATGTCCTTTTTTTTTTTTTCCCCATAATCATTTCATGTTGATAGTCATAGTTTTGGACATCTCATTCACATTCAGATGTGGAGGAAGGGGATGGATGACATTACCTACACTCACCACTTTTATCAGAAAGCAAATGTTTTGCTAGAATACTCAGCACTATCTTCTGAAATTACTTACATTAGAAAAAATTATGTGGCTACTCATGGTTGCATTTTTGGTTTCTATAGAGGAGGTGGATGAGGGAGAATGCTACCAGGAAAGTGTGTTAAGTTAACCAACTAACAGAATCTTTTATACTACCCATTGCCCTGGAAACTTTATGAAGACAGCATGGATAAGACTCAACTTGAATTGTACAGTTGTGGAAAACCCTAAACATTTTCCATGACTGATCTATTTTGATGAAATGCAGCAGGAAAATCAAGGGACATAGAGTGTGGTATACATGTATAATGAACATATACACATTGCCATATGCTATGGTCCATGTAAGAATACAAAAATGCACAGAGGGCAGTTTGGGAGAACATATGGGCTACTAAGACGTTAGAGACGAAGGTTAAATAGGAAGTTAGTCAGGATAGCTAGGTTATACTTAGTTAGAAAATGAACCCATCATCTCAATGTACAGCTGCAGATTTCTCTACTATGCTGTTTAGTCATGTGGCATAGCTATGCCTCTATTCTTTAATCTCGGACTGAGACCCAAGACAATTGAGCAACTTCTATTAATATCTGGAACACTGGCAGAGAGAACAGAGAACACAGGAACCACAACCACACATTGGCTTTAAGATGAGTCTTCCTAGAAGTAACACTTCTGGGAAATCACTTCTGCATATGCTTCCTTGCCAAAAAACAAACAAACAAACAAACAAACATTGTGACTCCACCAGAATTGAATAGAATGAGGGTGTATAATCTTTCATGTGAGAGGCATAAGATAAAAGAACAATAAACAGTAATATTGTCTATTATAAAGAACCAGGATTAGGTCTAACTATTTGTGCTCTCTGTTTCTTCTGGTCTACCTCTCTGTCTTTCTCCTTCTTCTAGTGACCAGCCATTAACCTCAGTGTGGGAGACCTGTGGGCTGAACTGAGGGATGAAGTGGAGGAGCCAAGAGGCTTACTTCATCTTCACCTGGTCTAGAAAGGAGACTGAGGGAAGAGGCCTGGATCCAGAGCTAGAAAGATCCTGGCAGCACATGACTTTTCAGGAGTTAGAAAGATGGATTTCATCATCTGTGTCTCTACTAAAGCTGTTTGGAGAGGAGTTCTCCCAGGATATAAGAGCTGGTGGCCCAGACTCTTGAGAAATTCTTGTTGACAGCCAGTACTGGCTCAGTATATGCCAGGTGTGAGGATCAACTTCTGGCATGTGTGGGGCTTAGCGTATGGCAAACGCAAGTGGGAAATTGAGCAAGGACAAGGACAATGACCAGATCCCGACTTGTTGTCAGTAGAAATAAACATGTCCAAATATGGATTTAGCACACAAAGAGCCAGGATAAGACTCAGCTTGACTTGAATATTTGGAACTTTGTGTAAGAGACCATCTTAGATTTTCTGCCCTTGAAGACTTTTTCAAGTTCCTTTGCCTTTCTCCTGTCTTCCAGCTGTGTTTACATACCCTTCATTCAAGTTATCATTTAAAACACCCTCTGGGAAATACGGTTTTTAAGATCAACTGTTATTAAGGTAATCACAAACTTAGTTTTTTATCTGTAAGCCCCAAGAGTCATTCCCTTGGCCTCCAGCATGGATATATGGAGAATGCATGGAATTTAGTTTCCTTTATGATGTGGAATTTTCCTGAATTCCCAGACATTCTCTGATCCTCAATTTCTCCATCTGTAAAACAAAGATTTTGATCATAGTCCTTCTGCTTACCTTCAAAGACTATTGGGTAATCCAGTGAGTGTCTTCCTTTTTTGATTATTTACTTGGATAGCAGACATTGGGTTTAAGATAAATGGGAAAATGCCATCATTTTAAGATTTATGTAAGTGAAAGATATACAGCTACAATAACTACAACATCTATTGTTGTAGTTATTCTATTTGAGAAAATTAAAGTTGGGTCCACAAAGGCAAACAATTACGGAAGACACAGTTAATTCTTTTATCAGAATCTCTGCATAAGTCTTCTGAATATTCTTAAGCTCTAGGCATCAATGTTGAACCATTAGTCATCTGAAACAGAAATTGACTTTTCTTGGGCTGCCAACATTTCCCACCGGGATTATTGCAGCATCTTCTTGTCTTTCTATACCAAGTCTCAACTACTCTATTCCATTTTTTACACAGCACACATCTCTAAACACATTTTACTTCTACTGAACGTCCTTTCATGACTTTCTATTCTTCTGTGAAGTCCACATTTTTAGATTCTCTTTTCAGATTCTTTAAAATCTGGTCTCCACTTGTCTCTCCAGGCTCATCTCTAGACATAGATCTCTAACAATGTTCTCATGTGCATCCCCATGCATAAAACAACAAACTATAGGGACAAACAGATGATGTAATGGCTATGTTGCTGGACTACCATGTAGTCGACCACGGTTCAAGTCCTGGACCCAGCAGTGTAAAACTCATGCCAGGCATGAGTGCGTGTATTCCCAAAATCCTGAGAGGAGAAGTGATTGAGGTATGGCCATCCCCTCTGGGGAACTGTTTCTCACTTTCTGTCTCTCCGGCAAGAACACATGCCCTATAGCAAAAATCTCTCAAAACATCTGCAACAACAAACCACAGACTATATTGCAGTTTTCCTGAGATACTTGAACCCTTGAGGATATCCCAATACTTTGGACCTCTGCATACATCTGTTTAGAGCAACTTTGCTCTCTGACTCCCCACTTAGATTCAACTGCATCTTGTCTTTCAGATCTCAACTTGAAAGTTCCTTAACTTCCTTTGGGGAGTCTTACATGACACTTCTCATTTCCTTTTTCTTTTATTTCCTTGATTAGTCCTGAAATATAATAATTGTTTTTGCTATTATGTATTTTTTGTTGCATTCTCAGACTGCTTCTGAATTTTGAGCTCTTTGAAACAAGGACTGAGTCTCATTTATTTTCTCTTTCCGTTCCTTTCTTTCTTTCATAAATAATACATGAATTCTTACTTTGGGCCATGTGCTATATTCTTTAGATGATCATATTTTTAGGCCCAATATGGCGTCTGGTATAAAGGAAGCAAGCAATGAATGTGAGTGATAGAATGAGTTGACCAGTGGTGCATCAAATGTTTAGTTCAAACAACATAGTTCTACCATCTAAACCTATTTAAAGGTTTAGGGAGATCAATATGTTTTCTAACCTTTACTTTTTAAAATCATATTATTTTTCTGATTTTACCCTGTGACACATTTTTAAAGGCTATGTTATTTAATTGGTGAATCACTCAAACCCTTCATTTAGCTTTGCAAGCCATCTTGTTAGCTGGCTTTCCTGGGTGGTGGAAAAACCAAGGCATGGGGCCCAAGGGCCCTGGTCACTCTCTCTTAAAAGATATATCCTTTGGGCCAGCCACTTACCCCTATTGAACCTCATTGTCCTTGTCTATAAAAAGGAGATGAAAATGCCTATCTTGTAAAGAATTAGTCAAAGGTTGTGTAACACAGTTCTCGGTGAAAAATGCTTTCTCCAAAAATGTGTCTCCCTGTTTCTTTCATTCAACACCCACCATGCCAGGATAAGACTAATAAAGACAGAGGAGAGAAGTTGTAAATAATGGCATATGGATATTATCTGTTAAGAAGGTAGAGTTGAAACCACTGGCTAAAGGAATGTTTTCCTAGTACCCTTAGAATTATTGGGGAAATTATTAAGGCTTATTGTTTTCATATATAAATTGATACTTATTTTCTTTTATGTGAGAATGTCATGATTACTAAATGAGACAATGAATGAAAGTAAAATATTTCATCAAGGGATTGCTACATAGGAAAGCTTTAGTACGTCTTAATGACAATTGTATCACAGCATTCATCTTTATTTACTTCCAATCAGCTAAGCTGCACTTACATTCTGAGATTGTTTAACTCTGACAGCTGGTCCAGACTGACATAGGTCCTGGGTGGGGGAGAGGATGTGACAATGTCCAGATGCCCTCATGGGCATAACCTGCAAATTATGTACTTTGACAGAGTATAGTGAGGACAAGAAACAGACCAGGCAACACTTAACTCTCTCACCAGTTTCAGAGCCCAAATATGTTTTCTGATAATTCTGAACCTTCCTGAGAAAGAGCTTTACACACTGGGTGATGGAACACATGGAGACTTTGTTACTTTCTTTTCCTTATGGGTCTTAATGGAAAATCATAGTCACTAGTAGCAGAGAAATAGTGGTGTCTGGCATTATTAAAACTTCCCATGTATTCTCATTGTGCATCATTTCCAGTTATAAAAAGAAGTGGAGATGGTGGGCCCTGTTGCTTAACTGCAATGGGAAGGCCTTTTACCAGAACGCATGTGTCAGCCTAGCATAGGGGCCTGTGACTTGCGTAATTGCCTAACTTGTAACAGTCTTGATGTTTCTCACTGTGAGGAGAGATGGAGAATACGTGTGAAAGAACAAGATCAAGATTATAGCTCAGGCTCTGGTGTGGGCGAGAATTGGGCTGAGGGTTCAGCTCCACCAGTGCAGGACACTGGCTATGTTACCTGAACTCCCTGAGCCTCCATTTTTCTCTCTTAATAAGTGGGAGTGATGGTTGGTCCAGTCTTACAGAGCCAATGTGAGATTTAAGAGCAATAATGCATGCAAAATACTTTAGCCAAATGCTTGGCACATACTAAGAGGTCAACCCACTTCTACTACTATTATTTTTAGAAACAAAAACTAATTGTAAACCTACCATGTTTGATATCCTCTGAGTGCATTTTCACATTCAATCCTTACAATTGCTCTGAGAATGAGATATTATGTTCAAGTTGAGTGTGAAAAAAGGAATTATCTTGAAGATTCAAAAAATTTTCCCAAAGTTACATGGGTGTAAGTCTCTGAGCTGGAATTTAAACTAAAGGTTCTTTGATACCAAAGCCTACTGATGATCTTTCTACTGAAAAATACTGACCAAATCGCACCTTGATTTCCCTGTCAAATACTGAAGGTCAGTGGCTAACCAAAGGAATCAGTTAACTCCAAACCAATAAATATTTATAGAGTAACTGACAAGTCTCCTGTGTCTTGAGAAATGAAGAGTGGATGGTTTGATACTTGATTATGGAAGGTTATGGTTTATTTGAGGAATGCAAGACAGAAAAAGAAGAGAGTGTTAAGTACTCCATGGGTGCCCTGGACCCCAGGTGCTTCCATTATCATAGGCAGATTCCTGACTTATGTACTCAAAATATCTTCTAAGAAAGCATGTAGGAGATTTAGGGAGAGGCAGGAAAGCTGCTGCAACAAAATGATGGTTACCCAATTCTTGGTGGCATGGAGATATCAGAAATCTCCCAGGAACTAGCCCAGGTTCCCTTCTTTGGGAGGCTTTAGCTGTTGCTCAGGTTGGTGTTTCCAGAATCACCTCTTCCCTATTCAATGCTTTGTTACCAACAGGTCATTTGACTGTTGTCTTTGCTAACTATGAGCTTTTTGAGTGGGGTCTGGGATTGTTTTTTTTCTGAGTTACTTTCTCCAGTGCGTGTAGCACATTGCCTGGCACACACCAAATGTCAAAATATCATTCACACAGACTTGCAGGGATTGCCCAGCCCAGGTTGGTGACCTTTAGGAAATGTTTCCCAGTTGGCCTCTGCATAAAATGGTAACGTGTGCTGGATTCCAGAGCAATGATGTGTTCACCAAGTTCTGAGCCTTGCCTGTAGCTCTGTTCAGTGAGCTCTTCTAGTTAGAGATCTTGCCATGAACTTTGAGCACGGGGCTTACCTTTTCTCACTTCTTACGGGATAACTTTCCCTTTGTAGTCAGAGAGCTCTTTGACTTTGATGGTATGTGCTAAATGCTTGTGTATCCCCTTGCCTGAGTCAGTCACTTTATAACTTGAAGCTCTATCCCACCCCTACCCACCCCACCCCCTCCCAGTGCGATGGATATTAGGAGGTATTAGGGTGTAGGGACTTTGAGAGGTATTTAGGAATAGTGGGTGGAGCCCCATATGTGAGATACAACTGCCGTTGTATCACAAGTGAACGTGTTTCCTCTTTACTTGTTTTGTGAGGACACAAAGAGAAATGGTCATCTCTGCACCAGGAAGTGGGCCTTCACTAGATACGAAATCTCAGAGGCCTTGATCTTAGACGTACCAGCTCCCAGACTGTTATTTAAGTCATTCAGTCTAAAGTATTTTTGATATAGCAGACCACATAGACTAATACCCTCAGGATGCTCTCTGTGGCCTCCTGGCAGATCATTATCATCTTCCCATTATCTCTGTGGGTATCGGAGACCTAGTGTGGTTCCAGAACTAGTGGGTAGAAATATAGGACACAATTAAAATCCATCCTTCAATTTTCAAGACATGCAGCGTTTTTCCTCACTTGCATGCTCTTATGCCTTCTCCTCTTTCACTTCAATATCTCCTATTGCCTTTTGGGGTTCTGCATAAATTCCTTGACTATGAGAAGCTTTTGTACTCTAAAGGTACCCCTTCTTTGGGCTTCCCCCATTATAGCCCTCATCATGCTAGATTAATTATTCAATTATCTTTCTCTCTACATGGTCAGTCATCTTTAACTTTAATTAATTTATCAGATGGATTTATCTATTATAGGACTTTAAAGGACTTCAGAGTTTAGAAACTTTGGGGAAACTGTTCATAGGATTGGCAGGTTTTGGTGGAGGACAAGAAGAAATAGAAGAAAATATCCAGGTAGTCCTCAGACATTCCCCAGTAAAGGTCTCTGAGCTTGATAGAGCTGAGCACCTCTATGCACAAGACCCAGGAGAGGCTGGAGAAAAGGAGCACAACAATGGAAAACTTTACTCACTTGAAAATTTTCCATGAGCCAGTTCTGAAAGGGAGAAATCTAACATGATCTCATCAAAGCTTTCCCCACTTGATCATGGTCATATATCCATGTGTGCATTGGTTTTCAACCTACAAAATACTGCCTTACAGTGTCTTAACAGTCTTGTGTACTAGCCCAGCAGAGCCCCTCTCATTTACTAACCAGGAGTCTGAAGCTTGAGGACTGAGTTGCTTATAGCACAATCCTACCTGTGTACCCAGGCCTTCTGACTGACTAGCAGCTGCTCTATTCCATTTCCATGCCTAGAATATGAGAGATCCTCAAATGTCTTAGAGATAAATATTTGCCCTCACCCATTTCCTCAAACAATTAAATGTGGCTTGCTATCCTAAATTTTACCGTGAGGGACCAGCAGTTGGCATAATGGCTATGTCACTGGACTCCCATGTAGTCGACTGCGGTTTGAGTTTCGGACCCTGTGGCTTAAACTCATGCTGGGCATGTGTGCGTGCATGCCCAAGATCCTGAGAGGAGAATGGAGGAGAAGGGACTCCGGTGTGACTATCTCCTGTGGGGGTGATTTCTGGCTTTTAGTCTCTCTGTCTCTCTCTGTCTTTTTGGCAAGCGCACACACCCTATAGCAAAACCCTCTCAAAAAAAAAAGTTTACTATAAAGGTTTGTAATACTATTCCATAGTAATATCATAATGTTCTTGACCAACGAGAGGCCAGCAGGTAGCATGGTGGGTAAAGTGTTGGATTCCCACAGGGCTGACTACAATTCAAGTCCTGGACCTGGTGGCCTGAAAATCACATGAGGCGCATGTGCATGCATGGCCAAAGTTCTGAGAATAGGATGGAGGAGAAGGGATCGCAGCATGGTAATCCCTTCTCAAAGGAGATTTCTCATTTTCCCTTTCTGTTTCTCTCCAGTGAGCACATGTACCCTAGAACAAAAATTTAAAAAAAGAAAAAATATATATTGACCATGGAATAAGATGGTAAAAACCCACCCTGAGAAAGTTTAATTAGAAGTAGGAAGTGAGAGGCTAGCAGGTGGCATGGTGGTTAAGGCACTGGACTCCCACATGACTGACCATAGTACAAGTCTCAGACCTGGCAACTTGAAACTCACACAGGGCGCATATGTGTATATGCTCAAAATCTTGAGAGGAGAATGGGAGCTACTAAAACTACTGAGGGGAGAAAGTGGCTGATCAGATTTGCACTTAAGATCAGGTCTGGCTATCAGAGACAAGTGAGTGGGGACGAGAGTTCAAATGCGGAAAATTCAGAGGAAATATGGAGACACCTTGGCCAGAGATGAGGGTGATCTGGAAATACAGCATGAGGTAGAATGACTCAGTGTGACCATTGTGCACCAGGGAAGGCAATAACTGCACAGAGAAACATCATGGACAATGCCCCTCAAATCTCCCAGTCCCGGAATCAGAACCTATGGAACAACAGTGAGGCAGAAATCCAAACTTCACTGAAATGATTAATGATTCCTGCTTCAATTTGCTGAGCAGTAGGAGATATTTAGAGAGAATATACACACTTAGAACCCAAATGTGTGTGCCACACAGTGACTAGAGCTCACATCTGGGAGATTTCAGCAAATAATTGAAAAAGAGCTGTGTTCAGTTCTTTGTATGTTCTTTTTGTCATAAGCAGGGACTTTGGTTCCACACTTACCATGGTGAGAGGAGCAGACTTGACAGTTTCTGGCAGAGCAAAAGACAAGTATTTCCTGCAGATTTTTCCAAGTAAATGGGTCTCCCTCCCTGGGCAGATGCTGGCACTCCTCAATTACTTGCTCTGGGGGAGGGGCTCAGCCCATCTTGGGTTAGAAGAAAGGAGGAGGCCTGGCACTAGGCCCAGGGCTGGTGACATACTGGCTTTCCTCCTGCTTTTTTGTAGTTGCCCCAGTGGGCACATCTGTGCCCGAAATTTGTCAGCTTGTCAAAAGACAATGAAGTTTTGTTCTCTGTATCCAAAATGATGACTTCATGGTTCTTTAAGGCGGAATAAGAGTAGGGGCAGAGGAGGTGGGGGATTAATGGAGCTAAAGGGGCATATTTACAAAGATTGAGTTTCACATTGGATAAAATCTGGAATACTTCCTATCTGGGAAACTGTAAAGTCCAAAGCATTAGCTATGTTGGCAATAAAGACCTAGGTTTCCTACCATTTAGCTAATTTAAAAAGGAGTTATGGGTATCCAAGTCATCGAGGTGACGTGTGTCAACTTATTTTCCTTTCCTGTGCTGAAATCCTGATGTTGAACAGTGACTTTTAAAATTTTTTGACAATGAACCACAGTCAGAAGCATATTTTATATTGGGACTCTGACACACATATACACTAAAAAGCAGTTTTATTAAAAAAAAATAGCATCACAGAAACCAGCAGTTAGCGTAATGGCTATGTCACTGGACTCCCACGTAGTCGACCGTGGTTTGGGTCCCAAACTCGGTGGCTTAAAACTCATGCCGGACGCGTGTGCGTGTGTGCCCAAGATCCCGAGAGGAGAATGGAGAATGGAGGAGAAGGGATTGTGGCGTGACCATCCCCCCTGGGGGGGTGATTTCTTGCTTTCTGTCTCTATGGCTCTCTCTGTCTGTCTGGCGAGTGCACGTGCCCTATAGCAAAAACAAACAAACAAACAAACAAAAAAACAAAAAAAAACTCTCCAAAAAAAAAAAATAGCATCACCATGTCAACATGTGTGAACAGTTTCTATAATATTTTATTTTAAAAAGCATTTCCTTTGCTATTCTAAAATCTATTTCCATTGCTAAAATCTGCTTGTGTCCCAATGAATTGACTTTGTAATCTTCTGACAGGATGTGACATGCAATTGAAAACACAGATGTTGAGGGAAAAACATGGATGTCTAGGCTCAAGCCCTACTTCTCACACTTACGTTGTAGGGGTCTCCTGAGCTTTAGTGCAGCACTGAGAATGAGCTTAGTTATGCTCCAGTAATAAAGATTTCTAAAATTTCAGCAGCTTAAAACAACACGTTTATTTTACATACAAAGTACAGTGATGCCATGTACCATTGGTACATGGGTGTGGGGGGGCTCAACTCTATGCAGTGATTCAAAGATCTAGGCTTTGAGTCACATTGGGTTTCCTATCAACCATGCTTTCCACTTTCTGCAACAGAAGCTTTAACCTCTGCTTGTTGAATGAACCTGCACAAGTCATAGAACCAAAGCTGGCTTCTAGGGCATGTGACCTATGCAGTCATCACACAAGGCTTGGTACACAGAAGGGTTTTGTGCTTGGCTCAGTGTTTTATTGCCATGGTCTTGAAATTCTTAATAGTTTCTAAATAAGAAGTCCCATCTTTCCATGTTTCACTGAGCCCCACAAATTCTGTAGCCAGAATTTGCACACAACCTCTTTGAGTTTCCATGTCCTCATCTGTAAAAGAGATTAATACTCACAGGAATTTTAAGGGGACTAAAAGAAGGTGACACAGTAGCTATAAATGTTTAACAAAACTGTTGTTTCTTACTTGCTGTTCTCTAGTCATACCACTATAGAAAACCTCTGCTCCGTCAAGTTAGTCTCTTCATGTTGAAAAGCTGTATTTTGTTACATTGTCCTCCTTGCTCCCTACATTTATCTCAATTTTGTTTATTACTAAGAATTCACCTAATAATGCTTCATTGGGGCCATCTCTCATCTCTTCTCCAACTGCTCTCAGAACCTCTAATTTGGGAACCAGCAGTTAGCGTAATGGCTATGTCACTGGACTCCCACGTAGTTGACCGTGGTTCGCATCCCGGACCTGGTGGCTTGAAACTCACACTGGGCGTGAGTGCGTGTGTGCCCAAGATCCCGAGAGGAGAATGGAGGAGAAGGGATTGTGGCGTGACCATCCCCTCTGGGGGGTGATTTCTCACTTTCTGTCTCTCTGTGTCTGTCTGGCGAGCACATGCGCCCTATAGTGAAAACCTCTCTCAAAAAAAAAAAAAAAAAAAAAGAAGGAAAAAAAAATCGCATCCCGGACCTGGTGGCTTGAAACTCACACTGGGCGTGAGTGCGTGTGTGCCCAAGATCCCGAGAGGAGAATGGAGGAGAAGGGATTGTGGCGTGACCATCCCCTCTGGGGGGTGATTTCTCACTTTCTGTCTCTCTGTGTCTGTCTGGCGAGCACATGCGCAGTGAAAACCTCTCCCAAAAAAAAAAAAAAAAAAAAAGAAGGAAAAAAGAACCTCTAATTCCATTATTCTTGGATTTATCTTTCATGACCCTCTTATTTTGTTCTCTCCCCTCTCTTTTATCCCTTAGTTAAGACCCGTCTATTTTTCCTGGGACATCTAGCAGCCTCTCCATTAGTTGCTTCACTTCCAGTTGACTGTTTGATCCAACTCTCCACGCCAGGGTCACCTTCTTATCCTAAAATATCTTTTTTATTGTGTATTTTTCATTTTCCAAAAACTTTGATGGCTCCCATCACTCAACGAGTACCATCTTGTATTTAGGATCTGATCTGAAGTCTCTTATCTTAGTCTCTGCATTGCAAATGTAAGTATCTGAGACTGGGTAAACGTAAGAGAATAGGGGTATATTTTTTGAGTCACAGTTCTAGTGCCTGGGAAATCCAAAAATATCAAAAGATGATAGAAATGATAGAAGGCAGAACTTTTAGCAGAGCAGCATGTGGTCATATTCATATCCCTTTCTCTCTGCTGTTCTGGTCTTATTCTCTGCTTGTAAATTCAATCCAAACTCAATCATGGAGACCCTGCCCTAATGGTAATATCCCATCCAAAGGCTCCACTGTGGGATACCATGAGAAATTTTCACTTAACACCTTTGCGATGTAATAAATACAATCAAGTTTCAACGTGAATTTCTGGGAAACATTTCATCATTGTCCACTAAGACAAAATTCCAGAACATGAAAATTGGAAGACAAACAATTATCCACACTATAACGTCTCTCTTCTGGTTTAATTTTTCTCTGCTCCTGTCTACCTGCTTTACACAATGTGTTTGGAATACAACTTACTCTTTGGTCCATAGCTTTTTATATATCCTTTTCCTTCTATTGAAATAAACTTCCTCCCAATCCTATCCTAGAAGAATTCAGCTCACCTTTCACTGGTTGGCTTAATCCCAAAGACCTCCAGTGAAGGCTCAGGGGGAAAAAAAACTCTCCTTGCTTCAAATTCCAACAGTATTTCTTAGAATTTGACATGTATCCTGTATGTGTTGCACAGTTCAACCAATGTCATGGTTTCATTTCTGCTGGGCCTATTTTTCAGAAAGTGAGGATAACAAGATATGGCTCATGTATCAGTCACATTTTGTAGGAATCCCTGAGGGAAGGGTTCCTGCAGAGATTGCCTGGAGCTTTTTCTAGTCCTCTCAGCTGGTCTGAATCATCTCTCTTCCTTTGGGCCCTCTTGGCACTTTGTACATTATTCTAACATAGCACTCGCCACTTTCTATCTGAGTTATTTCTTGACATGACTGGCTTCCTCCACTATGTACAACGTATTCATTATTGGAGCTCTATCAGGGACTGATGCCCAGTCAACTCTTGGTGAATGGGTGGATCAATGGAAGGACAGCGAAAGATAGAGAGCAAAGTTACTGGCTACTGTGTGTATGTGTGATGAGAACAGGACTCCTTGTATCTGTAATGTGGGATGAGTTAGACTGTGAAAATACTAAATTTCAAACTGTCACTGGCATATGTATATAATTTCTCACTCAAATTTATGTCCACTGTGAGTCAGCCACGATTCTTCTCTGCTTCCCCTTCATCCTGGACCTGCCTATAATCTGAGGTATTCCTAATCTGTTGCAGAAGGAAAGGAAGGATGGAAGGAAAGGAAGAATGAAGGAGGGATGCAATGGCTTACAAAGCATCTACGGAGAAATAGCCCATGTCATTTCAACTCTTATCATGGCCACTTGAGAGATAATACTCTCAGAGGTATGGGCCCAGTAGAAAGAAGTCATGGTATTTTGACAACACAGTTTTCTATAGTAGGGACCATTTCATGTGGAGAGAATTTCATTAGAGCAATGCTTAACACACACATTGATTCTGATCAGGAAGGATGGAGGCGCTCATCTGCTTAGTGACTTTGAATACAGAAACTGAGCATGCAGAGTTTCATATCTATCCTATTCTTTCTTGGCTATGAGCTACTTCTAGGGAGCATGCTTTCTACCTTATGCTCTTAGAGATTAAGGAAGAGACTCTCGGGATGCTTTCTTGCTCTCTCAAAACAAATAAATTGATAAACTTAAAGGAAAAGTATACAATGTATGCTGTTGTCCTACAGCTGCAGAAATGTAGACATCATTGCATGTCATAAAACTATTTCTGATAAAGTATTAAACTGGGGGCATTTATGAAAGTGCCATGCTGCTCTCTTGTCAGATGTGAGACTGGATAATGATAAATATTTTCTTTCTCTCTCTCTCCTCCCTCTCTATTTCTTTCTTTCTCAGAAAGAAATAGTGCACAAAGCAGGGAGAGAGAGAAAAACATTTGAAAAACCAAAACCGAACACATCTATCATTACATAATAAGGTGTTTTGCAGAGGCCAGATCTGGAATCCATGTTTCTGGCAAGTGAATTAGTGCTACCCCTTCTTTTTCTTTTTTTCTTTCTTTCTTTCTCCTTTTTTTTTTGTTTGTTATAGAGCGTGCACACTCACCAGAGAAACAGAAAGTGAGAAATCACCCCCCTGGAAGATGGCCACACCGTAATCCCTTCTTGACCATTCTCCTCTCGGGATCTTAGGCACGCATGCACACGTGCCTGGCATGAGTTTAAGCCACCGGATCCAGGACTCGAACCACAGTCAACTACATGGGAGTCCAGAGGCTTAGCCATTATGCCAACTGCTGGTCAAAGTGCTACCACTTCTTATCAAATATCTAATTACACATGTTGGATAGTACTTCAGTTTTTGTTGTTGTTCTGTTTTTAAGGTTATTGTCACAGGGCACATGGACTTGCCAGAGAGAGACAGTGAGAGGGAAGGTGAGAAAACCCCCAGGGGCAATGACTACGCCACAGTATCTTCTATTCCATTCTCCTCTCAGGATTTTGGGCATGCATATACATGCCCCTGGCATGATTTTCAAGCGGAAGGTCCCAGGATAGGAACTGTGGTTGGCCATGTGGGAGTGCAGTGCCTTAGCCAACATGCCTCCTGCTGGCCCAGTGCTTCAGTTTTTAACTGGAGAAAGAGGGATATGTGAGAAGAAGGAGAGAAAGGTGAGATAAAGATGAGGGAGGAGATCCAACAATTATTTTCTACTCAGATGCTTCATGAGAGAGCAGGGAAGTAATATCTAAAGTCACAGAAACCAGGACTAGCAGATGATGTAATGGTTACATCATTGGGCTCCCATGTAGAAAATCGCAGTTTGAGTCCTGGACCAAGTGGCTTAAAACTCACACTAGGTGTGTGTGCGTGCATGCCTAAAATCCCAAGAGGAGAATGGAAGAGAAGGGACTGTGGCATGGCCATCCCCCCTGTGGGTTGATTTCTCACTTTATGTCTTTCTGTCTCTCCAGTGAGTACATAGACCCTATAGCAAAAATCTCTCTAAAATAAATAAATAAATAATTTAAAAATTAAATAATAGAAACCAGATTGATTAAAAACAAAGATTCTGGGAAGCAGTGTACTTTGGGGATAGGCAACAAATATGATGATTCACTCAAAATACTTGTCTCCTTGATACTTTTGGGGTTCAGGGGCATCCTTTGGCAGGACATGTGGGTCAGGATAGTAATAGATGGTGGGGGAGAGTGGGAAGAGTGAGAGAAACAGGGCCTTCATTAAGGGTATTAGTATCTGGAGAACTGGAAAGTTTCCTCCTAAAACATGAAAGGATTCAAAAATGGGCAAGGTGAACTTGTTCCTCAGAATGTTTGAAGTAATAGGGGCAGGTGAAGACTTCATTATTAGGAATTGGTGGGGGTGTTGGGGATAGCTGAGAACCCCCATCACTTATCAGCCCTTGAACTTGTGAGCTTACATATAATCATAGGAAGAACCCTGACTTATTGGGTCACACCTATTTGTCCTGTGTGAAATCCTCAATATTGGAGTGACTGCTTCACTTGTAATATATATCTCTGTTATTAGCTTCCTATTGCTAATGTAAAATATCAGCACAAACTTAGTTGCTTTAAAAAAAAGCTCACATGGAGCCAGCAATTAGTGTGGTGGTTAAGGCTCTGGACTCCCACATGGCTGATCACAGTTTGAGCCCTGGACCTGGTGGCTTGAAAATCACACTGGTATGTGTGTGTATATGTCCCAAATCCCAAGATGAGAATGGAGGAGAAGGGATTGCAGTATGGCTATTCCCCCTTGGGGCGATTTATCACTTTTCCTCTCTCTGTCTCCCTTTATTTCTCTCTAGCAAGTGCACATACACTATGGCAAAAACCTGAAAAAAATGAGAATTAAAAAAATAAACAAACAAAACCCACATATTTATTATCTTACAGTTCTGGAGGTCAGAAATCCAAAATCAGTCTTGTAGGGCTAAAAATCAAGGTGTCATCTTGGTTTATGGAAGTCTATACCCTCTTCTGGAGGCTCTAGGGAAGAGTACATTTCTTTGTATTTTCTAGAGTCTGGTGATTATTTTCATTCTTTGGCTCATGGCCTTTCCTTTATCATCAAAACCAGGGGTTTAGTGTCTTTCAGTCTCTCTCTCTGGACTTTGATCCTCTGCCTCCCTTCATAAGGACCCTTACGTCAATGTTTTCATCTGAAGATTCTGAACTGAATCTCTTCTGTGAAGTCCCTTTTACCAGAAAAAAATAACATATTTGCAATGAAGGGCATCATTTAGCTTTCTATATCCTCCAAATAGTGTTCTTTGCTGTTTCATCCTTATCAAGAGGAGACAAACCGAGCCTTCTCTAACCAACCAGTGGGAGCTTTTTCTCTGCTTTGTAGGTGTTTATCAACCATTCAATGAATGAGGAAACTGAGGGTTACACAAGTCACATTTCTTACACAGCTTGTAAGAGATAGAAATGAGATTTAAGTGCAAACTGATTTTTCTTAAAACCTTACTCTTGGGCTTATCCCATAGCTGCAATGGTTAAGCATAGTATATTGGAAGCCAGATCCTATATGGTCAACTGCAGTTCAAATCTTGGCCCTAGCAGTTTGAAAATATGCCAGATGTGTGTATGCATGTGCCCCAAACCCTAATGAGGTGAAGAAATGGAGGAAAACAGATTGCAGTGTGACAACACTCCATTGGGGAGTGCTTTTTCTCCGTCCTTTCTCTGATAAGTGCATGTGACCTCTGTCAGTAAAAAGCTAATAACAAACATTCTTTCCATACAATTTCACATATTCTTTCTCCAGTGCTATTATTTTCACAATATTGAAATGATTGGGTAAGAAATACTGGGAAATTTCATGTCCCTGCTCCTCTGGTGACTAGAGAGAAATGCCTGAGGGATCCCTTGGCCAGTACTCCTTGATAGACAGCCACTTTCTCTGTCCTGGGGTGTGGTGAGGGTCCCTTAGTCCTTCTTCTTTCTGTTGGGACACTGTCTAGTATACCCTGGTTCTGTGGAAGAGACAAACCCAAATCCCTGGGTGAGTCATAGACTGCCTGGAGCTAAAATATGATGAGGAGGGAAAGCTTTCGCTGCCTCAGTCTGAGAAATGGTTTCCATTAAAGCATTTCTGCCGAGAACAGGGATTCTGTCCTTTGATCCTCATCCCCATGACTATAGAGCAAAGGGCATCTGATAAAGTTGGCAGAAAAGGAGGGGTTCTGGAGAAGGCCCCAGACTGAAGGCTTAGGGAACTGGAGTCTTACACGGCAGTTACTTCTGATTGGTCCTTTGATCTTGGGCTAGCTGTTCTAATCCCTGAGTCTCCGAACCTCTGTGTGAATAGTCAGGGCTGTGCCTGCTCTTACATTTTAAAGTGTCATTGCTTAGCCAAATGATACCATTCTCATGGTATGAGGGATATCAGAAAGACTTTAGATAAGCATGCCTTTGGAGATAACGGTGCCACCTGCTTCACACTCTCTACAGGCAATAGGAATGTTAAAAGTGAGCAAACTGCATCAGAATTCACAGCTGTACTCCTCCTGGCTGAGTTATCTTGGACAAGTGTTTTTTTTTTTTTTTTTTTTTTTTCCTTCTGTGCACCATTTTCTTCATCTGTGTGAGCAATGAGGGTGATGAACACAGCGATGGTCTCCTCCTAGAACTGTAAGGATCACATAGCAGTTAGAGCAGCACTCACAACAGTTTAGTTCTAAAAAATGCTCGTTCCATGCACCCTCCTACCCACTAAATTCTTTTTGAATCACCAGTGGAGAAAAGAACTTCTCTAGAATCAGAGCCACTTGGTTTTTATGTTAGGCTCTGCTACTCATCAGCTGTGTGTCCTTAGGTAACTCACTTCAACTCTCTGACCCTTAGGATTGTTCATTTCCAAAACTGGGATTCATAAGAAAAGCATCTTCATGGTGGGGGGGGGGGTGAGGCTTAGTAAAACAACACATGTAAATTTCCTAGCACAAGTGCCTGGAATATGGAAATTGTTTGCTTCCTTCAGATGTCATCTTCTTCTTATGATGGACTTCTTTCTAGCCTGTCTTGAATTTTATTCCATTTTCCAAGGTGTCGGAAAACACAATTTGGATACTTGGGGCAAGTTAAGGTTTTATACTGCACTTGCATACTTGTAAATATGTCTGTTAAACTATGTCCTGATGTAGAACAAGGGGCCCAGATTTTTCTAGCGCTCTCCGCCCCCTAACTCACAACCTCAACATCTGCAAATAATTAAGGCAGAGAGGAGGTTTACAGTTGGCCACCCAAATGCATCTTAAACATTAAATTTAAAAAATTAAAAGGATGAACCCAACAAACTGCTAAAAACTTCAAAGGACTTACTAAGGGCCTAGACATATGTTGTTAGAAGATATAGCCAAGATTTCTGGTGCAGAGCTTACTAAAAAAAATGTGGAGGGACAACTGCTGTGTGGAATGAATCAAAAAAGACCTTAGAGGTGATCCACGTGTCTCAAACTGGCCTGGACTGACTTCGAGAGCAGAATCAGATAGCAGCAGACTCAACTCAGCTCTTGGTTCCTCTAGATGCAAGCAAAAATTCAGAAGACTTAGGGAAATGAGAATATATTGAATGGAATGCTGCTAAAGGCAAGAAAAGATAGATTTGATCTGCTTTTTTTTGTTGACCCTTTCCACCAGGATTTCAGGCAATATAAGTATGGCAACTAACATTGGGTCATACAATGTGCCAGATGCCTTTCTACCATGTTAAATGTATGCCTGTGTCAAACTGTAAAGAAGGTACTACTGTTATTCCCATTTTCCAGATGAAGAAATCAAGGTCCAGAACATTTTAATAACTTATCCAGAGTCATATATCCTCCAAATGCAAAACCAGAATTTGAATGCAGATTTGTTTGGCACTGGACTACTTTTTGAGAGTGTTAAAAGAAACAGATAACATCTAACATGAGTGATTCAGTCACTGACCTGCTTGAAGGTCAAGTAATGAGAACAAATGACCTTGTGAACATCTAAGATTTTGAGAGTCCAAGACTCCTTCTCCTTTCTGAATTGAATACTTTGTGTATCTTCATGTGTCTTTCCAAATAAGCTAACACTTCTGGGTTATGGATGTCTTCTGAGGGCCTTCTCTCAAAAGCACAGCATTGATTTTATTCACCAAGGAGTCACTTGTCTGGTTGTTGTTTGCTAGAAGGTAAATTTTCTCTTTGGCAAAATTATTATTATTTTTTTTTGAGAGATTTTTGCTACAGGGCAGACACGTGCACTTGCCAGAAAGACAGAGAGAGACAGAGAGATAGAAAGCGAGAAATCACCCCCCAGGGGAGATTGCCATGCTGCAATCCCTTCTCCATTCTCCTCTTGAGATCTTGGGCACACACGCACACGTGCCCAGCGTGAGTTTAAGCCACTGGGTCCAGGACTTGAACCGTGGTTGACTTCATGGGAGTCCAGCAACATAACCATTACACCAACTGCTGATCCCTCTTTGACCAAATTCTTTTTTTTTTTTTTTTGGAGAGATTTTTGCTATAGAGTATGTGCGCTCACCAGAAAGACAGAGACAGACATAGAGACAAGAAGCAAGAAATCACCCCCCAGGGGGTTGGCCACACTGTAATCCCTTCTCCTCCTTTCTCCTCTCAGGATCTCAGGCATGCACACACACGCGCCGGGCGTGAGTTTAAGCCACCGGGTCCAGGACTCGAATTGCGGTTGACTACGTGGGAGCCCAGCGACATAACCATTGTGCTAACTACTGATCCCTGACCAAATTCTTACCATGCACTCAGTACAGTCAAGGGCAGGACATTTTTTTTAAATTTTTAAAAATTTGTTTATTTTGCATCCATTTACTGACCACCCCAGCATGTGACTTCCCATCCAGAATACACTGTATAGTTGCTTAATCATACATGTTATTGTAATTCTCCATTTCTTGTTTAAAAAATTAAGAAATATATATATACACACACACATATATAGTTTTTTTTTATTTCTCCCTATTCTCACCCTATGCCATTTCCCACCCTCTCCCACACTGTCTGGTAATTGCAGTTGCTTTCTATTCCTTTTCTTTGCTTCCCCCCCACATTTTATTGATTCACAAACTAAATTAATCTAACTACTTTCAATAGCAAGTTCTGCTGATATGTAAATTGACTGGCAAGTGTTCTTTGAGCTTCGAGTTCCTTTGTTTTGATAAAAAGAGAAACAAGAATGTTTCCAACCGACTTTATATATTGACTATATCTACAAGTGCGATCTCAGACCCAAAGTTTGGAGGTGGTCTTTTCCGTCCTTGGTCTTGCTTTGCACTGTTCTGAAAGATATGGTAAGTTTTGTGTCAGTTTTTAACTAACAAAGAATTAATGTGCAAACTGCAGGGATAAAATCTGTACAAATAATAAATGCAAAAATTTCAAGACAAAAAAATTAGCAAAGATATAAACAGGCAAATCATGAGAGAGAGGACCCCAGCAGCCAATAAGGATATGCAGTATCCATAGTTCTAGCAATCATCCACCATGGTCCACATCAACCTTGTACATCACATCAAATATTGAAAGACTTGGTTGTTCTAATTGCATAAAGGCATGCTTCCTCCAATCCACTTCATTTACAAAAGGGCCTGGGGGTGGAGAGGTGCAGGCAATTGTGCAGCTGTAAAACACAACACTCTGCAAGACAATCTCACATGGGAAGGTTCTTAGCACAAGTCCAGGGACCTCCCTGCATATGTTGGGCACATGCTTTTCTGTGATCCAAGACTGGCTAGGAGCTGGGGGCAGATTGTGGCATTTGGGGGTGATGTTTCTCTCTCTCTTTGTCTCCCTCTCTCTCCTTGAAGAAATAGGCTTTTTTTTTTCAGACAATATAAAAAATAGGTTTTAATTTGTTTTTCTCTGGTAAACATAAATTTATCATTTATAATATTTAAAAATCATTTGAACTTTCATAACTGTCCTATGTTTTTTCTTGCACCCACCATCCACCACCCTCTCTCTACCAACCACTTTCCAGTTTATTTTCTTTCCAGTGGTTAACCACTCTGCTACAGCCCCAGTTCCTTTTTGAATTGACATGTGGATAAACTTTCTTTTTTTTTTTGGAGAGATTTTCACTGTATGGCGCATGCGCTCGCCAGACAGACAGAGAGAGACATAGAGACAGAAAACGAGAAATCACCCCCCAGGGGGGATGGTCACGCTGCAATCCCTTCTCCTCCATTCTCCTCTCGGGATCTTGGGCACACACGCACACGTGCCTAGTGTGAGTTTTAAGCCACCGGGTCCGGGACGCGAACTGTGGTTGACTACGTGGGAGTCCAGCAACATAGCCATTATGCTAACTGTTGGTTCCCTGGATAAACTTTTTTTAAAAGCAATTTTCATGTTACCAAATAATACAAGCATGTGAAAAAGTACAGAGTAATACAATTAATAACTATATCAGTGTTAGCAACTTTTCTTTTTTTCTTTTTCTTTGTTTTTCTTTTTCTTTCTTTCTTTCCCTTTCTCTTTTCTTTCCTTTTTCTTTCTCCTTTTTTTAAAAAAATTCTCCCTCTCTTTCTTTCTCCTTCTTTCCTTTATTTCTTTTTCTCTTTTTTCTGTCTTTTTTCTTTTCTATTTAATTGCTAGAAGGTGTGTACACTTGCCAGAGACAGAGAGAGAGAGAGGACAGAGCACCTCCAATGGAGCATGGCCATGCCACAATCTCTTCTTCATTTCTCCATCCTTTTGGAACATGGGGCATACATACATGTACACTTAGAATGTTTTCACACCATTGGGGATGGCACCCAAATTGTAGTTGTCCATGTGGAATCCAACTCCTTTAATCAGTAGGCTGTGTGGCAGGTCCAGCAACTTTTCAAATTCCATAAACGCACATCCATAAAAGCAATATATAGTAGTTTACACTAAATTTTGAGTAAATTGTGTCACAGTACACATATCATTATGTAAATTGCTGTTTAAAAATTTGACATTATTTTTTTTGAGAATTAACTATGTTGATATGTATAAAGTTCATTTATTTGTAACTGGTCTTTGGAGCACCCTTATGTGAGTATCTCACAGTTTAATTTATCCACTCTCCTACTGGTGTACATTTAGGTTGGTTTCAATGACTTGTTATTTAAAACAACACTGATAGGAATTCCTGTACACGTCTCTTTGTGCATATTGCATAAGTAACTTTGGAATAAATATTAAGATATGGAATTTCCAGGTCACATAATATGCTTATATTTATATTCACTACATAATATCAAATTCTTCTCCAAAATTGTACTAATTTATTATCTCAATAGCAAGCATTATTTGAAAGTTTCTATTTCCCTATATCCTTACTTTAATGTTTCTATTGCCCTACATCCTTACCAATAATTGTCATTGGCAGATATTTTATAATCAGATGACTTGGACAAAGTTTCTTGTTTTCTATGTTAGAGTCTGTTTGTGGGAATAATTGACTTACCTTCATTTACTACATTTTAATTTACATTCATCAGTGAGAATATCTTTTTACCGTATATACTTATTGGCTGCATATAATCTTGTGACTTGCCTGTTGGTACCTTTGCTATTTCTGTCTTGAATTCCTAGTATTTTATTATTTAAAAAATTTTTTATTCCTGCATAGTCTGCATATTAATTCTTTGTTAGTTAAAAACTCACAAATAATTTAATGTTTGTAGCTTATCATTTTTATTTTTGTGGTATCTTTACCATATATACATGATTTTTAGTTTTACTTTATCAAGTTTTTTTATGATCTGACATTTTATGTCTGGTTCAATAAATTTTTGATCCTAAAGTCAAAAGAGTTATTTCCAGTCATTTTCTTAGGAAAGTTTTAAAATTTTACTTCTCATACTGTGATCTTAACTCTATCTGGAATTTATTTTGCTCTAAAGCAATGTTCTAATTTTGTTTCCATATGGAAAGAAAATTGCCCTCGAACTATTTATGTGTAGTCTGTCCTTTCTCTATTTATTTATAATGGCATCTCTGATAATGCCAAGTTTCCAGGAGTCTATTTCAAGGGACTTGGTTCTATTATATTGATCTGTTTGTCTCTTCTTATACCGATAGCATATTGTCTTATATATTATACTGTTAGAATAAAGGTTGCTATCTGTATACTTTATCTTCAAAACTTTCTTATTTCTTTATTCTTCTGTATGAAGAGCATAAATGCTGGCTGGTCGATTTCAATAAACACTACTAAAATTTTAACTGAAATTGCAACAAATATATAGGTTATTTCAGTGGACGACAGGGTCCTCTTCAATACCATGTTTCTTTTCATACACATTTTTTTCAGCTTTCTTTTATTTCTAAAAGTTCTTTAAAATTTCTTTTAAAAGTTTATTTACATTTTTGCTAGAATTATTCATAGGAGTCCTGGAGTTTTTCTTGCTATTACAAAAACATCTTCAATTTCCATTGCATTTTATGATTGGTGTAGCTGTTTCCTAGGGACACTGATGAATCTGTGTATTGATGTAGTAACTTTCTGAATTCCCATATCTTTTTCTAATATTTTATCTGAAAACTTAAAAATCATATAGTTGTCAAGTGAAGGTCATTTTATCTCCTGTTACCTACTTTTAAAATCTTATGCTTCTTTTTTATTTTTTTCCTATGGCAGGTACATGTGCTCACACAAGGGGGACAGGAAGGAGAGAGAAGGAGAGAAGATGAGGAGAGAAACATCTCTTAATGGCACTAAGTTATAACACAATCCTGTTTCTTTCCATCTTTTCCATTCCTCCAGAAGCCTGGGCACACACACACACATGCCTGGTATATTTTTCTAAGTGGCTGGGGCAGGGACTCCAAACTTCACCATGAGGGATTTGGCTACCTCAACCCAGTCCTTACCACTGTTACAGTCCAGTTCCTTGTTGAATTAACCAGAGAACATGAATAATGTGGACTAGTAGGAGTGATAGCAGTCATCCTGTCTTCTAGTTTTTAAAGGGAATGTTTCTAGCATTTAATCACTAGAGAGGCTATATAGGACAGTAGTTAAAAATGTAAGCTCAAAATAAAAAGAAAAATAGAAAGTAGCTGTTAACATTCTTTTTACTCAAGTTATTTCAACTTATCTAATATTGTTTTATGTGTTCACCTTCTGCATTTCAACCATTACAATCTTCATTCTCTATTCTTTAGGAATTTTAAACTCTCTTGTATGACCACAAGTTGCCTTATTTTTGACTTCTAGTTATAGAGAAATCTTTTTTCCCCTTCAGTTCTTTGAAGCTTTTACTATGTTATTTTTTAGGCATTTATTACTGTGGATAAGGAATCCATGCAATTTATTTGACATTCCTTTGGAAGTAGGCTATCTTTATTTTGGTAATTTATAAACATTCCCATTTCTCATTGATATTCTGTAATTTCATTAAGTACATCTAATGTTGACTTGTTTTTCTTTATTCTGATCGGTAATCAACATTCATTTTCAATTTGAAAAGTCATGTTATGCATCAATTCTGGGGAATTCTTGGTATTTCTCTTCAAATACTCTATGTCCTTCAACCCTCTTCTCTGGAACCTCTAGATTGTAATCTTTCAATCTCCCCTCCATGTCGTTTAGTAGTACTTTCATATATTTTATTTCTTTTACCCTTTCTGGTGGACTTTGGTGTGAATTCCTGAGTACCACTATTTTTCACTAATTCTAAGATGCACAGTTTTTAAGTTTTGAAGGTATCTGAAGTTGGTAAGGATCTACAGACAATGAATCTCAGTCTTGCCCTGTGTCCTCTGACATACTTCTTATTGCCTGTTCATGTGTGAACTTGGATTAGCTGATAATGTTCTACTGCCTTTAATTTGTGTGTATTGTTGATACTACACGTTGAGTTCATTTGTCACTTAAAATATCTTCAACACAATTATACCATGATTCATCATTGAAAAGAAAAGGTATTGCATAAGCTGAAAGACAGTGTCTTAAAAGGAAACCCTAGAAACCATACTAGGGCATAATCATGAACCATACTTTTAAGAAATGTTGCAACATTAGTGCCCCTGTTAGCACAGCAGATGGTATGGTACATTGAAATATAAATGTCAGTGACTAGAATGAAATTTGTCAGAAGAGTAGGATTCTGAGTGTAAAAAAGGGAAAGATTTTAAATTTAGCCTGCTTATATTTTACATATAATGCACGCACAAGTATGACATGTGAGAATCTATCACTAAATAAATCTAAATGTGGGCCAGGAGACGGAATGGAGGTTAAAGTAGCTGGATTCCACATGGCTGACTACATGGTTCAAGTGCCTTACCAGGTGGCTTGAAAAACATGCTGGGTGGATTTGTGTGCCTATCCAAAATCCCTAAAGGAGAATGGAGGAGATTTTGGCATAGCCATTCCCCTAAGTGGTGTTTTTTTATTTTCCTTCTCTTTCTTTCATGTGCACATGCACCCTAGAGCAAAAATTAAAAAAGCAAAAGAAGTTTAAAAGAGTTGTTTTTTTTTTTTTTTTGGAGAGGTTTTTTTCACTATAGGGTGCGTGTGCTCGACAGACAGACAGAGAGAGACATAGAGACAGAAAGCGAGAAATCACCCCCCAGGGGGATGGTCATGCCGCAATCCCTTCTCCTCCATTCTCCTCTCGGGAACTTGGGCACGCATGCACACGCGCCCGGTGTGAGTTTTAAGCCACCGGGTCTGGGATGTGAACCGCGGTCGACTACGTGGGAGTCCAGCGACATAGTCATTACGCTAACTGCTGATTCCTAAGAGTTGATTTTTTAAGCATTCTTTTGTAAGAACACTAATAGAAAAGTATTGAGCCCCTGTTTATGGCAGTAAGGGTTTAACCAGAGAGGCAGAGCCAATAAAATATAAAAGTATATGTATGCACATGTATGTAGATACTCATACAGATATAGACATATACATATATAAATATCTACATTTAGATAGATAGCAGATTTACTGCAAGGAATTGGCTTACACAATTATGGGGTCAATCAATTTGAAAGCCATAGGTAGAGAATATCACAGTCAGGCAGAACCTTCACAGGTACCACCTCTTTAGAGTCTCTTAGCTCAAGGAATGACTAAACTCCTTTAAGGACTCACCTGATTATGCCAGACCCACTCTCTTTTTTTATTAATTTAGAGTTAACTAGTCAGGCACAAACAATCTACTCACAGTCACTCCTACATCAATGGTTGAATGATTGCCTGGGGACTCTATTCAAATTGATACATCAAAAGGTCATCACAACAGTTTTTCTTTCTTTTTTAAAATGATAGTTATAAAAAGAAAGCATCTTAAAATTTGTGGTATCTTTGACTTGAAAAAGCATTATTTTCTAATTCGCTACCTTTCCCATCTTCATTATTTCCCCTCTTACTCGTCTGGTCTGGTAGGTTTTAGCCTATATTGAGTATTTTTGTTTCAATAAATACTAATTATTTTTATTTATACTTTTTCTATTAGATTAATATGAAAAAAAAAGTTTTAGGTTTTTGTCATAGGATGCATGCACTCACCAGAGAGAGGTAGAGAGAGGGAATATGAGAAATCACCACTAAGGGGACATAGCCATGGTGCAAACCCTTTTTCTCCATTCTCCTCTTGGGAGTTTAGGCACACATGCACTTGCAGCTGGTATGATTTTCAGGCTGCTGGGTCCAGGACTAGAACAGCAGTCAACCATTTGAGAATTCAGCTTGTTAACCATCATGCCACCTGCTGGCCCTCTACTATCAATAGATTAATTTTCTATTCACAATTCTTATTGATGTTTTTACCTTTTTTGGCTGACAATGTCATTACTTATTAATTATCTCTCTCTTTTTTAAATTTAGTGAAAAGTTTTTCCATTGGTCTGGCTCAAAAAGGCGGAACATGTGGAAACAGGGACTTGCAGGTTATAGTTGTACTTTACAGCTTTTTAGGATGATGATTGGAAAAGGAAGTTTGCTGAGATCAGAAAGGAATGTACTTAACAGTGATAAGGAGTCTTAATATACATCACAAAGATACTCCAGTACTAGGCCAGGGCTGGGTGTAGGAAGAATCCTGTTACTGATGGGCCAAAATGGTCTGTCAACATCTGTGGGTGTGACTCTCCCTAGACCCTCTGGAAAGGTCTTTGGAAAAATAGGAAAAAGCAGTCAGACTTCTGTCCACAGTCACCCGTGTTGGCCAAAAATCATTCCTCTGAATGCATGTGTAGGCCACAAAATTGATAGGTCCCACATTACCAAGAAGGCTCATTCTTAGGAGCCAAGTCTGATGATGCTAGAAGACTCATTCCTAAGAGTCAAGTCCACTGTTATAGGCAGTGGTGCCCTGGGGGAAGGACAAATCTAACTCAATAGCCAAATGTCTCTGGGTGAAGGAAAGAGCCAGGCCGCAAAATTCAGTGGGGAGGGCAGCAATTTTTGGAAGTTTGAATGGTAAAAATGAAAAATACCTATAATAACTTAATAGCAGTTCATTACAATAGAGGTAAATGGCAAAACAATTTTTCTACTGTACACAGTATTTAAGATAAACTTTTGACTGAGTGTCATTTCAAAAGCATTAAACTCATAAATTCATTATTTGAATATATTTGTACCAATGACATGTATGTAAAAAAAATTGAAGAAGACTACAGTTGACAATGATCCTTACATAAACTGATATACCAGATTAGCTTTTACAAAAATGAAATGTATCTTTTGAGGTTTTCTGGGGGCCCAATTGGAAAAACCCAAAAATGAAAGTTTAGGTCTAAAAGAATGTTTAACTTACAATTTGACCTTAAAAAAAAAAAAGCGTCAAAAACTTGTCAGAAAACTCAATACAGTATTGGGATACAACAGGATCATAAGTCACTGAGTATATTTAACTAAGTTGATAATTATAAAAATTTACACAATTAAAAAGAATATAACCCTTTAAAGCTCTATTTGTTAAGTAATAAAATTTCACTAAATACAAACATAAAGCATAGAAATCTGTTTCTTAAGCAAGTTACTAAGCTGTAGAGGAATCTCCTGCAAGTATGTTTGCAGTTTACTGAGAGCAGATCAGTACTTCAATAAAACCTTGATTTTAAGTACAGGACCAAAATAACTTTTATTAACTTTTTAGGAAAACATACATAGTGCTTTCCTCAATTTTAGCCAACTTGTCATATAAAACTTACATAATAAATTTTTTTATGAAATTTACTTTCAGTCTCTATAACTATTTTTGTGCTTCAAACTCAAATCTTAACCCAGTATATCTTAGACCTAGTATTTGTCCCTTTTTTCTAATTGAGTATGTATTTATTTTAGTCATCTGACTTTAGCACAAATACTTTACAGTATCGCAATTTTTATAAAAAAATTTTGTTTTTTTCTTGCTGTTTTCTACTTTGTGCTAAAAAAAAAAAATAGATTGACCTCTGAATAGACATTTAGGAATCTCCCCTCAGAAGAAAATATAAATAAATAAGAGCTGGTTCTAACAAACTCTGGCCAGACTCTTCCATTACTGTTAAACAAGACCACAGAACTGTTCCATCGTATGCCCACAGATGGGCCCAGGTCACAACTGCATGTAATCTGATCAAGGTGTCAGCCATTTGTGTGACCCAATCCCTTTACCCATCCCATACTAAGACATCAGTCTTCTAGGTAAGATGGGCTGAAACAGGTTTTGGCTTTAAATTCTTCCCCACCCTGCCCCCCCCAAACAGAGGTTTTACTATACTTTACATAACCTGTTATTTAGACTACCCTGACAAAAAAAGTTGTTAAAAATAATATTTTTATGCCTTACTTGTGGATTTTTACTCAAATGACATTTTAATGTTCCATAACTTTGTATGTAGTATTACATATATTAACCTTAATTTTCTTTAACCCTTTTGTAACCTTAATTTTTTTTTTTTTTAAAGAGATAAAAGTGAGAAAGTAAGCTGCCAGGTCTGGGATTAGAACCACAGTCAGCCATGTGGTAATCCAGCATTTTAACCATCATACCACCTGCCACCCGTCGTAAGCATGACTTTTTTAAAAGTAAGCAATTTGACTTGTCATATAGCAAAATTTTTTTTAACTATCCAAATTTTTTAACCTTTTTTCTATAGAACAAAATAATCCTATAGATTCCCCCCAATTCTTTTTTACTTAATGAAAATCATTAAATTAGAAAATGTTCTTTTACTTAAAGTTGATTTACCTCATAATTACCTTTTTATCTTGATTTTTTAAATATGGTTTTGATTTTATTTTTGGTTTTTATTTGGCTTTGAATTTTTGTTGTTTTTTGTCTGGATGATGGACTCTCTTTTGTAGGATTACCTTTATTATGTGTTTCATAATTTTCTTTTGTAAGGTTACTTATGTTGCAGATGTTTTGTTTTTGTGTTGATGTATTTTCTTCTTCTTTAGAAGACTTGTGACGTTTGCTTCTGATGTGCCTTAGGACTGCTATCCAGAACTGTATTTTATGTCAGTTGTTTGAGATTCCTGTTTCATGAACCTAGAGGAGCCATTCTGATAGTTACTTAAAAGTGCATATGGCTTTGTTCAGTTTGACTCCTGGCTGTAAGTTTGGGTTTGCACACACAGGTCTATTTTGTCAGTTGCTATAGCCCCAGACAGCCGAGCATTTAATTTTCAGTCTCTCCTTATTAATTGGGATCTCAACCTCCCTCTTGAGTCTAGGTAAGAAGCCTGACTTCAGTTTCATCCTTGCTTCATTTGAATGAACTTTATTCCTTGTCCTTACCATAGGAGCAGAAATCCTGTGATACCTCTGCCTGCTTTGAACCCAGGGCTAAGAAGGTCAGTAGCTTCAGCCCACTCCTTACATTGTATTTATTCTAGTTCTCATCCATAGAGATGTTTATCATGTGTTTGTGGCCAGCTATGTGTTTTGAAAGTTCTTGTTACAACTGTTATCCATCATCATTGTGAGTTTGGAGCAATGCCATCTCATCTGGATTTCTCCCCTTGTTTCTTATCTGGCAGACCTAATGATATTCCCTAAATTCCAACTCTGTGCATATCCCCCTTTTATGAGGTTTTACTACATCCCCATTGAACTTAAAAAACTAAAAATGAAGACATAATCAGTTGCCACTTACTTATATGAAGCTACATTTAATTCCCCAAATACCCCACCACCTGAGATCTTTTTCTGTCTGATACACTGTTGCCTCTTATTTATCCCAAATCCTCTAGATCATTCTCACCTTCCCTTTGCATCACGTCTTCCCTGATTTCTCACTCTGTGAACATTCATTCCCTATCCCTTCTTCCCAGAGATAACACTTGTTTCATTTTCTTGTAACTGACTTTTTTTTTTACATATTACCCAACAGTTTATTTTTCTGTACAAAAATACACCTTTTTTCTTTCATTTTCACTATTATAATTACTGTTGTGATATACATTTTGTGTATAACATGTCTACTGTAATTCTGATTATATTCATGAAGAGTTTTCTATAAACAAAAACCCCAAGATAAAGGGAATAACTTTTGAAGGGTTCTAATAGATATTCCCAAATGGCTTTGCAGAAAATTTATAACAGATTCCTTTTAAAAATTTTTGCTATAGGGTGTGTGAGTTTGTAGGAGAGAGACAGAGAGTGAGAGAGAGGTAGAGAAAGTATGAAAGCATCCTTCCCCCTCAGGGGGGATGACCATATTGTAATTCCTTCTCCTCTATTCTCTTGGGATTTGGGGCATGCACATAGGCATGCCCGGCAAGTTTTTTTTTTTTAATTTTATTTTCTTTTATACATTCAATCACATTATTATTTGGCTTACAATAATGGATATTTCCACAGGTGAACATTTCTCCCTAGTACCGTTGATAAAACTACAAGATATCTTCAACAGATAATACCACACCTCTTTGTGCCATTAATGCTGTGCCTCCCTATTTTTCTTGTAAATGTCCTTCCTCAGACCCTCTTCTTTCTCACACACTATATCTGGTATTTACATCTATATACTGTGTTTCTATATCCTTTAGTCA
>NW_006159542.1:6303852-6342353 GCF_000334495.1 Tupaia belangeri chinensis
TCATCTACTTCCTTTCAAAAGCCAGGTTTGGGTTTTTTTTGTTTGCTTGTTTTTGTGTTTTTTTTTTTTTAATGGCTGAATAGTATTCCATAGAGTATATGTGCCACAGTTTTTTTTCTATCCATTCAGAGTATATGTGCCACAGGTTTTTTTCTATCCACTCATTTGTTCATGGGCATTTGGGTTGTTTCCATGACTTAGCAATTGTGAATAGTGCCACAATAAGCATCGATGTGCAGGCACTTTTCTGATTAAGTATTCTTCTGTCCTTTGGGTAGATACTAAGGAGTGGAAGTGCTGGATCATATCATAGTTCTATTTGTAGATTTTTGAGGAATCTCCAAATTGTTCTCCACAGTGGCTGGACCAATTTACATTCCCATCAGCAGTGTAAGAGAGTTCCCCTTTCACCACACCCTTGCCAACACTTAGCATTTTTTGTTTTTTTAATCTTAGACATTTTGACTGGGGTTAGGTGGTATCTCATTGTTGTTTTGATCTGCATTTCCCTTACAATGAGGGATGTTGAGCATTTTTTCATATGTCTTTTAGCTATTCATATGTCATCTTTAGAGAGTGGTTTTTTCAATTCATTCTCCCATCTTTTAATAGGATTGATTATCTTTTTTCGGAGCAGCTGCTTGAGCTCCTTGTGAATTCTGTTTATCAGTCCCTTATCTGATGCATAGTTTACAAAAATATTTTCCCATTCTGAGGGCTGTTTATTCACACTAATTACTGTGTCTTCTGCGATGAAGAAACTTCTTTGTCTGATGTAATCCCACTTGTCTATTATGGGGATTATCGACTGTGTTCTGCGGGATCTTATTTAAGCAGTCTTTGTTTCCCCAGTGTTTTCCAAGAGCAGTTTTATAGTTTGAGGTCTTAGATTTAGATCTTTGACCCACCTTGACTTGATTTTTGTCAGCAGTGAGAAGTAGGGGTTCAGATTCATCTTTCTACAAGTGGAAATCCAGTTTTTCCAGCACCATTTGCTGAAGAAGTTTTCCTTTTCCCACTGGATTTACTGGTACCCCTTGTCAAAAATTAGTTGACTGTATGTTTGGGAATTTGTTTCTGGGGACTCTATTCTGTTCCATTGGTCCACATATTTGTTTCTATGCCAGTACCATGCTGTTTTGATTACCACAGCTTTGTAGTATATTTTTGGATCAGGGAGTGAGATGCCACCCACTCCACTCTTCTTGTGCAGAATTGCTTTGGCAATACGGGATCTTTTATGATTCCAGATGAACTTTATGATTGTCTTTCCTAGATCTGTGAAGAATCTGCCTGGCAATTTGATTGGCATTTTATTATTCTGGATATTAATTTTGTATCCTGCAACTTTACTGTAGTCATGTATAACTTCCAGAAATTTTTTTCCTGGAAACCATTGGGTCTTCTGTGTATACAATCATGTCATCTACAAATAGAGAGAGTTTCACCTCTTCTTTTCCTATTTGAATATCTTTTATTTTCTCCTCTTTTCTGATTGCATTGGTGATGACTTCCAGTACTATATTGAAAAAGAGTGGAGAAAGTGGGCATCCTTGTCTTATACCCGCTTTTTTGCCTATTTTGCTGAAAGTCTTGGTCATGAAGGGATGTATCTTAACAAATGCTTTTTCTGCATCAATTGATATGACCATATGGTTTTTATCTTTCTTCCTGTTAATATGGTGTATTACATTTATGGTTTTGCATATGTTGAACCAGCCTTGCATTCCTGGAATAAAACCTACCTGATCATGGTGTATAATCTTTTTTATAAGTAGTTGGATACAATTTGCTAGTATCTTGTTGAGAATCTTTGCATCTATTTTCATCAGGGGTATTGGTCTATAGTTTTCCTTCCTTGTTCTGTCCTTATCTATTATAAGGATAAGAATGATAGAGGCTTCATAGAATGAATTAGGGAGAGATTCACCCATTTGGATCTTTAGCAATAATTTGAGCAGAATGGGGGTTAACTCTTCTTTGAAAGTTTTGTAGAATTCAGAGGTTAATTAATCAGGTCCAGGGCTTTTCTTTGTTGGGAGATTATTTATTACTGATTCAATCTCCTGGCTTGTTAAGGGCCTATTCAGACTTTCTATATCCTCCTAGCTCAATCTTGGTAGATACATATGTGCCCAGGAATTTGTCCATCTCATCCAGATTATCTTATTTCTTGGCATACAGATGTTCATGTTATCCTCTAATAATGTGTTGTATTTCTACTATGCCTGCTGTTATTTTGCCTGCTTCATTGCAGATCTGATTCACCTGGTTCCTTTCTCTCTTCTTAATAAGTCTCACTAGCGGTGTATCAATTTTGTTTATCTTTTCAGAGAATCAGCTTTTACTTTGATTTATTTTCTGTATATTTCATTTACTTCTGCTCATATCTTTATTATTTCCTTTCTCCTGGAGTTTTTTGGATCTTTTTGCTGTTGCTTTTCCAATTCTCTGAGGCATGATGTTAGGTGATCCATTTGCCTTCTTTCCATGCTCCTCTTATGTGCACTAACTGCTATGAACTTCCCTCTTATGACTCTTTTAGCAGTGTCCCAAAGATTATGAAAACTCGTGTCATTGTTGTCATTGGCTTCCATGAATGTTTTGATTTCAGTCTTTATTTCTTTAGTAGTTGTGGGGTCATTCAAGAGTAGGTTATTTAGTTTCTATGTATTTGAGTATTTTTGAGGATTTCTCTTGCAATTAAATTCAAGTTTATTTCCATCATGATCGGAGAAGATGTGGATACAGTTTCTATGCTTTTGAATCTGTAGAGTCTTGCTTTGTGCCCTATGATGTGGTCAATCTTCGAGAAGGTTCCAGGTGGGGGTGAGAAAAAAGTGTATCTCATAGTTTTTGGATGGAAAGTTCTGTAGATATTTGTTAAGTCCATTTGATTTATGGTATCATTTAGATCCTTTATCTCTTTACCTATTTTTTGTCTAGATGATCTGTCCAGAGGGGATAGTGCTGTGTTGAGCTCTGCAACAATTAGTGTGTTGCAGTCTATCTCCCCTTTTAGATCAAACAGTCTTTTCTTCACATATTTGGGTGCTCCTGTGTTAGGTGCATAGATATTAATAAGTGTTATATCTTCTCGATCGATCGACCCTTTCACTACAATATAGTGCCCTTCTTTGTCTCTTCGAAGAGTTTTTGTTTTAAGGCCTGTTTTGTCAGAACTTAGTATCACGACTCTAGCTCTTTTTTGGTTCCCATTTGCATGGAAAACCTTTTTCCAGCCCTTCACTTTCAGTCTATGTATGTCTTTATCTATGAAGTGGGATTCCTGTAGGCAACACAGAGAGAATTTCTGTGTTTTAATCCATTCAGCCAGTCTGTGTCTCTTGATTGGAGAATTTAATCCAATAACATTCAAGGTTATTATTGATGTTACTGGACCTGTCCTGACATTTAAATTGGCCATTGCCTTAGTTGCCTTTTATTTTTGTTTAACTGACTACTTTTTAATTAATCTTTTCTCCTTGACTGAAGTGACATGTGAGTATGAAGCACGTGCTGCTCATTGAGTCCTTAATCATAACACAGGCATTCAGTAAATATTCAGAGACTAAATAAATGATAGAGATGCAGTTTGCTCATTTACCTAATTTCCTTGTTTTCCAGAGGAGTCACTGACTGGCATGTGACATGGTGCTGGCGTGAAGGGGGAGGTTCTTTGTAATTATCAGCTAGCTAAGGGGTCACTAGGGCTCAGCCTTGAATTCCATCAGGGAAATCCTGAACTTTTTGGAACAATGGAGGGGGAGGTGATGAGTTCTGGTGTTCTACTGAGAGGGTCCATAGGAAATGAGTCAGAAAGTTCAGTGATCCATGACAAAGACACCCTTTCACCACTGCTTCATGTCGCTAGGGAGAGACACACAGACTCTGGTTCTGGGGTGGCTTGTGGCTTAATGGCTTTTTTTTTTTTTTAAGCCTCCAGGCCCAGGACTCGAACCACGGTTGGCCATGTGGGAGTGGGCGTTCAGTGCCTTAACAACACATCCTTCATCTGCTGGCCCCTGCATGGCGTTTCTTAGAGTGCAGCCCTATCCCTTGAAATTGCCAGTCCTTGCAGACTAGCAATGCTAGACCCAGTCTGAGCTCAGGAGCCATGAGGGAAACATTCTGAAGCAGATGTGGTTCAGTGAGCTTGGAAACATGCCCGTGACCTTGGCTGTGGCCAGCTGGACTTGGGGAATCCATGTTCTATTTATTGATCACTAGAGCAGCTGTTTAACCTGGCTTTCAAAATCATCCCTCACAGGGTGCTTGTGCCATGCCAAAATCTCTCTCACTCCTTTTACTCCACCATTTTTATATGCAATTTAGTTAAAACATTTCTCTTTCATGTGCTGGCCAAGATAATGACTTCATAAAGGTCAGGAAGTGGGGAAGCAAAAAAACTTTCCTTAAATTTTTTTTTTTTTTTAGAGAGTTTTCTTGCTATAGGGTGTGTGTGCTTCCTGGAGAGATAGAGACAAAAAGTGAGAAATCACTGCCCTGAAGGAGGATGACCACACAACAGTCTCTTCTCCATTTTCCTCTGGGGATTTTGAGCATGCACACACATGCACCTGGCATGTTTTACAAGCTGCTAGGTCTGGGACTTAAACCACGGTCAACTATGTGAGACTCTAGTGATGTAATCATTATACTATCTGCTGACCCCACTTGAAAGATTTTTAAGTACATTATTTTTAGTAATAATACATAGTAAATTAAGACTTAAGATGAAAATCCCTGATTGCTGGATGGGCTGAAATCTGTGATATTTGGGGATTGTTATTAATGTTCTTCCAAGACTTGAATAGGTTTGTACTTGCATTTTCTCTACTATCCTCTATGTGCTGTCCTTCTTTCAGGATGGAGATGTGTATAAACCTCAGTTTTCTTTGCCATACGGTGGTAATGAGTTGGGACGGAGCCATATAATTCCTTTCACTGTTACCCCCGTTCTGCTGTGTGACATGAGACTCCTTTTCAGGCTAAAAATACATGTACAAGGAGAAGAAAAGAGTCACATTAATAAAGCTTTCAAGAATATTTTATAGCTTTTTTGAAATCTGTTTGTGAGAGAAGCAGCGAAGTATGTCAATGTAGATGGGAGGAAAAAAATAACCAACCAACCAAATAAGATAGCAATAACAAAAAAAAAAACATCATGGTCTTTGACCTATCACTTATCAGTCATGGGGCTTGGATGAATCATTTTGTAGATCTAAGTTCATCAATGGTCAAGTTTGCCCACTTGTAAATGAGAGGGTTAGTTAAGTTAAGGGTCATCAGTGCAATGACTTATGGAGGATAAGAAGAGAATTTGTGAATTCAAATATATGGCAGGGACTACAGTGATTGAGAAATCATGCATAGCCCAGTGCAACTCCAGTAAATGGTTATTATGTAAAACAGTAGCCCAGCCATCTTCAGCATCTTTGATTATTTCAAGAAAAATCCAGATTTAGATTTTATGTGAACTGTTATGTTGTTGGGAAAGTCATGATGAATATTTTTCATAGAAAAATATGTCATGACTTTCCTGACAACCCAATATTTTCATCTGATAGCAATTCATTAACAAAGTAGGAAAAAACTAGCAGTGCCCTGTTGAGGGAAATTGAGACATACCTGTGGGCTGAATAGTATGTGAATAGTTTGCAGCTTTAAGGGTAATTGACCTCTACACTGATTTTGAAATCTGGCATTAAATTTGACCATCTTTCCTAGATACAGCCCCAAATGGGGAATCTGAGAGCATGGCAACTGGCTGTGATAGTTTATGTGTTCTGCAGGGAGGAGGGAAGTCAAAATCTTGCCCTAAGAGAGCTGTATTTTTCCTAAAAATTAGAAAGACCAAAGGCACTGTTGTGATTTGTAATATGATGGGAACATTGCTGCTCTGGAGATCAGATTCATGGATCTTAACCTTTGTTCCCCCCCTTGCACCCCCACAAAAACAAAACAAAACAAAACAAAAACAAAAACTTGTCTGCACTTGGTTGTATTATCTCCCTTCTCTGATGACCTCTTGGTAGAACTTCAACTTTAGATTAAAGCAGTAGTTCTCAGAGCTCAGTTACTGGTGTATCGCAGTGGGGTAGACAGTCTTTAAGTCTTTGCCTTCTCATATTTTCCCCTGGTATAGTCTCCTCCCATATAGAATAGGGATGGTTTGTGTGACTAGTTATAGATTGCAGAAGGGACAGTGTGATTCCTGAGGTCAGTCATACAAGACATTGCTATTTCAACCTGGATCCCTCAAATCACTTGGTCTGGGGGTAACCAAGCTCTGTGTCATGCTGACACTTAAACAGCACTGTGGAGAGACCCACATGGTGAGGAATAGGCAGCACCAACTCATCGACCACATGAATGAAACCCCTTGGAGGCAGGTCCTCCTACCACTGGCAAGCTTTCAGAAGATTATGAGTCTGGCTGACATCTTGACTGCAACCTCATGAGACAATCTGAGCCAGAATCACCCCGATTCCTAAAGAAACTGAGAGAGAAAAAAATTTACTACTGCTTAAACTTACTAAGTGTAACAACAGAGAACTAATATAAAGCTATTTTTCCCCATACATATTTACCATCAATTCTTAGTGCATTTCTGTAAATGGTTTATTATTTTAATTAAAACAAGTTAAACTTTCTTCTTTGTTTATGGTAGAAGGTGTATGTGTGTATGAGAGATAGCAAGAGAAAGAGTAAGAGAGATAAGCACCCTCCCCAGCATCTGGTCACACCACAATCTCCTTCTCCTTCCTTCAGTCCTCCAGCTCATCAGATCCCAGACACTTGAAACCATGCCCTGCATGATCTGGGTCTGGATTCGAACCACAAAAGCCGTGTGGAACCCAGCTTCTCTTGAAGGGTGTATTGCCAATGTAGTACAGAGTTACTGAACCAACTCAACAAAATATTTTCATGGTGTAAATGGGAAATAATCATACCTAATCACTTCTAAAATAAAGATAACTCAAAATTAATTTTTTTTTCAACCTAGCCTTCATTTAGATGATGTTGTCTGCAAAGGCTGTGATCCTAAAGCATCCTGTTTCTTTATTCATAATGGAGAATAAGAAGAGTTTTCAGGGTATTAAAGGGAGGCTGGTATCAAACTGAGACTTTCTCCTTGAATTAAGTAAAAGAGTTGAGAGGAAACTGAGCAGATAATAACTCTCTCACAACAGAATTTGATGTTAAATGTCCTTTCTATCTCCCTATGCCTCCAAGAAAACTTGCAGGCCTCCAAAGGACTTTTTTTAAAAAAATTAGCCAAAAATAAATATATTTTTTAAATTTTAAGACATCTTGAGATAGCACCTAATTTCTGTTTCCATAAAGTAAGAGAAATAACAAAGGATTATAAAATAGTTCTAAAGTTTCTAGGTATAATTACTAATAGAATACTTTGTAGTAAAAGATGTATGGTTTATAAAGTCCTACCCAATTCACTAAACTTTTGTAGCAATTTAATCAATAGACTAAGCCTGCGCAAGGATCATTATCCCTAAATTTACAGATCAGAAAGTTGAAGCCTAGAGAAGAAAAATAACCTACATAGGTTACCCTGTTAGTAATTAGACCTGGGGTTAAAAACTGGATCTCCTGACTCCGAGTCCTCCAGCTTTCTACCATCCCATGACCTCTTCACGGAATCAGTTTCTAACCTCTTCATGTGTAGGGGTTTGCACTCTGTTGAATTCTCAAGTAGTTATGAGTCTGAAGAATGGTGGGTTCTGAGGTGGTTTGGAAGCCTGGTGCACAGTTATTGGGACAGGATCTTTGAGAATTCTGAGAAGTTGAGAAGACAGCCATGCTCATCTAGCAGCTGCCATGGAAAAGGAGATTAGAGAACAGTCTCCTTTGCATCCTGAAGCTTGTCTCAGCTGAGAGTTCACATTTACAGTTTCACAAAAGAAAGAGGACACACAAATGTGCACATGAACACGCACATACAACCTAATACCCGTGTGATATCAAATGCACCCCAGGCAATACTCCAGCCCCTCCAGAGATGCTAAAATGTGGTGTGCGAATGAACACACATATCCTTGGATGTTCAGTTCCTCAGCCAACTTACCTGTCCCTACTTCCCTACTTGTCTGTACAATGTTTTCCAAGTTTCTAGTAAAACATTCTTCTGAGTCTCCCTAAATCATGGTTTTGTCCATAAATAAAAAGAGAAAAGTATATTTTGATGTATAGGAATGCATGGAGCCTTTCGATTCTCTACCAGACTGAAGTAGAATTTTTATGAATATTGGGTGACAAAAATATTCAGGTCTCATGGAAAACAAGCACATCAAAGCATTTTGAGAAATAATTTGGTGGCTGTTCCTAGATGCAAAAATAATTCTGTTCTTCGTTTGTTCTTTGTCTTCATTAAATACTGACCACAGGAGCTACTAATTAATAGCATTTTTGTAAGACATTTTACAGGTCCTGGAACACAAGTTTGCAGCACTGGAAGGTTTTGATTTTCTCATTCCATTAGAACAGAGATTGAAGCACAGAGAAAAATCAAAGCGTGATTCAAGGGACATAAGTGAGTCATTAGCAGAGAAGGGACTAGTCAACCTTATAAATGAAGTCATGTTTTGCCTGCAACCAAAAAAAGCACACATCACTGGGTTTGATTTCTTCTTTTTTTATTTTTAATTTTTTTTAAGTTATTTTAAACTGCTAAATGGATCCCCCTCTTTCCACTCGCCATTTCCATCTCCCTTCATGTTTAGAAACCAGTTACATTCCAGGAAGGTGGAGATCAGAAGATAAAAAGACTTGCATCAGATTTCAGACTTGAATCCATCTTTACAACTTTCTTATAAAATCCTGAAATCTGGTCTAATGGTGAAAGGCTCATGCTGTCAAATGCTAAATGTAATTGGAGGGACATTCAAATCTCCTTTCTGAGCCTTTCCTCTCCTCCTGCCACCCAAAGGCACACATCTTTCCTGGTTGCAGTGCAAGGTCCTGTTACTTTCTGGGGACAGTCCATGGATCCCCTAAGCTAGGTATCAGAACAAGAACTCAGCATTCAGCAGCTAGGCCGAGATATGGGCAGCAGCTAAAGGCTCATAAAGCCGAGTAGGGTCCACACCAGAGACAGAGACCCGGGGGCAGTATTTCATAATGGCTTCTGCTATTCTTTTCTTGTCTGGTTTGATGTTCAATCAACTGAAGATTCAGGAGTTTGGATGACAGTGAGTGTATTCCTTGTAATATTTTTTACCAGTGTGGAATAGAAAAGCAAGTTCAGCCTATGACATTTTGCCTGAAGCAAACTTTTATTTCAATATAGATCAGAGTAAATGGTTAGGTCATTAAATTCAGGTCAAATTCTAAAATATGGGTCTTATTCAACTACTCTACAACATAATCTAGATCAGGAAAAAAAAATGACTTTTGTTAGTAACAATGAAACTTTTACCAAAAGGGTAAAATTTTTGAGAGTTCCACTTTTAATGTAATATTTAAAGTTTCAAATATGAATAATTATTTGAGCTAAGTAGCTAAATGTAACTGGAGCTATTACTGGACCAATAATAATAATAATAATATATTTATAACACCTGGCATTTACTAAACACATAATGTACTATGTTCCAGCTACATTGCTGAGAAATTTACTTCTCATGGCTATTACCCCTGCAGTTTCCCTAACTCTAAAGAGATCTTGTTCAATCTTCAATGCACATTTATGAATTCAACAGATATTGTCATCTATTATGTGTCAAAAATGGTTCTAGGCCTTTTTGTTCCAAGTATGTTGGCTAAGACATATGTTCTTCTTGCCCTAGTGCTTACAGTCTGTTGGGGAGAAAACATTGACAGTAAAGTTTTTTTGTTAGGAAAGAAACAAAGTGATAAGAAAGAGATTGATGGGGAATGGGTATCTTCAGAAAATTTGGAGGGAAGATCTCTCCTCTCTCTGGTAAGTTTCTAAGTAAAAAGAGGTATAGAGACTGTACCATGCTCAGCTCTGAGGTGGTCAAGATGTTAGAATGCTCTAGATACTAAAAGAGACTGGTGATGGTAGGGTGGGTGTTAAGGGGTGCGAGTGATGAGGTCAGGGAAGGCCAGGTAATATAGAGCTCTGTGTCATTAAATTCAGGTCAAATTCTAAAATATGGGTCTTATTCAACTACTCTACAACATAATCTAGATCAGGAAAAAAAAAATGACTTTTGTTAGTAACAATGAAACTTTTACCAAAAGGGTAAAATTTTTGAGAGTTCCACTTTTAATGTAATATTTAAAGTTTCAAATATGAATAATTATTTGAGCTAAGTAGCTAAATGTAACTGGAGCTATTACTGGACCAATAATAATAATAATAATATATTTATAACACCTGGCATTTACTAAACACATAATGTACTATGTTCCAGCTACATTGCTGAGAAATTTACTTCTCATGGCTATTACCCCTGCAGTTTCCCTAACTCTAAAGAGATCTTGTTCAATCTTCAATGCACATTTATGAATTCAACAGATATTGTCATCTATTATGTGTCAAAAATGGTTCTAGGCCTTTTTGTTCCAAGTATGTTGGCTAAGACATATGTTCTTCTTGCCCTAGTGCTTACAGTCTGTTGGGGAGAAAACATTGACAGTAAAGTTTTTTTGTTAGGAAAGAAACAAAGTGATAAGAAAGAGATTGATGGGGAATGGGTATCTTCAGAAAATTTGGAGGGAAGATCTCTCCTCTCTCTGGTAAGTTTCTAAGTAAAAAGAGGTATAGAGACTGTACCATGCTCAGCTCTGAGGTGGTCAAGATGTTAGAATGCTCTAGATACTAAAAGAGACTGGTGATGGTAGGGTGGGTGTTAAGGGGTGCGAGTGATGAGGTCAGGGAAGGCCAGGTAATATAGAGCTCTGTGAGTCTTAGTAGAGAATTGAGGTGAGAAAACTGAGGCTTAGCAGCATTCAGTATCTTTTCTAAGCTACACAGCAGCATTAAGGTCTGAAGTACAGTTGAAGACAAATAAGAATTTAATTCTCTTTCTCTCTCTAGATCTCTTCTTTCTCAAGCTCCCCAACTTGAAGTTCATCATCTTTCTCTTCTATCTATCTGTCCATCCATCCATCTATCTATTCATGCATCCATCTATAAACCTATTATCTATCAGTTACTATGTGCCAAGTCCTCCTGGACTGAGGAGATGTGACAAGGAATGCAATTGCCAGACATCCTGCTCTCATGGATCTTCAGTAAGTGTGATCATGCAAACAAAGTAGAGAAGAGGAACATAGAGTGAAAAGATATTTTTTTTAATATGAGATATTTTAAACCAAACATAGGCATGAGCTAAGTGAGGAAACAGCCAACTGCTCTGTGCCTTGCATCTAAGAGAGTTTTGCAATTAACTTCTGTAAGAACAGGAGAACACAATTATTTTCATGGAGGAGATGCTGTGACTACTTTGTGTTTGTATGTGTGTATGTGTTAGTCAAATCCTTTCCCAAATCAGAGACAGCAAGAGCTTTTACTGTATAAGCAAGGAGGATTTAGAGATGTTAAGTTAGTTAATAAAGTTTTGCCAGGTTTGGAGAGCTATGGAGCTAGTGTTCATGAAAAGAGAGGACTCAGCCAAATGAGAGTTTGCTTTATTTGAGACATGAGTCTGTGGTGTCTACACACTAGAAATCAGTTAAACCTGGACAGACCATTATGGCATTTTTAGTAAAACATTCTCTCAGTTTGGTCAAAAGCAAACTTCTACAAAAGAGTTAGTGAGATTGACGAGTCCAGCCACAGCCAGTAGGAATTCATGGGAAAGACTGACTGCTAGAGCTAAGTTACTGGTGGATCTGGACAACTGTGAAATATCCTCATAAAAGGCTGAAAATTAAGCCATACTTCTCTCTGACCATTATATTTGATCTCTCTCTACTTTTCTCCCCAAAAAGAATTTCTGTTGCTTGAAAAAGATTAAAATAGAGCAGAATTTTGAACATAGTAAGGATTAGTTATTGTAGTGTAAGGTGAATGGGAAAGGAATTCCTTGTCATGTTGGGTCTTTTGAGTGAACAAATGTGGAAGGTATAACTGTTTATTTTTAATGGCTACTAGCCAAACAGAGTAAACTATTTAGGATTAAATGCAGCAATTCACAAGTCAATTCCAGCTATCTGGGGCTCTTTTATAACTATTGCCAAGATATTTCAGAGGGCACTAGGTGATTTACTTGGTCTTATACAATTACTCTTCAGAGGAAAAAGATAATGTGTCTTTGAGTTATGGCTCTGAGAATATCCATCCATCTGTCTATGCTTCTGTACCTTCATCTAAGAATCATTTACAGAACCCTGAATGATATAAAGATGAATAAGGTATGACCTATAATCCCCAAAGTTCACAGTATGATAAAAGATGAGGAAAAAAAGAATTATTAAAAATAAAAAAAAGGTGGTGGGACCAGCAGTTAGCGTAATGGCTATGTCGCTGGACTCCCATGTAGTTGACCACGGTTCAAATCCCAGACCTGGTGGCTTAAAACTCACGCCGGGCAGGCGTGCATACATGCCCAAGATCCCGAGAGGAGAATGGAGAAGGGATTGCGGTGTGGCCATCCCCCCTGGGGGGTGATTTCTCACTTTCTGTCTTGCTTTCTGTCTCTCTCTCTGCCTTGTGAGCACATGTGCCCTATAGCAAAAACCTCTTCAAAAAAAAAAAAAAAAGGTGGTGGTGGTGGTGGTGGTGGTGGTGGAGCATCTTTATAGCACAAGGATTATGTGCAGTATAAAGGAAGCCAGATCCCACATGTCTGACGAGGGTCTAAATCTCATGCCCATCAGCTTAAAAAATATACAAGGCACATGCACTCATGACCAGGATCCTGATGGGATAGAGAACTAGAAGAAAAATGATTGTGAAATGTCCAGGCCCTATTGGGGTCTCTCTCCTTTTCTTTTTCTCTTGCACATGCATGGGCATGCTCTCTGGCTTAAAATAGAAAAAAAGTGGTGTAAATACAGGATTGTGGCAGGGATAAAATGTTTTAGAACTGAGGGAAAGGACCCCAAATAAGATTAGGGTGCTTGGGGACAATTTTTTCATAAATACTGATCATTATGCTCATCCTAGAGAAAAAGGGTATGTGGGGGTTATGAAGGCAGGGAAGGTAGGAAGAGATTTTCTAAGAAGAGGAGATTGATATGAGACTCTTCATAGGCATAGAAGGGAGTGGAAGAACAAGGTTCATTCAGGGAATCACAGAAAATTAGCACAACTGGAAATCGGACTGCACTGTATAGGGAGTGGTGATTAGGGAGGGAGAAGAAAAGAAGAGACAGCAAGAAGACTCAGAAGGATAGGGACAAGGTTATGAGATACCTGCTATTGTATGGTAATTTCCTGCGATGATCATGGCAAATGAGTGAGACCTAGAGAAAAGGAGAAGAAAAAAAATTCAAAAGCTAAAAGGTCTTCCAAATTGTGTGTGAATCACACACCTACTACTATGGAAACATGACTGTTTGACCTTGTTTCTCATTCGTGAGGGCAACTCTTACTTGATTCCTCAACAGTACTTGCTATAGTTCTTGCAGCAGAGTAAATTTGTAAGGTATTTATTTGTTAATGACCCAAGCCAAGCAGTGTATGCACCCATTTGAACATTTAGTAAATGACATGTGTACACGAGGATACCAGTAATGACAATAAAATTAAATCAGTAAGGGCCAGCAGGTGGCGTGGTAGTTAAGGTACTGGATTCCCACACGGGCAACCATGTTTTGAATCCTGGACTCTGCGAACTGAGAATCATAAAGCGCATGTATGCGTGTATGCCCAGAATCCCAAAAGAAGATGGAGGAGAAGGGATTGCGGTTTAGCCATACCCCCTACGGGGTGATTTCGCACTTTTTCTCTCTGTCTCTCTGTGTCTCTCTCCAGTGAGCATATGTTCCTTATGACAGAAACCTAAAAAAAGGAAGTCAATATTTCCAATATAGTAACAACTGGATAGTTATTATTTACTGAGAACCTGCTCTAAGCTAGGTGCTCTTTGTACTTCCTCTGGACTCATTCTCACTATCCCCTCATTGGATCAGTATTATCCACCTTTACAGATGAAACACGAAAGCTGACCAAGTTTACCTAACACTCTCAAAATCGCACAGCTAAACAGTGGGAAAGGAGAAATCTCTACCTGGGACTACTTGGCAGCAAAGTCTAAGCCCTTTCTCTCTTATTTCTGTTTCCAAGTATTTGCAAGTGCTTCTGGTGAAAGATGAAAGTATTTGTTCCCCTGGTTCCTGAGGAGTGAAAGCCAACTGAGGGATCTCCCCTGATGGGAAGGAGGGGGACTTTGATATACCTTTAATGACCATGATAGCTCTTGGAGAAAAGAACGGTTATTTCTATAAGACTCTGGTCTCCTATCTTTGGAGATAAGATGTTTATGTGTGAAGTGGACAACTGTTTCCCAGGAAATCTATAGAAAAATTTTTATTCTGGCTGGAAGGATTAAATGTAATCATTTTTAACTTTTCTATCTTTTTTTTTTGGATAGCAACTACAGTTCTAGACATCTGGATAATATTTCACATTAGACTAAACACTTGCACAGAGCATCATATTGGATACCAAGCAAAATCCTTTTGGGAATGAGGTAGCTACTGTTCAGAGAAGCAGTATGACTTGTCTGAGAATACAGAGTGAATGGAAGAGCTGGAAGTGGGACTGGGTAAGATTTTCCCAAGGCCAGTGTTCCTTCCTCTGTGGATGTCACCTCCTGCAATGGAGCAAAACTCCAAGTCTATAAGGTGTACTATTCAGAATGGAGGGCTCCTTCTCATGATGAACCAAATGCTGAGGCTGTTTCTGAGATTGTAGTCCCTTTCTATATGGGTCAATAGTCCTGAGGCCTAGAATTCCTTTTGGGGAAAAACAAAACAAAACAAAAACAAAAAACATCCTTCAGACTCTTTCTTAATCATCCCTATCAGTGTAATGCATTGCTCCCTGTCCAACTCTGCTCAATTTCCATAGGCAATTTATCTACATCAGAGATGCGAGAGTGCTGATTCCTACCTCAGACATTGCACAACTGGGTTATTCTTCCTGACATGTGAATCAGAGCACAAGTCTAAGTCATCCACTTCTGTAGCCCAGAGGAGCCAAGCCCCGCTCAGCCAGGAGCACACTGACTCCTGACTGTGGAAAGTCTGTCTGTGTGCTAAATGTAAGCAGATGTCCCCAGCTGCAGAACTGTGGGGCCATGTGAAACCAATCACTGCTATGCACAAACATGCATCATCAGGCCATTGTCTGAAGGTGCAACCAGTTCATGGTGCTTCCCATAAAACATGGGTGAGTAGGTGGAATGGGGGTGTCAGGGACTAGGCAGAGGAGTCCAACTAAGAGCAACATCTGTGTGGTTCAATGAGGTAAAATGGTGCAGTTGTTCCAAAACACTGCTTGGAATTATGATAGATATTCAAACTGGAACTTGATATTATCTGAGCACATTCAACCCTGCACACATGGCACACTAAAGCTTGGGGGTGGAGGTGACTTCCTCATGATCTCATCGCTATCTGATGCTTCAGTTGGGGTTTTATCAAGGATCATAATCTTCAATCCTATATTTGTTCCCTTACTTAAGGCTGCCTATTTATTGGCTTTCTAAGGGGTTGGAGGTGGGGGGCGCCTTCTTCATGTGGAATCCTTGTGTCTTTGATGTTTTGAATCTTGGCAATGTTGGAGGACGACTTCTCTAAGCCATACAAACTTTCCTAGAGATTAATAATGATATAAAAATTATTGGGGATTAATATCAGGTTAGACTAAATGTTCTATGTACTTTATGACAGTAAGAGTCACCAAATACCATGAAGTAGAGATCTATGTCTCCTGTTTTAAAAGAGACGAAATTGATACTCAGAGATTTGCTCAAGGGCACAGTCTGTAGGTGGCAAAGCCTGAATTCCCATCAAGATGGACTTGAAAGGCTTAGTTTAAAGGCATCAATGAAATCATATTTAAGTATTTAATTGTTTAATAATGAAAGATAGCTGGATTTTACTTATGTAAAATTAATTTATTAAGCATTTATTCTGTGCTTGTGGTGGTTTCAAAGGTATACTATCCCCTTTTTCTGTAGCAACAGTCTGGTCAGGGAGAAAGAAGAATAAATAAACCGTTAGTTTATGTTGAAGCAATTGGTTAAATGGATAATTTCTCAGGTACACTTGGAATAGAGTAAAAGCAGTACTGAAGTCCAAAGGATAAGAGATGATTTGTCAGATGAAATGATGCTTCTGTGTCAACCAAGCGAGGATGAAATTCAAAGCAGAAGTTGTCAGCATGTGTAAAGACATGGAAACAGAACAAATTATGAAATTGTGGAGTACACAGGGAAATATAGATTATTAGCTATTGTTTATTTGTTAAAATATAAACAGGGACGCTTAAAAGATGATATTAAATATACAGATTATAAGAATACTGAACATTTTGCATGTGGTTGAATTTTTTCTGCAAAGGCAGTTGGAAACCATGGATAGATTTCAAACAAAGAGAGACACAATTGACATACTTAGGGTTAAGTTTGATTGCTGGTAATAAAAAAAACTTCAAATTAATACTACTTTAAGAATAGTAGAAGTGAATTTAACTTAATTATTATTGTTTTTAAAGTAAAAGTCTAGAGTTATACCATCCAGGACTGATATAATGGCTCTGTTCAGGAATCCGTGTTTGTTTTTGTTTTTGTTTTTTACAATCCCTGCAAGTCGGCTTCGAACACATATTCCAAACCCACAAGTCACAGCAGCAAAAAAATAAATAAGAACATTAAAGATCAGCTCCAGTCTTCATTGAAAGAATATTTCCAAAAGCTTACACAAGACCCTTTAAACTTTATCCTATTCATCAGAACTTAGTCACATGTTTATATCCAGCTACAATAAAGGTTATGAAATGTAGCTTTACTCTGCACAGTCATGGTCCTTTATAAAAATAGAATGTTACGTTTTTCTACTAGAACCAGAGAATTAAGACTGAGGAAATCTAGCAGGAGTTATAAAATTTGAGGTCACTCTAAAAGCTCTGTAAAAGATAGACAAGGATGTAGGGGAAAGATTGAAGCTTGAGGCTGGTGATAGCCAGGGAGCTGAGGAGTGCTCTCTCCTGCAGACGACCTAGGTTTGCCCAATTAAGGAAATTGCTCTCAGCTATATTTCTGGGCTATTGAATCAGAGTTAGATCTATGTCTCCTTCAGTAAATGAATCATATCCAAAGTCAGACAAACTTGTTCTGATATGCAGAATGGACCACAATAGAAAACTGGTTGGCACTGCATCCTTCATTGACTTACAAGTCTGCTCATTGTACTTCTGACCTCAAATAATTATGTTGTAGTTCATATTCAGATCGTCTATAGAGCCAGGCTATGTAAAAGGAAGTTTCTATACATTCATTTCATTCTGGTTAGTAGGGTTAATATGTTTTGTCTATTAGATTTTCATGAAGTTAGGTTAAGAACATGTGCTTTAGGGAAAAGCACATATTCTTTTTTTTTGGAGACGTTTTTGCTATAGGGTGTGTGCGCTCGCCAGACAGACAGAGAGAGACAGAGAGACAGAAAGCAGGAAATCACCCCCCAGGGGGGGTGGCCATACCACAGTCCCTTCTCCTCCATTCTCCTCTAGGGATCTTGGGCAGGCACGCACGCACATGCACCTGGCATGAGTTTTAAGCCACCGGGTCCGGGACTCAAACTGTGGTCGAGTACGTGGGAGTCCAGCGACATAGCCATTACGCTAACTGCTGGTCCCAAGCACATATTCTTAACATAACTTAAGGGAAAAGCACATGTTCTTAACCTAACTTCATGAAAATTTAATAGACAAAATATATTAACTTTTTGTTTACTTTTGCCTCTTTCCTAAACAGTTCACATTTAAGTAAAATGGAGGAAGTGGTCACAGTGGTCTTGCAGAGTGTCCTTAAAAGGTAAATGGAGAAGAATGGACTTGAAAATCAAAGAATTTAATCCTAGACTCTCACTGACAGAAGGCAGGAAATCCCCCCCCAGGGGGGGTGGCCATACCACAGTCCCTTCTCCTCCATTCTCCTCTAGGGATCTTGGGCAGGCACGCACGCACATGCACCTGGCATGAGTTTTAAGCCACCGGGTCCGGGACTCAAACTGTGGTCGAGTACGTGGGAGTCCAGCGACATAGCCATTACGCTAACTGCTGGTCCCAAGCACATATTCTTAACATAACTTAAGGGAAAAGCACATGTTCTTAACCTAACTTCATGAAAATTTAATAGACAAAATATATTAACTTTTTGTTTACTTTTGCCTCTTTCCTAAACAGTTCACATTTAAGTAAAATGGAGGAAGTGGTCACAGTGGTCTTGCAGAGTGTCCTTAAAAGGTAAATGGAGAAGAATGGACTTGAAAATCAAAGAATTTAATCCTAGACTCTCACTGACTTACGTGGTTATGTTTACATCCAGACATCCCCTTTAAGAATCTACTCCTGGGGACCAGGAGTAATGGTTACGCTACTGGATTCCCATGTAGTAAACTATGGTTTAAGTCTCAGAACTGGAGACTTGAAACTCATACCAGAAATGTGTGCATGCCCAGAATACTGAAAGGAGAATAGAGGAAAAGGGATGGCAGTGTAGCCATTCCCCCTGGGGTGGGGGCAGTAATTTCTCACTTTCTGTCTCTCTGTCTCTCTCGTATCTTCAGTGAGCACCCTATAGCAAAAATTCCTTTAACAAAAATATTTTAAAAAAGAATCTACTCCTGGCACAGCAAGTATAAGGTGTCTTTATAAAGTTCATAGAAAATGCATATTATGAAGAGTCCCGAACCATCTACACTCATTTTGCAGCTCACTTTTCTTCATAATGTCCTTATCACCTCTCCTCCAGAGTCCTACCTCTCCATTTTTTTTATATATCCCATGTCATTGCTTTATTCTTTGCTACATTGTTCCTAGGGATATGAAAAAATGGGATTTTGCCTGAGAATGCAAACTTTGAGATATGCTATAGTGTTTAATAGCAGAGATGCTAAAATTGGTCTGATTTTACACTATTTTTATACACCATTAATTCTGGACCTTTGGTAAATCATGTAACTTTTCCAAGTTACCTTATTTGTAAGATGGGTTAGTGATAATATTTATCTTATATGTTATTATGATAATTAAATTAGTTAATATATAAGCATTTGGATATATTATTTGACATCTAGTAGGTGAAAAAATCTTAACTATCAACATTAATTTTGATTAATTAAGATTAGGGGATCAAGAGATAAAGTTGTGACATGGAAGAAACTAGTTTATGATGAAGCAGGTGGATTTTGGCAAAAGGAAAGAAGGGCTTTAGATAGGAAAGTGTGTAATAGCATCCTATAGATTCTGGAATACATTGCAACAAATTTAGTGGTATTAAAAGAACATGGATTTATTTATTTATTGCCAGAAAACATGTGTACTCATGAGAGAGAGAGAGAGAGAGAGAGAGAGAGAGAGAGAGAGAGAGAAAGAAAGCATCTCTCAACGGGGCATGATCATGCCTCAATCCCTTTTACATTTCTCCACCATGTTGGGATTTTTGAACATGCATGTACATGTGCCTAGTATGTTTTTCAAGCTACTAGAGTTAGAATTCAAACCATAGGGTTTGCCATGTTGGTTCCAGCTCCCTTAACCACTGGGCTACAGGACCAGTCCCAAACACAGACTTATTATCTTACAGTTGTTGGAGTCAGAAGTCTGAAATGGATAGGCAAGGTGGCATTCTCCTTTTCCAACATCTAGAGGCTGCGTGTATTTCTCAGATGATGGCCATGCATCACTCCAGCTTCTGCTACTACACTCACATCGTCTCATCTGACTCTGATGGTACTGGTTCCCTCTTATAAAGATTCTATTGGGCCCCCCAAATGATCAAGACAATCTCTTCCTCTCAAGTTCCTTAACTTAATTACATCTGCAAAGTTCCCTTTCCCCAGTAAGGTAATATTTTCATAGGTACTAGGGATTAGGATGTGGACATTTTGAGAGAGTTGTCATTATTTGACCTACCATAGGGAGTACCACAGTAATTTGAAGATTTTCCAAGACTGCTAATGGAATTAGAGTCAGAAAGATCAGTTAGGATGCTGCTGAAAGACTGAGGGCCAGGAGACCTGGACCTGACAGGGCAATAAGGAAGCTGAGAGTGGCGGCTGACAAGGAACTAAAATTACCAAGGCTTCAGTAATGAGAACAGGCAAAGGGATTTCTTGTCTCAGGGACTGAGAGGATGATGGAGTCATCGAGACCTGGCAAACACTAGGGGAGGTGACTGATGAATTGACCAAGGCTTTCTGAGAAATCTTATTTCTCGTAGCCTGTGGCCATGTTTTATAAAACACAGAGGGCAGCCTGGCCTGAAACAGTGTTTCCCACACTTCACTCGTTCTTAACTTTTTCCATATCTGTGTTTTCAGCCTTTCAAAATTTCAAAAAATCTTTTTTAAATAGTCTCCAATAAAAGAAGTCTCATCCTAAGCCTTTGTTTCACAAAACCACAACTGGTAATGACTGGATATTTTGAATTTACATACAATTCATACATACTCATTAAAATGGAAATATATTTTTTCACCTATGGGCTAAAATTACCTCCCAAACTATCATAACTACAAGCATGCCAGTTGTAGAAAAATACTAGGGTAATGATGAAGACACAGACTAAGAGATTCAAACCTAGACTTGAGTGAGTCTCTAGATTTCTATGGATTTTCCTTTCCTCATATGCGAAATAGAGACAATGCCTAACTGAAAATGATTTAGTTAGGTAATATATGGAACAGGCACCATGTCTTATACAAGAAGCCATCCTAAATGCATTTATATTGTTGATCTAGTGATGATTTTTTTCTTCAATGTTTTCAATAAATCAGTCTTTTCATGAGACCTACCAGTTAATTCTGATGAACTCACTAGAAAATTATTTCTGTAGTCTAGATGGCAAAGCAATTTTATTTAATGCTATTCCTTATCTCATGAGTCTCCTCAATCTCTAGAGAACTTAGGGCCTAGTTATGGATGGGCTTAGGGAGACTACTCATTCCCTTTGACTCTACCAGGAAAACCTTGGGATTGGAGGTGCCAGACTTCTAGGGAAGAAAATATTTCTTCAGATTTAAAGTAGGGTTTGGAGCTAGGAAAGCTCACTATTTTCTGGGCTATCTTGGAATAATTCCTCTGCTCATGGTTCTAGGACATATTGTGGACAAAGTGCTGACCTCATGACCCAGTTGAGAACATCACTAAAGCCCTGCAAGATAGAATCACATGAGTTAAAAAAATCTTAGGGTGTTACTCAACTACACCTCTACCCAATTTTATAGAATTTGATTCAAAATAACAATTGCTGAGACAGTCCTGTTTGCATAAACCCTCCATTGATACATCTGGTTTTCCTTTTGAAAAAGGCCCTCAAACCTCATAAAACTGAAGTCTCTTGAATCAAACCACAAATTCCTTATAGCTAACCTCAGCACAATTCCCTATGCACTTGGTGTACTTAGTCCCTTTTGCCTTCATTCCTCTTTGCTCTTCCATCTTCATTAAGTCAGTAGAAGCCAAATTCAGAAGGATAAATCAGATATTTTTTTCAATTCACTTCATAGTAATAAAAATCATGGGTCATTTTTCTGTCTTAGAGCTTTGATTTAGAGTAGCAACCATTTACTGAGCTCTACCTTTCTGCCAAGTTCTCTACATAGTATCCTATTTAATCCTACAACAGTCTTACAAGGTAGGTGGTATTTTCCAGTTTTTCTAGTGAGAAAAAAGGAGCAAAGAGAAGTTATTGTTTCATTGCCTTGCTGTTGCTAAGTGGTAGATCTAGTAACTCAGATTCAATCTGCATGACTCTGAAGACCTCACTGCTCATGCCTATCTCCCTATATACTAGAATACTAGATTCCTTTATTTATTTTTTTTAATTTTTTTTTTTTTTTTTTAGTTTTTGTCACAAGGTATGTACACTAGCTGGAGAGAGAGAGAGACAAAGATACATCAAGAAGGAATGTGAGAAATTACACCACCTTCCCCATGTGGGATGGCCACACAGCAATCCATTCTCTTCCAGTCTCCTATTAGGATTTTGGGTACACATGCACACAAACCCAGCATGATTTTTAAGCCACTACGTCTGGGATTCAGTCTGTGGCTGACCACGTGGGAGTCCAACACCTTAAGCACTATGGCACCTGTTGACCCTTACATACTAAATTCTTAATTTTCAAATATAATTTGATATTTAAAAACTCATTTCCACCAGGTGATCACTATCCTGATAATTGACTTCATGGTTATAATAATTATTGCTACTACTAATAATAGCATTCTCTGAGTGTTATAATGAGTACTTCACATACTTAGAATTCTTAAAATAACCTCTGGAATTCGTAACCTGAGATGCCAAAAGGTTTGTTAGCTTATCCAAGATTATATAGCAATCAATTAGCCAGGATTGCAAATAGTAATGAAAAGCAAAACTTTATGTAAGTGCCAGCATCTGAAATGTTTTACATGATTGGCTCATTCCATCCCTACCACACTCCTAATATGTACATATTATTGTCACTTCTATTGCTGAAGTGAGGCAATGGAGACACAGTGAAATGAAATGATCACTCAAGGCCAGATCACTGGAAGAACTAGGATGTGAATCACTGTGGCCCTTGGTCCCAATTCAGATCTCATAACTGTAGCACCCTGCTGCCTAACTGTCTGACTGCAGAGCCTTTTTGCTCTTGATAAGTATCTATGTGAATGAACTTAAAACTGTAGTACTCAGTCTAGTTCTTTTAGTCTCTGGTGAACTCAGGTGTTGAAAGGATAGGACTTGATGTATGCTACGTCAATGGTGGTCATAGTCATTGAGATGGATCTGCACTGATGTCTGGGTGTTTGGGCTGAATGTTAATGACACATGAAGGTGAGCTGCAAGAGATATATAGCTCAATCAGGCACTCAACACCGCAGGAAGGGTAGTCATGAGTTGTGGTGGAATCCTCTTCCATTGAGGCTTATCTAAAGGCTGAACAAATCATTTTTGAATCTTTTGGGATGGTAGAAGAGGGGGAAAAGTAACTATTGGGTGGGTGTAGGGATGTGGAGGAGGTTCAACTGAAAGATGAAATATCAAATAAACCAAAGGTGAAACTGATGTCAGCTAGTTTTCTTTTTAGGAATGAACTACTGGGAATGGGGAAAAAAATAATCTCTTTTTGCTGTTGTTCTTTAATTACAGGCTTGGAAATGGAGAAATCATTTGGAAAAATCCCAAGCAAGCAAACAGGACTCTATATACAGATTATTCTATATTTGATGGTTAAATGTTTTCCTTCAATGTCTCTGCAACTATTAGAAAATATACACAGTACAGCCTAAAGTGGACCTCTTTGCAGGAGAAATTTCTCTGAAGCCATATGTTTTATTAATTGAATAACTACCAGATCTGAATTCACGCTTAGGTTTGTTTAATATAAAATATTTGTTCACCTTGCTCTTCAGTTAAATTTCTTAATATCCTCAAATTTTCAAGCCAAAGTGTTGCCTGATGTTTATCATTGCCCATGAGTATTCCCAAGAACAACTTTCTTCTTTTATGTTTAAGAAGTATCTTCCTGGGACCAGTAGTTAGCGTAATGGCTATGTCCCTCGACTCCCATGTAGTTGACTGCGGTTCGAGTCCCAGACCCAGCGGCTTAAACTCACACTGGGCATGTGTGTGTGTGTGCTCAAGATCCAGAGAGAATGGAGGATCGCTTTCTGTCTCTCTGTCTCTCTCTGTCTTTCTGGTGAGTACACGCACCATATAACAAAAAAAAAAAAACCCAAAAAAACAAAAAAAAACCCCAAAAAACAAAAACAAACACAAAAAACAAACAAACAAACAAACAAAATTCTCTGAAAAAAAGAAGGAAAAAAAAAAAAAGAAGCATCTTCCTACCCCAGAATTTTGGGAAGACAAGTGTAAAGGGGACAAATATTTGTCATCTATATAGTATTAGGCTCTAAGTGTTATGTCTGCACCATCTCATTTAAGAATAACAATAACAGACATGCACATTTGTTATTATTGACCCCTATTTTACAGACAAAGAAAAGAAATCCAAATCTGTAAGTTAAATTGCACAAGTTATCTAATGAGAACATAAAGGAACCAGCACTTGAATATCAGTCTGTCTATGTGGAGAACAATATGGAGATTCCTCAGAAACCTACAACTAGAACTACCATATGACCCAGGAATTCTGCTCTTAGGTATTTACTCAAAGGATAGAAAAACCTTCAGTCAGAAAAACACTTGTACATCCATGTTTATTGCAGCATTATTGCGAGGAAATGGAATCAACCCAAATGTCCAAAATAGATGAGTGGATTGAAAAAAAAGTGGCATATGTACTCTATTAAATACTACTCAGCCAGGGAACCAGCAGTTAGTGTAATGGCTATGTCGCTGGACTCCCACGTAGTCGACCGTGGTTCGCGTCCCGGACCCGGTGGCTTAAAACTCACGCCGGGCGCGTGTGCGTGCGTGCCCAAGATCCCGAGAGGAGAATGGAGGAGAAGGGATTGCGGCGTGACCATCCCCCCTGGGGGGTGATTTCTCGCTTTCTGTCTCTATGTCTCTCTCTGTCTGTCTGGCGAGCGCACGCGCCCTATAGCAAAAACCTCTCCAAAAAAAAAAAAAATACTACTCAGCCATAAAATAACAATGAGACTCTGACATGTGATACAAAGTGATCAAATATGGAAGACTTAGTGCTAAGTGAAGTAAGCCAGACTATGAAAGACAGACTTTGTATGTCATATGTACGGATGTCTGCACTCCATAACAGAACGGAAAGTTTGGAAGGTATAGTAGCAGGGAGGGCAACTGTAAATACTAGAGATAGTAAAGATGGGCATAATATGGGGGGTGAGTAATAGAGGAAGGGAGGGCGTGAAAGAGGGGAAAGATACATTTAATTGACAAAAAATTAAAAGTTATTTGCTGATGATAATATATATGATAATGTCTTTGTTTTGACTGATACACACTATATTCATGCTGAAAAAAAAGCCATGTTGTACACGGTAAAGATATATAGTGATTAAGTGTAAATTAAAATAATAATAAACACTTTAACTAAATTATGCCAAGAGACAAGGACAGGTCATAACATATGAATTAAGTGAAAGATTACTGAAAAATGTTTAAGAAAAAGTTATATTTGTTTGTGTTTAGAAGACCTCACTGGTAGTTGGGAAGATAAATGGGTCTAAAGTAATAAATAATCCAAATGAGAAAAAACAATCAATCTGTCTAAATTATATGCTCTTTTACTAAACTGTTCTACACCATCACTCAGAGTAAAGAAAAGATAAATCTGTGAAGACAATTTGATCAGCAGTTTAGGAAATGCTTCTTCCTCCAAGGGAAAAGCCAAATCAAAACAAAACCGTGAAGTCCAGCATCTTAGAACTTTTGGAGTCCCACGTTCTGACATTTACTAGGTATAGAATATGGGTCATCTCATGCTCTGAGATGACTAGTGACTTTCACATCCTTCTTCTGGGTTATAAAGTAAGCTATTTATGAAGAATGCATTAATTTTAGTGAGAAAATATATTACATATCATAATTAAATATGCCATTCATTTCATTTACTCAAAAATGTTTCCTTGTAGATTAATCGCATGCACTTGCCAAGAGAGTGACAGAGACAGAGAGGGAAAGTGAGAAATCACCCCCTGGGTGAGGGGTGGCTAAATTATAATTCCTTTCCCTCCACTCTCCTCTTGGGATTTTGGGCATGTATGCACATGTGCCCTGTATGAGTTTCAAGCCACCAGGTCCAGGGCTCGAATCGTGATCAGCCATATGAGAGTCTAGCACCTTAACTACAATGCCACCTGCTGGTCCCTACATGTGCTTTCTTTTGACTACCATTGCATCCTCGTCATGCCATGGGAACAAAATCAGGCCCAGGTATAGAGAAGGAGAGAGACGCAAGTGGACAGCCACACTGAGAAACAGAGCTGCCTGGCTGGATGTAGCTAACCTCATTCTCAATGCAGAGCCCAGCTGAAACCAGAAGAGTGGCGCAGCTAAGCCTGCCTGAAATTGCTGACCCACAGAATTGTGATGAAATACATGCTTGTGGCTGTAAGTTGCTGAGTTTTGGAGTGGCTTGTTCTGCAGCAGCAGGTAACTGATATCTACTCACTAAAATATGACATGGTGCCAACATCGTGGCATGTTATGAGGACAGTGATTAAGTCACAGTCTCTGTCCTGAAGGAGCCAGCATTCCAAAGAAGAAGTCAGATGTGGAAACAAATTATCACAACATGACAAGTTACGTGACTAACCAGAGTAACTTGTGAAATGCTTTTAATAGAAATAGTTCTGCTTCCTCTGCAAAGAAACCAGTACTACAGGGAGCACGGCACCAGTAGGTTCCGATAATCCTTTTGATAGTATCATCCAAACCTCAGACTGCATCAGTGGTCACTCGGCAGGGAGCCTTGAAGATTGGTCAACACTATTTATATCTATTCTATGATCCCATTAAGTAACCTCAAATAAGAGCCAGGAGTCTGGGGCCAGGACTTTTGGAAGTACTTCTTTAAAGGGGTAGTACTCTCTGTTTGGAATACTAAACATTTGGAGTATCAATCAATAATTTCAGTTTCTTGGACTCTTTTTAGAGAGCTTTTTATTATAGGGTACATGTGTTCACTGGGAAGACAGAGAGAGACAGAGAGGAAGTGAGAAATTACCCCCAGAGGGGATGGTCACACAGCAACCCCATCTCCTCAGTTCTCTTCTTGAGATCTTGGGCATGCACACAAATGCACCTAGTGTGAGTTTTAAGCCACCGGGTTCCGGATTCGAACTGTAGTTAACTACATTGGAGTCCAGTGATGTAACCATTATGCCATCTACTGGTCCCAGTTCCTTGGACTTTTAATGATTGAAAAATTCAATAGAGCTCTAGGCTTCAGAAATCAGGGACTTGTTAAGTATCTGTCCTTTCAAAAAGGAAACTGAGGCAGCTGGCAGATAGATTACTGTAGAGAAGTTCCACATGGGGGATCCCAGCTCAGACATTCAGTGTTTGATCTTTAGCTGGTTCCAGAAACGCTTTAAACCTTTGCTCTCTTGTACACATAAGAGAGCAGGGATAAAGATAAAGATAAACCTTATAAGGTTATGGTGAGGACTACATGCACCTGAAACATAATATCTAATGTTAAATCCTTCTCCCATTCTCCTTAAATTCTCCTCTACTTTCTCGTGCTGTTTCCAGTTTTTTCCAAAAACCCCAGCGAGATTCCCAATACATAAACCGTCATGAAATGGGGTCTTGATTATCAGCAAAATGCATGAGTTTGAAGACTTCCCTATGGTGGTCTGTAAAAACACCTTTTGAAAGTGGTTTTGAATGACTGCTTGAGTAATATAATCTATTCATGATCTTGAGGAGCTGAAACAAAAGACTGAGACAAGTCTGTTCAGAGCAAACTCTGCATTGAATGAAAATGCACTTATCAGATTCCAGCCTGTCACTTTGGTCCACAGAAAGAATGGTGGTTTTATCACATCCTTGGCACTACAATGGAGTAACTCTTCACTGACTGGAGCATTTAAACTCCACTGAGGATGAAGTTAGAAAGACTGCCCTAGAATAATTATTTTTTTCCCCTTCAGTGAAGAACATTCAGTGTTCTTATGCAAACCAGAGAGGAAGTGGGAAAATTCCTCCCTTTTCCTTTTCTTTGCTATTAACCTCAATCACATAACTTTTGGCTTAATTTTCCTTGTATAAAGAGAACCTCTAACAGAAAGCACATGTGAGAATTAAATAAACACAGTGGAATGAAGGCATAATCTGTGGAAAAAAATATATGTTTTATATATACATACATATATAGATAGATAGCTATAGATATATAGATACACACACACACACACACACACACACACACACACACACACATATTTTAGGACTTGCTTACAGAGAAGGTAAATTGACAACTGTTTGGATTTAGTTTTCTCACTTGTATAATGGGAAGAATCGTTCTTGGGATCAACATGGGGTAATAGGGAGGCGCAAAAGTAATGAGTGTAAAAAACTAGTCTCTCTACTAAAACACCTTTTAGTCTCAGGACCTTTGCTCTTACTGATTTTTTGCCTGGAAATCCCTTCCATCTCTGGACAGTTTATTGGGGCATTCCTCAGTTCATTCTGCCCTCTGTCAACATGTGACTATCTCACAGGGACCTTTTTTAATTATCTTTTCCAAAATTTTCATCCCATTATTCTCTATCACCCTGTCCTGGTTAATATACATTTATTCACTCGTTTATTCCATGAGAAAGAGAGAAGAGAGACACAGAGATAGAGAGCTAGGCACCCTCAACAGAATCTTCACGCTGTGATCCGTTCGGTCTCAGCCAGTCTACATCACAGGCACAGATTGTGCATTCTTTTTTTTTTTTAAAAAAAAGAATTATTTTAGGGAACCAGCAGTTAGCGTAATGGCTATGTCGCTGGACTCCCACGTAGTCGACCGCGGTTCGTGTCCCGGACCCGGTGGCTTAAAACTCACGCCGGGCGCGTGTGCGTGCGTGCCCAAGATCCCGAGAGGAGAATGGAGGAGAAGGGATTGCGGCGTGACCATCCCCCCTGGGGGGTGATTTCTCGCTTTCTGTCTCTATGTCTCTCTCTGTCTGTCTGGCGAGCGCACGCGCCCTACAGTGAAAATCTCTCCAAAAAAAAAAAAAGAAAAAAAGAATTATTTTATTCAACTTTATTATTTATTTGTTTATTTATTTATTTGCTTTATTTTGAACAGAGAGGGACAGAATGAGAGAGAGAGAGTGGCAGTGAAAGAGTGAGAGAGAGAGAGGGTAAGTGAGAAAGCAATCCATCTGGTCTGGGATTCGAACTACAGTCAGCTGTGTAGGAGTCCAGCGCCCTTAACCACCATGCCACCTACTGTCTGCCAGAATGTGCATTCTTAGTATAAGGTCCCCAGACCTTTTCCATGTGGGCCCAGCCATGCCACTGCCTGGCCCCTTTCCTGGTTACTTTTATAGGAGCATCGATTTTATGTTGCATCTTATATTTACATGTCGATTTGTTAATTGACCATCTCCTGCAATTGAATGCCAGCTCCATAAAGGCACAGACTTGATCTATTTTGTTTACCTGTTTCCCCAACACCTACAATACTTGTTGCACGAGAAGCGCTCAAATACTTGCTAAGTGAATGAGTAAGTGAGTGAATGTGCAAGATGATGTTTACATCAAAAATCACAGGCACATAGTAGTCACTCTATAATTGTTGACAGACTCAATGAGTGTGCATATGCATGTGTGAGCAGAATTGGAGAATCACAACTCTCCAGCAAGCCAGCATCTCCCTCACTTCACACCCCTGCAGATTGCAGAAGGAATGTCCAGACGCTTTCTGTTTCCAGCATGACGTAATGTGGAATGAGAAGACCTGCAGAATACGCTGCTCACAGACCAGACAGATGATCTCATCCCTTTCCTGGGCATTCCCAGGCTTCACTGTTGAACACATGCACACACACACACACACACACACACACACACACACACACACATCCTTAATCTACAGTATTCAGTTCACAGGTGGTTGGTTCAGTCCTCAGTCATTTGTTGGCAAACTACTTTAACTCATCTCTTAGCTCCCTGGGGGCTGGGGATGGGGGAAATCATGTCAGATAATGTCTGACCTATTTCTTCAGCCAAATGGAATGGATTTAGCCTGAGAAACTAGGACACAAAGGGGGAGAAATGCATTTTAGCATCAGCTACAGGGGACAAGCAGTGAGCAACTAACTGGGGGTGATGGGCGAGTTTAGAAAGCAAAGAAGGTTAAACTGTTCTTGGGATTGTTTAAAAGGTTTTAGGCCTAAAGAAAGAATGTATCCAATTTCCCTCATAAGGCTTATTTTCATTTTAAAATTCCTTTGGTTTCAATATCTGTGAATGCAATAAAGTGATCATTATTCTGATTTATAGAGATTTTCTACTCCATGATTTGCAGCACATTTTAATAGGCAAATCTTCACAAAAACCTTGAAAGAGAGGAATAGAGAGCTATTTCCCTTTATAGTTGAGGAGGCCTAGATTTAAAGATGGAGATGAATTAACGAAGATCACATAGCTATAGAGCAACTGGTTGGTAAGAGAGCCCAGATCTGGTTATCTTTAAGGCCAAATACCTCTTTTCCCAAATGTTTAATTCAAGAGTTAAAAGATGACCTCTATTTGTCACCCACATTCCCTGTATTCCTCAAAAATTTCCCATATCCATTTCTTCTTTGGTCTGCTATTAGATACTCTATTTCAGACCCATATGTAGGGTGGGTTTGGGAAGACATGACTCATCTGCCCTCAAGTTCATCTAGATGTGTAAGGAACAATGAACTACTCGAATGGAGCTGTTCACTCTGCCTTCCAAACTTGCCCCCTTCTCTTACTACCCCCTTCCTGCCAAGCTGTCATTCCTTCAGAAACTGGTATTACCGGCTGGTCAAGTTCTAAATATAATTTCTATAATCATATTTTGATTTTCAAAACATGCCCTGGCTCTGTCCACTTTTCTTCATTCTCATTGCTATCACTTTGTTACACCCTAAATTATTATAACAGCTTTGTGACTGCTGATCTTTCTTCTCTTCTGTCTTCTTGCCTTCAGCTTCTGCAATGCAAGCAAGAATGGGTGTCTTAGCATACAGCCATTTCTTGTGCTTAACCCTGCTGCAAGATCCCCTAATCACTCACTTATAAAATCTAAAATCCTTAACATGATCGTAAAGCTCTGTTTCATCTAGATTTTGGTTTTCTTGCCAAATTTATTTGCCCCCATTTCATTTTTACAGTGAGAAAATTTTTTTCAAGAATAAAGCCCACAAAGAAGAAAATAGAAATACTGCATGCTGCTATGAAAAATTGAATTATTGGGTCTCTGGGTCCATATATACCTTACACACTGGTTCCAATTTCTCCACTTTAAAAATGGGCTTTCTAATCCCTGCCTATCCTGCCCTAAAAGATTGTAATGAAAGTCTCTTAATAAAATGTCTGTGAAAGTACTTTGAACCAGGTCTGAACTAGCTAGTTGTACATAGGAAAAAAGAAAACTAGAATCTATCAGGAGACTTTTATGTGCCAGGCACTAGACTTGGAGAAATTCAGGTCAGATGAGAGGAGCTGAGAGGATGCATAAATAGGTTTTGTTCCTGACAGGGAAAACCTTAATGGTAATGGCGGAGTATACCTTTGGGAGTAAAGACGTATTCCTGAAGGGATAAGGGAAAATATTGCTCATGAACCTAACCTATTTCACAACTGCCCAAACAGGAATTTCTCCCTACCCATCTGTACCTCTCCATCTTATCCCAGAAACATAATCCCAGAATGGCTTTTCTGTTGCTTAAGGCCTAACAATGTTAGCAGTCAGAAGCTTTGTTCTCAGAAACTATCCCCTCACCCTTGCTCCTGTCTTACTTCCTATGTGTGTTAACTCTCTTCCCAACTAATTCTGGATCATTCCATAGTTGAGCAAAGCCAAAAAAATGCCACAGCTATAGGTTCTGACATTGGCACTGCCAACTCCATCATGAAGGGAGGACTGAACTCTTGGGGGTTTTGTGGTCTGGAAAGCAGAGTTGTAATTGAAGATATAACAGAACAAGGGTTTGTTCTTTTGGGGAGACCCTTCTGTAGACCAGGAACTCTCCAGCCACATTCTTGGCATTGGCCTTTCTGGACCATTTACTATGGCCACTAAGTGATGGAGTGGCTCTGGGTTCATTGCTCCTGCTGTTTAGTGAGCTGAGATGATGGGTCTGAGCTCTGAAATGTTGCAATATGGGTCTGCCCAAATAAAACCACACAGGATTTTCACAAGAAACAAAACTATGTGCTTCTTTAGTTTAGAGGATGGTTTGGCTGTATTTAGAATTTCAAATACCTCTTCTCCATTTCTCAATCAACAGTAGAAAGTGTGTTAAAGTCATATGAGATACTTTGACTATTTAAATAATTCATTCAGTGAGTCAACAGTTTTTGAACTCTTATTCTCCATCAGGCATTATGCCAGGATTCACATAAGATTAATAAGACTTTTTTGCACTCCAGAAACTTGTAGTCTATCAATGGGATTGAGCAGTGGTGCTAACTCACAGCCAGAAGTCTAAGGGTTCTAATCTCTTCCCAGCTGTGCCATAGTGCTGTGTGTACCTGCCTGTAAGGAGTGGGCTTTTGGTCCTCAGAAATTTTATCTCAGCAAGCAGGGGGACGATATATAGTCAAGACTTTAACATGTCTTGCAGATTAAAAGTCAGTCTCTTAATTGCTTCTTATTAAAAATATTATTCAGAGAAAACACATGAACTCATTAAAATCAATACAGGCTTTGAATACAAAATCAATACAGGATTCGACCAAATGATAAGGCAAGAGGAAAAGCTATTAATTACATTTACAGAATGGATTTCAAAAAACATGCGCACAGTATTTCATTGTGAGGCAAATTGGGACTTGTGGCTTGTGTACTGAAAAAGAACTAGACTTCATACAATTAAGATATCTGCAAAGATGATGGGGCTCCGGAAAGCTGTTAGGTGATAAATTACAATGGGTGGATCCTGATGTCAGAAGTTTGTGGAAAATAGATACATGAAAATTGAGAGAAGAAAATGCAGTGATTAAATAGATTTATAATTTTATGACTTTAAATATACACAGTAACTTAGTTGACAAATATTATAAATAGACATTGTTTTGCCTACATTTCTGATGTTTGATTTTATAAATTGTCCAAATAACTTGCCTTTGCATCTTGGAAAGATAAGGGGCAAGTGCCCAAGCTGCCTTAGGGCACATATGCAAGTGGCTGATAAGGTCACTGGGTTTCATAAAGATATTTGCATCTCTGAACCTCAGTTTCTTTATCTGTGAAGTGAAGGTGATGAAGTTCTCTGCTTCCTTCCCTCATTTGAAACCACAGCATTCTTCAAGGCAGAAAGCTATGGAAGAGTGCACATTTGCATACTGGCTTTATTTTGAAGCTCTCATCTATTTTCTTCCCAGCTAATTGAGTGAAAAGGTTCATTAAACAAATATACCTTCAATACTTAGCAACCTCGCCTTCCAGACGCTAAATGAGAAAAGTGAAGTATTGCTCTTCTCATAACTGTTACATAAATTTAGTATTGACAAGCTGTCTCAGGAAAAAATGATGATTGTTGAATTTCTGACAGTGTCACCTCCTTATTGAATGTGTATTTTTTTTTGCCTCTATTAAGATGGACAAGAGTAGTAAGTGTGTGAGGGAAGTGATGACATTTAAGGCAGGGAAACCCGAGAAGCTATTCTAGTATTGAAGCAAATAAAGGTTTGTAAACTCACTTTTTTTCTGAGTCTAGTTGATCTGTCACATTAGCTGCCCTCATGGGATGAATCATTCCATGTGGCCCATAAAATCTCCTGAAATATTTCCTGTTAAATGGCTTCTGTCATGTCTATATTTATATGTTTTACCCTAGGAGTCCAGACACATGGTTTAGCTATATAGGTGGGCTCTGGCTAGCTATTAAGGTCTTCACATAACTTGATTGGACACATCTGTAGACAGGAGAGGGGGATGTTTTTATTTTCTCTAATTAATGTAAAATCTTCAGAATAGAGCTTTGGGCATTTTGGCCCATAGCTGGAAAATCATGTTTAATAGCTTTGTTTAAAGGTTTTTGCTTGTTCCAATCTTGTTGCTGTGGAGTGTAGCTCAATCTGTGTGTGTTTAAGAAAGAAGGGGAAACAGGCTGGGAGCAAAATTGTGCTCTGGTCTCTACCCAAAACACCCTATTTTGCAAACCCTGAAAGCCTTTTAAAAGCTGCTTTGATTAGCTTCCACACCACTCCCCCCCAGCACAGAGTGAGATGCTAGTTTGTGGCCCAGGATGAGAGAAAGAGAGGAGCTGGGACTCTCACGGGACAACTTGGCCACTCAAGTCTTCCAAACCCAAGAGGCTTTACATAAATTGGAGATGCCCTGGAAGGGGACCAGCAGCCTTTTGAGCTCTTTACCCATCACTAATTCTGGCTCCAGCTGGACTCCAGCTCGGGTGATGAAAGGGACTGAAAGCGGTGGGCCTCAGCAAGCATTTTGGATGAGATCTATTCAGGCCACATTTACTCACCCTGCATTATGGGGTTTCCATGGCAACAGCCACATGTTTCAGTGTGTTGCATGTAGTGGGGCTGTACCTTACAGAAACTCCCAGTCAGGAAAATCTGATCAGGTGCCACTTCCTTCCTGCTTGTCTGAATGGGCTATGCCATGAGTCAGTCCTCTTTCCATGTAATATGCACGGAGACACATTTCTGAGACCAGCATCCAAGATCCTGAAACCACCATGGATCCCACTGGAGACATCTGAGAATGGAGTCTGCTCCAAAGACAGTTGGCATGGTGTGGTAGGTCAGAAATTGAGGCCGAGGCCCCTTTCTTGGTTTTACTTGGCTCCCAGCCATGGTTGGGGTTTGAGGGCCATGAAATGAAAAGATCATCTGGACATTGGCCATTGTGATTCTGTTCCAAGTAGTAATTTGTGAGGCAGCTGGTACCAAAGAGAACTCTATACACGAGCCTTGAACGATTGTTTCCTATGATGTCTGTCAGTTAGTCATTTTACAAATTGGAAAGTTAGGTGTTTCATGAGATCACAGTCATATTAAAAAAGAGTATAGTTTCTTTTCTCTTCTTCTTTTTTTTTTTTTTTTTGGGGGGGTTTTTTGCTATAAGGCATGTGTACTCACTAGAAAGTCAGAGAGAGACAGAGAGACAGATAGCGAGAAATCCCCCCCACCAGGGCAGATGGCCACACCTCAATTCCCTCTCCTCCCCTCTCACCTCGAGATTTTGGGCACGTATGCACACGTGCTCGGTGTGAGTTTAAGTCACTGGGTCCGGGACTCGAACCGTGGTCAACTACATGAGAGTCCAGTGAGGTAGCTATTATGTCATCTGCTGGTCTCAGAGAGGGTAGTTTCTTATTATTGTTGTAGAAGAAATTTTTTTTCTCTCCTGTTCCTGTTGATCTGAGAAGTTTCAAGGAGAAAGAAAGTTCTTCTTGACAGCCTTCTCATTCACTTATTCTCACAGAATAAGGTGTGACTTGTCCTTTTGTGAAAAAAAACTTTGATTTCCAATTTGTCATATTTCTCTGGAAAGTGGGGATAATGTACTAGATTGTGTGACATGAGATCTTTCTTTAGTTCTTATGTATCTTGGTGCATACAAGATAAGATTTCCAAGTCTTCCATCTGAGACTCTAATGCTTATTTCTTCTATGCAAGATTATAATTTTTATTTCTTTGTTTATCTAGTTGGGCAATTTAATTCATGGATATTTATGCTAATTGAATATTTAGGACTAAGTATCCCTTAAAGTAGATTTTATCCCTTGATGCATTATTGTTTCAATTGTAGAATGATTATTGAGTTTTGATTTTGTGATTTTCTAATAACTAAATTTCCAACTTATCTTATAATATCTGGCAGCATGGGGTCTCCATGGCAATAATCAACAGGAGATGAGGCTACTCTGCCTCTCCAAGGGAGACTGGGCTCTCCAGTTTGCCAGACCACCCTCCATGCCTAGTTCATTTTTTACACTAACTATGATTCCAGCATACCCTCATGAAGATGAGGATGTGTGCTTGATACTGAGAGGGGATTCCTGATTGTCTATAAGCATGGGTTCATATGTTAGGCTTGTGTGACATATGACTTGTCTGTATTATGTTTTGGTGAGATGTGTGGGAAGCCGGGATGCCCCGTGGCTGGCTATATTAGTGCTTGTTCACAGAACTGATCTCTCCATGTCAGAGTGCCAACATCTTATCATAATATCAGGCATCTCACCATTTAAGAGATGGCAGAGAGGAGGAAGAGGGCATTATCACCCTGGAAGAACAGAGAAAATTGGTTCTGAAGAATTTATGGAATTCACTGGGCACAGGAGGAACAGAGGAGTTTCTAGAGCAGAATGATCATCATATGACAAAGACAACTATGAAGCACATGATACTTAAAAATGATGAACACAATTATGCCTAAAATGTGGGAGGTGCGGCAGGGACACAGGAGGGATGATGCAGGGCAAGGTAACAGAGGGACCGCCATTGTCAGTGGAAATCTAATGAAGGTTAATTTTTAATCACTTAGCAATTCCATAATTAATACATAAAAACATTATCTTTGAAAGTTCTAAAATATTATAATAAACGTCTTGATATCCATCTCTTAATCTTTATTTCCTTTCCTGTCTACCTAGAGCAGGGCTTCTTGACATCAGTACTTTTGGCATTTTAGGCTGGATAACTGTTTTTAAATTTTTAGGAGGGGAAAATGAAAAATGGAATTGAAGTATGTGGGCTGGATAATTCTTTACTTAGGGTGGCTCACCAGTCATCGTAGGATGGTTAGCAGGATCCCTGGCTTCCACCCACTAAGTGCCAGTAGGGTCATCCTCTTCCCCACAGCTCACCCACAGTTCTGAGAGCCAGCAGAGTCTCCAGACATTGCCATATCTCCTGGGGAGAAAATTGCTCCAAGTTGACAACCAATGACCTAGCAGGAACCAGTGTTATCCACTTACCATGTAAACTCATGGGACCTATTTCTACATTTACTTGTAGCTATATCACTGATAGAATTTGTTGTCTTATATTTCAGATACGTAATTTAACGTTATATATACTTTTCAAACTTGCTAATTCACATGCCTAGGTGCTTGGGCTACCTAAACATTCTAGTATATATGAAGCTGTCAAGTTTTTAAAGTATATTTCCTTATGTTAGGTGTTTAAAGTATATTTCTTTATGTTAGGTTTGTAAAGTACATTTCCTTATGTTATGATCATAGAAGCTTATACCATGAACAAGGAAGCTTTGCTATTATTAATTGCCAAAATGATTAAACTATTAACTAGATTTTTTGTGTTTCCTAGAGAATTTCTCCTTTCCTACTGAAAATAATCCTACAGGGGAAGTGGAAAGGGGGACAAAGAAGAGAAGGGAGGAGGACAGAGTGAATGAAGGAAACAAAAAAGGGTTTACCAGCTACTCCACTGATTGAAACTACAGTGTTGCTGAGCATAAAAAATGTTGAATAGCACAACAGGGTATTTTAGATGTCAAAGGAGACATCCTGGCACAACAGGATGGAGGGAGAAGGATGAAGCTTCCAAAGTTGTTTCCCAAAGCTTCTCAAGGTTTTGCCCCCAACCCCTTTGATTTGATCTAAAGCCAAAACCAGCTGCCTCCAATATCCCCTAACCTAAAGAAATGTGTCTCTTTAATTTCTGCTTACACCAGTTATCTGAAGTATGTTTTATGCTCCCAAAATAGCTCATGTACTTTGAATAGACCTCTTCCTTTATAGTCTTAGGAGTTGGTACAAGGCTAGATTCCTCCACAGGAAATTAATATATAATCTTGTCCTTGTTCATATCACTGCATTAGTAGGTGTTCAGTGTCTGAGAACCTTCCTTATAATCTTTCACAAGGAGGAAAGACAGAGCTTTTGACATTAAGCAGCTCTGCTTCTGGAGAAGTTGTAGCTGAAAACATGATTTTTGGCATGCCTTATCAACAATCTCCTACCCAACCTTCAAGATCTGGCTTTCCCTGGGAAACATTATAACCCCCTTGCTCTCCTGACTCCCTTCCTAATGCTTCCTACCTACCATTATATCCTGCATATGTATTACTACCTAGACTCTCAGATATTTCATTTCCTTTGTGCTTGACTGTCCCTTGGGTCAATATTACAAGGCCATCTTGAGGACAAGATGGTGTCTAAGGCAGACCGGATTCCTGACTATGTGGTGTTGCATTCTATTGATCAAAATAAGTCACAAAAGCAACCCAACCTCAAGAGGTGGAGAAATAGGGGGGAGGAGCTATAAAATCAAATTACAAAGGAGGCTGAATCCAGTGAGGAGATTATTGTAGCTATTTTTGTAACTAATCTGCCTGAGGCCATTTCATCAAGTATAAAAATGGATATACCTCTGACCAACAATTCCAATTTTCTCTAGCTGAGAGAAGATTTGCACATGTGGATAAGAAGATATGTCAAAGAACATTCATTGCAAATTTATTTACAATATCAAAACAACAGAAAAGTAACTAAAGTTACAGTGATATAGATAAGTGGCATATATAGAATATAATGTCATAGTTTTGAAAAGTGACAAATGCCATATATAGTTTTTAAAATACCAGCATGCTTAGATCTTTTATGTGAAACAAGCAAGTTACATATATATATATATACACATATATGTGTGTAAATACATATATATATATACATACATGTGTGTATGTGTGTGTATATATATATATAT
>NW_006159542.1:6343415-6350688 GCF_000334495.1 Tupaia belangeri chinensis
ATATATATATACATACATGTGTGTATGTGTGTGTATATATATATATACACACACATACAGATACACACATACACACACGAATACATATATATAATTTTTAACAATAAACACTTATTTTATTAAGTCATTGGCCTTAGAATCAAAACAAATTTGCTGGACTCAAAATCCTGATGTGGCAGTGCCGAATTCTGAGCCCTATCCAGTACATATGAGCTGAAAATCCTCTTTAACAGACTTCCTGAGATGGCAGGGGGAGCACTGGTCTTTTTTTGGAGAGATTTTCACTATAGGGCGCGTGCGCTTGCCAGACAGACAGAGACATAGAGACAGAAAGCGAGAAATCACCCCTCAGGGGGATGGCCACACCACAATCCCTTCTCCTCCATTCTCCTCTCGGGATCTTGGGCACGCACGCACATGCGCCTGGTGTGAATTTTAAGCCACCAGGTCTGGGACGCGAACCGTGGTCAACTACGTGGGAGTCCAGCGACATAGCCATTACGCTAACTGCTGGCTCCCGTGGGGAGCACTGGTCTTAAGAGCCCAGATTACCAGTCTATTTTATAGATAAAGAAACGGACATATTCAGGTAGTTAGTATGCATTGCATTTACCAACAGGTAAATGCATAGTCATAGATCATGAGCTTCTATAGTAAATAGATAATGCTGGCATCACTAGGCCAGTGGTCCTCAGCTGAGGGTGATTTGCTACAAGGGGACATTTGGAAATGAAGATGTTGATTGTCGAAACTTGGGGAGAGAGAATGATGTTATTGGCATCTACTGAGTGGAAGCCAGAGATGTTATTAACATTCTACAGTGCACAGAACACCTCTCCACAGCTAAAAATGTCCAGGGAACCAGCAGTTAGCGTAATGGCTATGTTGCTGGACTCCCACGTAGTCGACCGTGGTTCACGTCCCGGACCCGGTGGCTTAAAACTCACGCCTGGCGCATGTGCGTGCGTGCCCAAGATCCCGAGAGGAGAATGGAGGAGAAGGGATTGCGGCGTGACCATCCCCCCTGAGGGTTGATTTCTCGCTTTCCTCTCTCTGTCTGGTGAGCGCATGTGCCCTATAGCAAAAACCTCTCCAAAAAAAAAAATGTCCAATCCAAATGCAATGACTGTCTTTTATTTATGTGATGCTTTGAGCTTCAGATATTTGAAATATTTACTATGCATTTCCCCTTAAGTGTCTAATCTGCCAACCAAAAATAACCTGTAGAAAGATAGACCTTTAAAGTCCATACTCCAAAACTTGTTCCCTCCTCCAGCCCATAAGTCTTCCCCCTTAATAGGACTTGGCAACTCTCTTTTGGCTGCTGGCCTGCCTCACTTTCCACCTCTATTCCATCAAAAGGACTTGTTAGCTCTACCTTTGAACCATAGTCTGACCTGACCACTTCTTAGTACCTCTTGTTACTTTACTATCACCTAAGCAATGAAAACTTTGTGACTCTCCTAAACTGTAGAAAGGACATAGAGGTAATAAGGAAGGCTGATACCATATGGCCAAGAAAGCAGGTTATGAAGAGAACGAGCGGATCTTAGGAAAATTGAGTCTCTGAGGGAGTGTTAGTGAGGACCAGAATACAGAAATCTCCAGTTTTTGGTAACAGAAGAAAATGCTAAATTAGAGGAATGAAAAGCTTTACTCATGAAGACAGCCAACTGATTTTCAGGGAGCCTGTCCAAGCTGAGTTTGCATGTGGTAATCAGACATTGTGAACAGGATTTAGTCAGAGGGCACAGTAGTCCTTTGTCAGGGTGGCCACATGGCCCACAGTTTGCCATGGCAACAGGGAGACTGCCCAATATTCTTAGGGAGGAGAGGAGAAAAAACGGATCTGCTCAGTTTATAGATGGGGGAGCCTGTCAAGGTTGGGGGTAGGGGTGCAACCTCAGCCATTTATGGAATTGGAGTGAAAGGCTAATCTGGCTGAAGGGTCCCTGGAGTTGGGTCACATGAATTCCCAGATTCAATCCATACTAACTACCTGAAGGTCTCAGTTTCTTTATCTATAAAATAGACTGGTTATTTGGGCTCTTAAGACAAGTACTCTCCCTGCCATCTCAGGAAGTCTGTTAAAGAGGATTTTCAACTGATACTCATATGTACTGGATAGGGCTCAGAATTAGGCACTGCCACATCAGGATTTTGAGTCCACAAATTTATCATTTAGATTCTAAGACCAATGACTTGACTCACTGCTTTAAAATTATCCAAATTAGCTTCTCATTGAAAAATAACCCAAGGGACCAATCCCAAGAGGTTGACTAAAATTACAATTATTAATCTTTACATAAAAGACCATGAGATCAACATTTCAAACCTTATATTCCTATTTTAGTCAACTGTTAAAATGAATTCAGATCATCAGCCATTCATTATCATATAGATTCATCCCTATGTGGTTTGTATAGCTCCTTGATTGAACTACCCTCTCCCACTTCCCAATCCTTCTAAATCTACTGTGTCCTCTCAAACTTACTATCTCTTATCTATACCTCAAACTCTTCCCTCAATATTTCTCTATGTATTTATTTTCTTAAGTGAAAAGTACTGGGCAAAATGTTCTAATGAGCAGCAGTCCCCACATTTTTGGCACAGGGACCAGTTTTATGGAATACAATTTTTCCACAGACTGGGATGGGAGAGAATGGTTTTATGATTATTCAAGTTCACTACATTTATTGTGCTTTTTATTTCTATCATTATTACATTGGAATATATAATGAAATAACAATACAACTCACCCTAATATAATATTTGCAGTTGCTCCCCAGTGCTAGTATCACTACCTCAGCTCCACCTCAACAATCAGGCATTAGTGCCTCATAAGGAGCACATGACTTAGATCCCTTACTGTCATAAGCCACAATGGGGTTTTTGCTTCTAAGAGAATCTTTTTCTGCTACTGATTTGACAGGAGGCAGAGCTGTCAGTAATGTGAGCAATGGGGAGTGACTGTAAAAGAAATGAAAATTCACTCACTCACCCACTGCTTACCTTCTGTTCCTAACAGGGCATTGGAAATCTGTTCTAAGAATTACTGCAGTCCACTCACATGGTTGTTTTCCTTTTCATATACCTATTGCTATAGGGATGATTATCTGCTTCACTACCTGCAGATAATTCTCTCCTTTCTCAAAATGAAAAAAAAAAATAATGCTGCTTAGGAAAGTATTCCATCAGGCTATTCTTTCCTTATTTTTGTCATAGACTATCCCCTAAGCTACTTCTCTAGATTCATTGAACAGCTCCTGCATTACTGACTATTTTCAACTCTATGCTGTCATTATCATGACCTCTCATAGCTCTACTCACATAGTTAAATCATTAATTTTATTATTACAATCACTGTACATTTTTAAAAGAATTATTTATTTAATTTTATTTATCATTATTATTACTATTTTTTAATTCAACCAGAGAGAGAGAGAGAGAGAGAGAGAGAGAGAGAGAGAGAGAGAGAGAGAGAGAAGGGGAGTGAGAAAGCAAGCCACCAGATTTGGGACTTGAACTGTGGTCAGTCATGTGGGAGTCAAACACTTTAATCACCATGCCACCTGTCAGGCCCCAATCACTGTATCTCTTTAATATTTTTATTTTACACATCCTATCTTTGGCCATCTCATTTTGTTTATACCTGAGATCAGGAGCATTTTAGGATAAAAACACAATGTTGCTGAAGCTCTCACTTTAAATTTAAGAGTAGACATCTGAAATGGACCCTCAGCTTCTTTAGGCAGTCCTTCTACTGGGTTGCTGAAAAAGTCATAACTCATTTTTGCATAGAGAACCAGAAAAATACAACATGACTTTTCAGATGACCTAATACATTTCCCAAGAATTTTTTGCCCCAATATTCTGATGTTATTGTGCCTCATCTTTTCCTCTGTTTCCAAACTCCAATACACTTTTCACCCCTCACTCTCATAGACGGCCTCCATGGTGCTTAATTCAGTGGTCATTTTTTCCTCCTCACTTATTCAACCTCTCAGGAATAATGGCTTTCTTCTTGAAACATTTTCTTCACTTTGTTTTTTTGGGATACCATTTTCTTCTCATTATCTCCTAATATTCCAGCATTTCTTTCTTAGTTTCTTTTCCAGTGCTTTCTTCTTCCTCTTGACACTGAGTACTAGAGTTTCCAAGTCTGATCTTTCTCCCCTCTTTATTCTATCTGGTTTCTTAGGTATTTCTATCTAATCTCATGGCTTTACATGTTATATATGTTGTTGGGCCTCAAATTTAATCTCTAACATGGGTGTCTTCTCTGAGCTCAACACCTATATCTACTCTCCATTTCCTCTGGAATGTCTCATAATTAGACCTATACGAAACAGACCTCTTGATTTCTACTACTCCCAAACTTGCTCCTCTTCCAGTCTTTCCCTTAACAGGAAATGGCAATCCATCTAAATTAATCTGGTTGCTCACTTTTCTCACTTCACACATCCACTCCCTCAGCGGGATCTGTCGGCTGTTCCTTCAAATCTTATCCAAAACTGACCATTTTTTACTATCTCCTTGTCATTTCTTTATTCCCTCAGGTCAGACTGTCTTTGTGTATTTTTCAAGTTTTATAAATTCCCTTCTAATTGATAACTTCTTTCTCTGGCTTTTCTTCCTTAGGGTAATCTCAGCACAGTCATAAGAATAATCTTTTAAAAACATAAATCATATCCTAAGATCTCTCTTTCTAAATATTAATAAATTTGCTTCACAAGAAGAATATAAGCCAAAGCCATGACCACATTTTATAATCCCCAAAACAGCATCTGACCCTGTTCCTCTTTCTGAGCTTACCTTTTGTCACTCTCTTTATTTTCTCTGCTCCAGCCATGTAGACATGACAAGCTCACTACTCTAAAACTTTTATATCTCTTCTGTCTGAAACATTTGTATTGTAGATTTTCACCTGGATCATTTCTTTGCACTGAAGTATTTACTCATGTATTAATCCTCAGAGATGATTTCCTTGTTATTCCATAAAGAATAAGGCTCCTTCAACTCCCCAGTCATCCTTACTTTGTGCCCCTTGATTTTGCTTCATTTTTCTTCACTATACACCCATCTGTCACTTTCGTCTTCAGTAGAATGGAAGTCCATTAGAGCAGAGACCTTGCTTTCTGGTAAGAGTCATGGACCCAATGCCTCTATCAGTGCCTGATACATTTTAAGCCCACCCCCCAAGGGGGGATGAATACATGAATAAATGATTGACTATGGTGAAGATTAAATGAGATAAAATAAACCATTTATTTTGGTATAATGCGAAGTACATAGTAGGCTCTTAATAAAATGGAGGTTATATACATAGAACTTATGTACTCCATAACACCCTACAGATTTTCTACCACAATATTTATCATTTACTATATTTATATTTAAGATTTTATTCATGTATTTTATAGAGATACAGTTTATACACACCATAAAACTATTTCTTTGAAAGTACACAATTTAGTGGTTCCTAGTGTATTTACAAAATAGTGCAACCATTACTGCTATCTAGTTCTAGAATACTCACATTACTCCAAAAGGAAATTCTGTACTCTTTTTTTTTTTGGAGAGATTTTCACTGTAGGGCGCGTGTGCTCGCCAGACAGACAGAGAGAGACATAGAGACAGAAAGTGAGAAATCACCCCCCAGGGGGGATGGTCACGCCGCAATTCCTTCTCCTCCATTCTCCTCTCGGGATCCTGGGCATGCACGCACACGCGCCCGGCGTGAGTTTTAAGCCACCGGGTCCGGGACACGAACCGCGGTCGACTACGTGGGAGTCCAGCGACATAGCCATTATGCTAACTGCTGGTTCCCAAGGAAATTCTGTACTCTTTAGCAGCGCCAATAATCTACTTCCTGTCTCTACAGATTTTGTCCCTTTTGGGTATTTTACATAGCTGGATCATACAATATATGCCCTTTTATATTTAATTCCTTGAACTTACCATGATGTCTTCAAAGTTCATTCATGTTACAGAATTTATCAGTATACCAGTCCTTTCTTATAGTTGAATATTTTATTGCATGTCCACACAAAAATGTATACAAATGTTATAGCATAGCATTACTCATAAAAAACAAAAGGTGAAATGACCCAATGTTTATTAATTAATGTGTAGAATCTATAGTTAAAGAGCTGGGAGCTCTCTACTGAAGGGAACTGTGTCTTCTTCAAAGTTTTGTACATCACATAGTTAAATTCGTTCAGTAGATAAAAGAATGAATGGTGGCTGCTGCCATATTAATGTGAAATAATTAATTATTATGTTAACAATAATAGTAATGACAATATTGAAGATGATGGAAACTGTATTTAGTTATATTTCTTACCTTTTCTAGACTCAAGTCTGCTTATTAACAAAACTAGGCTGATAGTTACAGTTAATATATCAGAGATATAATCATTATTCCTATACATATGTTTAATTTCCCATTGTAACATACCTTTGCCATACCTGCCACACATACTGTTAACAGCAGGCACTCGATGGTCATGTAAAGTATGACCTAGTAAAAGTAAGGATTTACTGCTCAATAATTCTGTGTATTGAATAAAAATCTAGTACTTTAGGAGCTAAAATTAATTTGTTCTCTTAGAGAGCATAAGATTAGTCATACAATATGATGAATCTTTGAGGAAAGACAGAACTAGAGACTCATATATTTCTGAATTTTAGTGTTTACTTTATATTTTCTTAATTTCAATCAATATCACTAAATTATATATTTCTGAAGGCAGAAAAATATCTTTATTGTCATGACTTTAGAGATAAGCAGAACAGTTGGCACTTACGTGCCTCATTCATGTTTTGAAGATGATTAAAGGGACAGTATTTGATATAAAAGATAATAAAATTGACCTCTAGGTTCATTGTAAACATATAAACCACATGCTCCACAGATTTCATTTCTACATGCTTATTGGTAACAGTGAATTGGGGCAGAGTCATTGAAAGAAATCGCGCCCTACGGACATGACCTGCTTCTTAGCTGAACTTATTGGACAAGAGAACAACCTTATACAGACAGACCCAGACCCTCCCTCACCGACCATGGCCAAGACTTGTCAAACTCTGGTTGATGGACTTGTTGTAGGAGAAAGTAAGGCCGTGGGAAATCAACTACACAACCCGTGGCATTTCAAACTGAAGAAAAAGAGCAGATTATTTGTGGTAGGGACAGAGACAGTCATTTTAGGCAGTATCAGTATCTCTGGACAAAAAAAAAAAAAAAAAAAAAAAAAACAAAAAAATTTTA
>NW_006159542.1:6350934-6374304 GCF_000334495.1 Tupaia belangeri chinensis
GAGAGAAAAAAAAAAAAAAAAAAAAAAAAAAAGAGACAAAAAAGTTCTAGCCAGTCTTTGTGGGTGAGCCCTGAAGAAACTAACCTCAGAGCCAAAAGACTGATGGGAATAAAGAGACTAATTTCATCTGTAAAATGATAGGCTTGGATGAGATAATAACCACTTTCGTTTTTCCCAGCTCTGGTCACTCTGTGGCTTCTTTGAGAAACTCTACAGAGAAGGAAGTGGAGTCCCAGAAGACCCTGAGCCAAGAAGAGCTATAAGAGGTTCACATGTTGCCCCTGGGATCCTGTTGGTGGTCTTCTGACTTTTGCTGCAGCTGTGCAACCCAGTTTCCCTTTCTATATGTGTACAAAGGTCTTCTGCTTACTCTTGCTCACCTACACCTACACACATGTTACCATGCTACCTGTTCAGCAGAGATGTGGTCACTGAGGGAGACAGGCTCTAAGCCAATCTCTAGTTTGCTGAACTACCTCTGCCAATTGTATGTTTCTAAAGCATAAATTTGATTTTCTTCTGTAAATTCTTCTGTAGCATCCATTGCTGTGGGGCTAAAGTCCAAATCCCTGTCACAGCAACCCTGGAGTTCCTAGAGAATGAGGTCTCAGCAAACCTCTCCAGGATGATCCTTTCATGCTGATGCCATCCAAATCTCCTCTCCAGTTGAACTAAACATGTTTTCCTTCCTCCTTCTCTCTTTCCTTTTCTTCTTTTCTTCCCTCTTTTTCCTTTCCATGGACCATGTCATATCTCATCTGGAGCCATTTTATATGTTGCTTTTTTTATCTGCTTGAATTAGAACATGAATGATTTTTAAATAAATGTATCAGAGCACAGACTCCCCTGCTAAAACTATGAATGGCTTCTCATCACATTTAGAATACAATTCAAACATCTTACCTTTTCCTACATAACTTTACAGGAACTGGCCCTACTTTCCTTGTCATTATTTCACATCTTATTGGCCTCCCTATGGCAGTCACCATCACCTTGTTTTGGTGCCCAGAATTGCCAAGCTTGCTCTGACATAAAGACTTTGCACTAGCACTTCTCTCTGCCTGCATGTTATTGGTCTGCATCATTGCCTGGCTGGCTGCTTCTCTTTCAGCTTTCAGCTATAATGGAACATCCCTTAGAAGGTCTTTAACTCCTGGGTCCAAAGCAGCCGCCTTCCACTGAGCTGTGCTTTATTTTCTTCGTGGCATGGGTCACTTCCTGATTCTTAAAAATCACATATTATTGGCCAGCTGGCTATAGGGTTGATTCTGTAAGATCAAAGACTCCATCTGTCTTATTTAATATTCTATCTCCAGTGTCTATAGTTCCTAGAACATAGTAAATATTTGATATTTATTTGTTGAATGAGTAAATGAACAAATGCCCAAACATCTCTTACTCACATTTTCATTCCTTTCATATAGTAAACTTCTATGTATATCTCAGTTCCTCATTTAATTCTTGTTTTTATCTATGATAAAGAGCATGAATATACCTGTGAGAGTTGAGAGGACAGTCAGCACCCTCCACAGGATGTGAGAGTTGAGGGGACAGTGAGCATCCTTCATGGGGTCCAGTCATGCCATAATCCTCTTCCTCTAATCCTTCAGTTCTTCATGTGCACGTGTGCCCTATGTGCCTCATTTAGACATCACTTCCTCCAAGAAGCCATACTGACCCTGGAGAAGAGCTAGGTGACCCTTTTCTACTTTCCAGGTCTAAGTATTTATGATGTTATAGCCTTATTGCCTTTTTAAAAAATATATTATTTTTTACTTGTTATAGGGCATATATATTCACTAGAGAGAAACAGAGAAAGACAGAGAGAGAGAAAGTGAGAAAGCAAGTCATCAGGTCTGGGACTTGAATCATGGTTGGCCATGTGAGAGTCCAGTGTTTTAACCACCACACCACCTGCTTGCCCCCTTATCACCTTTAAACTTGTCATTCTCTTCTTGATTGTGCTCCTGCTGTGGGCAAATACTTTAATCTGTAGTGCTTAGCTCAGTCGTGAGTATCTGATTAATTTTAAAAATCAGAATAAATTGTTTCTTTTTTCATTAAAAATATGAAGTTTTTTCCTTATGTATCACTGTGCTAACCTCTAGGTTAATTCTCTCAAGGAAGAAAAAGGAGGACCATTAATCGTGTGCCTACTAAATGTTGGTGTTTTGTATAAATTTTCTTCTCTTATTCTCATAAAATCTCTTAATAGGAGTAAATGATGACTCCATTTTATGGATGTGGAGATCAAGGCTTAGGGAAATTAATAGCTCTCCCTTGCTTCTCAGAAAGGAAGCCACAGTCAAAGGTCTAGCCTCATGTGTAGGAGAACCTGACACTCTTCTCCAGGTACCCAATGAGAAAGTGAAGGGTCATCTTCTTGCCAAGCCCCAGTATTGACCTGACCTTTTTTTGAAGTCCCCAACCTCTGGCCACACCATGTTTCCTGGCAACACTATTCAGCAAGTAGTTAGATAAGGAAAAAAAAGAAAAAGAGCATTCATGAATGGTGATGGGAATCATGGTGATGATTTGATTTTTTTTTAAATTTTATTTATTTTATTTTTATTTTATTTTATTTATTTATTTTTTTGGAGAGGTTTTTGCTATAGGGTGCGTGTGCTCGCCTGACAGACAGAGAGAGACATAGAGACAGAAAGCGAGAAATCACCCCCCAGAGGGGATGGTCACGCCGCAATCCCTTCTCCTCCATTCTCCTCTCGGGATCTTGGGCACGCACGTACACGTGCCTGGCATGAGTTTTAAGCCACTGGGTCCGGGACGCGAACCGCGGTCGACTACGTGGGAGTTCAGCGACATAGCCATTATGCTAACTGCTGGTTCCCGATGATTTGATTTTTGAAAGAAAGAATATTGGATACAATCCTGCGGTCTTTTATCCTTGGCATTTAGGTAGCTGCCAGGGCTTGTGTCTGCCTCCTGTATGCAATCACCTCCAGTCACGGTGGCTGCCAGTTTGGTTAGTTAGTTCGTTTTTCTCTTTGACACCAATCTGAACTCTGCTGACTCACCTACCCACTTCCTTAGCCTCCTCAGAGCTCACTACACTGTATTTCAGGGGAGATAAACAGTGGCCCAAACTGCTTGCACAAATGAAAATCCTACAACTTCTTGACTAGTAAAAGCTGAACTAGTTGGGATGAACCAGCAGCTTTGTTTTCTCTCAGTTCTCTTTGAAAAGCTTAGTGTGAAAATCACTGCCACACAAGCACTCTTTTACACACTGTTTGGAAGGACCTTGCTCACCTTAGGTAGAGTCTAGCCTTTGGTTGACTACAAGTAATTGTATTTCCTTTCCTATGTAGATGGAGACAGATGTCGGAACCCATGGGAAGAAGTCAGGACATGGGACTAAAGGACCCACTGTTGCTATAAGTTCACTGTGTGACCTTGGTAATGTCATTTCATCTCTTTGAACATCAACTTATTGAGCTTTCGAGTGGTTTGTATATGTAGTGATATCTTATCTAAAGAGTCCCTCAAGTTTTTAATCTTGTAATTCTAAATTAGTGCTGAATTGACAAAGAAAAGTGCCCAAAGTGTCAAGGTGGTCTTCAAAAAATTAATGGAAAATGCATATTATGAAATGATTATGCATAGATTTTAGAAATTACACCAAAATAAACTCATACATTAATTACATTTTTCAAGAAACTTTTTGACATACCCTCCTATTAAGGAGAAACAAGTTGCAAAACAGTCATCAAAGTGGGACCAGCAGTTGGTGTAATGGCTATGTTACTGGACTCCCATGTAGTCGACCATGGTTCAAGTCCTGGACTTGGTGGTTTAAACTCACACCAGGCGCCTGTGCGCCCATGCCCAAGATCCTGAGAGGAGAGTAGAGGAGAAGAAATTTCAGCGTGGCCATCCCTCCTGGGGTGGGTGGTGGTGGTGGTGGGGGATTTCTTGCTTTCTGTCTCTGTCTCTCTGTCTTTCTGACAAGCACAGGCATCCTACAGCAAAAATTCAAAAAAGTCATCAAAGGATCTTACATTTTTCTAAATATACATCTTCATAATGTATTGATTTGATAATTTAAAATAATTATCAAAACCTCCCAAGCAATCTTTAGTAAGTTTATCATAAATTATTATAGTTAACCAATTCATTCAAGACTACTTTGAGTATGAACTTGATATTAAACATTTGGGACAATGGTTAAGGAGAAAAATAGAGAGGAATAGCATTGATGGGATAAAGAAATGGGATATTATCTGTTGAAGATAACTTTATAGTATTATCAACTGGACTGGGGAGAAATGCATACATGTTGAAATATTCACTTTGCAAGCTAAGTGTGATTATGTGTATAAAAGAACTTGAAATAACATTTAAAAAAATCAAAAACAAAAAAAGTGTTGTCCTGGAGGAGTCTAAAATCAAGGGAGTTTATAAGAGGACTCATGATTTACTTTTTAAAGACTTTTACAAAGTAACTTCTCTAAAGTTGAGACTGGCCTGTCTCTGCATCTGGTAAATAAAAAGGACTCTGACAGTCCTTTTACTTACAAAGTATGTATTGTTCACAGTCTTTTCAGTGCTACATCCTCTTTAGGGTTTCTACTGAACTTGTCCTTCCTGAACTCCAGCCCAATCTCAAGCTTGTGCCAATAATTTGGTACTTAATAATGCAACATCTTCTTTCCTTATTCCCATCTCTTTCACTCTAATCAGACTTTGCGCCCTCCATTTCACTGAATTTTCTCTTATCTAATTTACAATGATTTACATGTTTTGGAGGGGAAATAAAGCAAGAGTACACTCTTGTGACAAAACAATTTCAAGAGGCAAAGTGACTTCTGAGAATCCTGCCTTCTTAGAGCTTTACAGGAGTCCTTTAGTTCCATGTCTATGCTCTTTCATACTCAGTCCCCTGCTTACGTCAGCAGTCTTACCTCCACTTGGCAGTCCCTGGATTTTTAGGTTACCTTATGAACTCTTTCTTACCTTTACTCAACGCACTGTCCCTGACTGGAATTACACTCTGTTTTTGTCCAGCTAAAAAATCCTTGCCCATCTTTGCAGTGAATATTTTTCTGTTTATTACCCTGACCCTGTCTATTTGCAGTTCATTTGTCATCTATTTCCTCTTCCTAGAGATTCTAATTCTCTTTTAGAAATTACATTAATATTTCTTCTGTTATGGGTACTGTCATGGAATGGTCATTGACTCAAACTAGGCCAATAGACTTTTTCTCAGAAGAATGCATTAAATATATAGATCATTAATTGAAGAAGAGCTTTCTAGGTTCAGAAAACAGATCATTTCTTTCATCCAAACTCTTTAGAGCTGCTTGATTTCAAGTCATTCCTAGTTTCCTCTTTCAGTTTTCTCTCCTGATCCTGAGAGTTTACTCATCAGCTCACAATATTTAGCTTTTTTGCAAGTAATCAAAAATTGGTTTTGGACTACCCCTTAGCACAGTGGTTAAGTTCTGTGAATAGGGAACCAGAACCCACATGGCCAACCAGGGTCTGAGTCTCAGCTCTGGGGACTTGAGAAACATGTCACGCACATGTGTGTATATGGCAAAATCCTGAAGGAAAGAAGGAATAGTGCAAAATGGATTGCAGTATGATCACAGCAGATTGGCCTTTCTCTTTATTTTCTCTATCTCTAGGGAGTACGTACATTCTCTGGTATTAAACATAAAGTTGATTTCTGCTCTTTGTCATTGACAAGCAGCAGCAGCAGTGAAACCAATAACAATTATAAGACTCATACATCCTTTATGACTCAGATAAGGAAGTATCTTCTATACAAACTTGCAGACTTCCTCCCCTGTCCTTCCTTGGCCTCTGGCACATTCCTCTCCTATGGCATTATAACTGACCTCTTCCTCTGTAATAATAATTCCCTGGGAAGATAATATATTATTCAAAATTGTGCCCTAGAGCCCCAGATATCCTTATCTGGCATATTTCTAGGGTCTAGATTGAGTTTGTTCAGCAGTGAAAGAAGAACCAAAACTTTCATGCCTATAAGGATATATTGTTATTGACAGAGATGATGACTTGATAGGACAGTTCCTTTTTTTGAGAACTTAACATTTTGTTTCTGTATAATTGTTCTTATAACAGACTTGATAAAAAGACTCCATTTAAGTTATGTATGCCTTCTGGGGCTAGTAGGTGGAGTGGTGGTTAAGGTGCTGGACTTCCACATGGCTGAATATTTTTGAGTCATGGACCTCATGGCTTGGTTTCTCACTTTCTCTCTCTCTCTCACGCTGTCTCTCTCTGGTAAGTGTGCATGCCCTGAAGCAGGTTAAAAAAAGTAATAATGATGATTAACACAATTAAATAAATAATTCTTTAAAAAAAGGTATGGATGTACTCTATGTTTATCATATTTTAGTAAATAAACTGGAAGGCACATCAGGAGTTTCAAACAGAAGGGGTTTAATGTAGGAAGTTGACTACACTAGTGTTAGAAAACTGAAGTAGTAAACAGATAATACAGACATTAGTAACTATAGGAAGAAGCTATAGTTCCTCAGATAGGAAGAACAAAAAAAGCAAGGAGGCATTAGGAGAATTTAGGAACTCAGAAGAGGTATCCTGCTCCTATGTAGATAAAAGAGACAATATGGGAGGGAGGAGGGAGAATGGGTAAAGCGAGATTAGGAAGGGCTCAGAGAATAAACACAACAGACATAAGGACACAAAATTATTTGTTGGAAATGATATACATGATAACATGTATGATATGATGATAACATCACTTATTAGATTGGCAAGTATTACATGCATACTTTGACCATATTGTGTGATTTGAAGATGTACAATGAAGGAATGAAAATAAATTATAAAATTAATAAAAGGTGACTAAAGGCACCCTATATGACTGATTTTCATTAAACTGGTGCTTTATCCTCTGAGTTGCTCCAGAATAACAGAATATAGATTGGGTGGGAATTATTGAGGTCTAGTGGTACAGGGTAAATAACCAACTATTCTTCCAGCTAATAACAACAACAACAAAAGATTCAGTAGACTTGGCCTCCAAGGTCATGTGGTGAAATACAGTCTTCTTATTTTGTAACCTGTTTCCAATATGATTTGCAAAAGCTCTCAAGTAAGAAATTGCAGCATGGGATAGGACCTCTGGAAAAATCCTGCTTCCAATGTGAAAAGTGGCTCTACAGTCAAAGCATTCCTGTGAGGCCAAGCACATGGAGTCCGTGATTTATTTTAGTTGTTGCTTATTTTTACCTCCTCCTGCAGTCCTTGGTTCCAAGAACATCTTCTAGGCCAAGATGCCCCCATGGCCGGGATACTTGGAAACAGCCACTTACTATAAAGCTTGCAGCTCCTCAGGCCTCCCTGCCAAACCCCTTCTGTGTGCAGCCACACCCAGCTCCTCTGATTGCTCCACATGTCACCCGCTTTTTTGGGGATAGAGTGCTATCTCTGAGTACGTCCATCACCAGACTCAATTCCTTCTCCATTTTCCACCGCTTTTGTTCATCTTTTATTCTGATGCTTGCTAGATGCCCATAGATTTCTTTCTGACTTATACTTTTTTCTTAGGATCCTACTATTTAAATAGCCCCTTGTAAACAAAATGGCAGTGAAACTTGTAACTGCATGAAGCTTTGGATTCTTCAAAGAGTTTCTTTTCACCTACAACTTAATTGATCCAATATAGGGGAAAACAACATCTTGAATTTAAGTAATCAGATTTAAATCCTGACTCTAATTTAACCTGAAAAAAATCCAGCTACTTAATTTCTTTTTTTTTTTTTTTTGGAGAAGTTTTTGCTATAGGGCGCGTGTGCTCACCAGAAAGAGAGAGAAAGAGAGACAGAAAGTGAGAAATCACTCCCCAGGGGGAATGGCCATGGTGCAATCCCTCCTCCTCCATTTTCCTCTTGGGATCTTGGGCACACACGCACATGCGCCCGGCATGAGCTTAAGTCACTGGGTCCAGGTCTCAAACCATGGTCAACTACATGGGAGTCCAGCAACATAGCCTATACACTAACTGCTGGTCCCTGCTACTTAATTTCTCAGAGCCTTAGTGTCCTCAACTTTAATAGGGGCTAATGCTAACCTCAAAATTTACTAGGAAGACTCAGTAACACAGGCTATACGCTGCAACTGGTACACAGTAGGATGTAGTGCATCTTATTTCTCATTCCCTGTGTGAGAGTAGGTGTTTATCTCACACACATACAGGGAAAAGAGGATAACATATATAAATCTGGCCAAAGACGTATATTGTGAGATTTTACAATAAGAACAAATTTAAGAGAAAAACTGAGCAGTGCTATATGAAGGAGAATTCTTCCTTTGCTCTTACGGGGAGACAAGAATGATGTTATCATCCGATGACTTCTGACAATGAACTAAATTTAGCTCTTTTAGTTTTTCCCATTTTACACATCTTTTATTTGTGTATGTGTGAGAGAGTAAATAAACAGAGAAGACTGAAATAAAAGTATAGATCTGGGACAATTTGGGGGTTTCCCTAGACAGAAAATGGTAGATTATAGGACCAAAAAGTAACCTTTTGTCAGACTACATTGATCCTTGAATGCTTGGATAGGAAATTTTTATTTTATTTCTTAAGCAGTAGAAAGTCAAAACTAGAAATAGTAAAAATACAAAGAACCTTGTAAATGCATTTGACGTTTTATATATAAAAGCATTTATTTAAAGTGATGACAGACAGTGAGATTTAGAAAAATGCAAGATCCAATGAGATTTGTCTTTGGTAACTTTTTGCCTCCTCTCTACAAATTATCTAGAAAAAAATGTAATTAAAGTAAGTTCTAGCAGCTTAGGTGTTCCTATCATTTTATTTTCTACTTTTCAGTTCACATGGACAATGAGAGAAAAGCCTCAAGAGCATTTGAGAGATCTTCAAGGTTTCCCCTCCCATCACATATCCAGAGGTCTAGAAGAATAGAATGGTTTCAGTTGATAAACACTCTCGCTCTGTAAGTCCACTTCAAAGCTGTTTCTCACTTCCCAGTGCCGTATATCTTCATCTCTTCCGTGGTTCAAGTAGCTCCAGGCTCAACTTGCTCTTAAGGTTGCTATTCCACCTGCTGCTCGAGAATACACAACAGTTGTTGATGGCATGCTTGAAGAGATAATTCTGCAGGCTCTACTGGAGACGGTAATTCTGTAGGCTCACAGAATTCAAGGACTGTGAAAGCATGGATACCTACACCTAGATTTAAAAGGATGTTTCATACAACCTGGTGTCCTAGGCAGAGACTTTTCTTCAGTGCAGATCCACTGCAGAGAGTCTTCATTAGGACAATGTCAAGTGAAAATGTGAAATCTGAGTTGCTGCAGAGTACTGAACCAGGACAATGCATAGTGTAACTGCAGGAGTAGAACTAACCTCAAGACCATAGAGTAGTAGAACTAACAGAGTGGAATACAAGCTTGGAAGAACTGTAGTCACTGAATTTCAGAGACAGATGAAGCCTGGGCCCCGCAACATGGGTGCCGAGCTGCCCAGTGCTTTGGGGGAACCAAGCTCTGCACCAGCACTTTTGGATGTAGCATGGAGTAAACAATTATTCTAGAGATCTGAGACTTAATGTCTGCCCTGCTGAGTTTTGAACTTGTTTGGAGCCTGTTATCACTTTCTTCTTGTGAAATGAGAATTTTTACCACATACCTAGCTTGCCACTGTATTTTTGAAGTATGCAATTTGTTTTGATTTTACAGATTTGAGACTGGACTTTGGACTTTTAAATTGATTTTGGAATGTGTTAAGACTGTTAGGACTAGTGGAATGATTTTGTATGTAATAAATAGATGAATTTTGAAGGTCAGGAAAGAATGCTATGGTTTGTATGTGTCCCCATCACAAATTATGTGTTAAAATTTGATGAGCCATTGTAACATTGTTGAAAGGAAGGAGACTTAGTTTAACTATGGTGTTGAAAAGTAGAACCTTTGGAAAGTAATTGGGCTTCAGGGTGGAGTACCCATGATTGAGTCCTGGTGGGTTATAAGGAGACAAAATGAGACACATAGGCACAACCATGCTGTGCTTTTCACACGTTTCTCTCATCTGTCATGTCATCCACTAACACAAAGACCCTCACAAGATGTGGTCCCTGGACCTTGGACCTCTAAACAATGTGCAGAATAAACTTCTATTCTCTTGAACTACCCAAACTCAGGTACTTCTTTTATTGGCAATAGAAGGTCTAGAACAGAGAAAATAGATAGAAGATATTAGCTATACTCTAGGTAAACATGGGGGGAGAGACAATAGGTATCAAGGAGTGTATGAAAGTAGGGTCTGTGGAAGTTGGTGATTGAAATAGGGAAGTGAGACATCCTGAATATCTAGTTATGATGATCGCGAGATGCTGCTGCTAACCAAAACAGGTAATTCAATACACGATGCCATTTTTGGAAAATACAATGTGCTAGGCTCTAGAAGCAATGTGTTTGAGGTGCCTTGAGAATATGGCAAACTCATCCTCCCATATGTACCAACTACCTGCTGTTTGATCCTAGGTAAATGACTTAATCTGAGTCACAATGTACTCATCTTATTTTATGGTAGGAAAATGTATCAAGTTTTCAGGAAGAAATTAATTTATCCAAAAAGCTCAAGGTATTGTTTTTACCAAACTCTTTTTATTAGCACCTTCTTTTACATTAATTATAAAGAACACACAGACAGTTTTGTTAGCATTGCTTATTGTGCTTATCTTAAGCTTCAGAAATTTTTTTGTTCTATAGAACTGGTCTGCAGGGTTCATATATGACTGTGTATTTCTTTGTTCAGTCCTGTTATCAAGGTTAATATCCCAGAAAGTGGTGATATTCTCCTCAAGAATACATACCAACAAACTCAAAAGTCTTGAGAAATAAAGATGATACAAAAATGATTTTTTAAAATTTGTAAAACCTTTTGAAATAATCTTTATTTGTCCCATATAATATTTTAACAGACTATGACATATATTTCACCCTTAAATAATGTGTTCTTCTCAAACAAAATAGTGATTAATAGTTTTCTCATAGCTGTAAAAACCATCTACCATCTGTTTTGGACACCCTGATTCCTCTTATGTCTTTTTCTTTTATTTTTGTGATAGGACATAAAGGTGGACTGAGAAACACCTCTCAGTTCACATTTACTACTAGTAAGCCATGAAATAAACAAGTTCTAACCAACCTTACCACATGTGCTCCTGGAACAAAAGAGATCTGGGTATGACAGATCACACTTGTGCAATGAACTGTGAACTAGCATATTTTAACTTAGCTTCTGAGGTTGATGAAGGGAGATTTCTTGCTATTCCCTAATAAAATGCAGATGTCTCTTCTTCACAAGATTCTAAATCCCTAAAACTGTTTGAGTATGAATTTCATCTTTTTTCAGAGAGAAGGATAGATTTATAATTCAATAACTCTCATTATGTATCATCCACATTCTTTATTCAGACAGCTTTCTAAAGTGCTTTTTATATAGTAAGTGTTCATTAAGTGTGTATTAAATGAGTATATAAGAAGACGTTAACTCTAGGTTTAGAATAGGAAGCTCTGGGCTTAAATCCTGGCATTGTGGGCTGTTATCTAGAATGACAGCAAATACTAGGGATCGCATTACTAAAGATCTTTAAGTCAGTTAAATCAAGGTTAGGATCCACGTTATACTCCTTCTTAATAATGTGTCAGGAAGATTTAGGTCAAATTATATAACTTCTCTGTGCCTCAATAAGGCATAGTCATAGAGTATTGAGTCCCTGATTTTGAATTCTAGTTCTGTCACTAATTGTCTAGAGGACCTTGAGCCATTTATTTAAATGTGTTTGTTTACTTGCCTGTAAAGTAGAGAAAGTAATCTTATTATCATAAGTTTGTTGTGAGGATTTACCAGTTAATATATACAAAGCACTTGAGAAGAGTTTGACATATGGTAAGCACTCCGGCTTGTTATTCCCTTATTTTTATTATATTGCCACTTACTGTACTATTTTGACTGTAAGAATGTGAATTTTTTTCCCCTTAGAGCAAGGCTCCCTAGTTTTCAACATCTTTGGGATGGTGTCGGGATGGTTATTTATATTTAACCACTTTAGGTTTCTATTTTCATGCAAGCCAATGAGATAATGCTTTCTATCCCTACTAGGTGGATATAGCCTGGGGTTTTTGTGAGGCATGAATATGATCACAAATGTGAAAACACTTAACTAACTCTCAAATGCTCTATAAATATGAGTTTATTAGTTGGAGCTCTTTCCACCACAAGTGACAAAAATCCAACTCAAATCAATTCTGCCAAAAAAGTGGATTTATTGACTCTTGCAACTGGACTCCAGAGTAGTTCACAGAACCAAAGGAAGAGCTTTAAAGACCCAATACTTTGGGAACCCAAACTGATGGCCATTATAACTGGAAAACATGGTTTCTTTCTTTTTACCTATTTGCCTCTGATAGCCGTGTTCTCTTTCCTTCCACATAAAGCTTTTTCACGTCTGAGGAAGATGGCTCGAAGAATATAGTTCCAGGAAGTCAGCTCCATGTTGTTCCAGTATCCCAAGCCAGAAAAAAAAAATGAATCTCTCAATGGTCTCCCATATAATCTACATTAGGGAAAAATTCTGATGGTTCCTGATTAAATCTCCTAAACAATCTTAGTACTCTACTCCCTTAGACCCAATCATAGATCCAAGGTTACTTAGGAGGTGAAATCATAGCCCTTTTTATTTGTTATGGAACAAAGGCATATATTACCAAAAGAAGAAAAATCGAAGAAAATGGTACTGGGCAAACTAAACTGTAACACACAGATTATTACCATCAATATTAATTTATTTAACTTCTGTAAAGATGACTGCAATGAGCCTCTTTCTGTATTTGAAAATCTAGACTACTTATTCCCCAAATCTTTGAATGTTTTCCCATTTTTGGCATAGGTTAACAGAATATTGATCTCATCAGCTGTCTTGATATGAGAAAAATCCTATTAGTACAGTATTCTTAACCTCCTAACTATTGACATTTTGGGTCAGAAAATTCTTTATTGTGGGGGAATGTCCTATGCATTGTAGGGTGTTTACAGCATTCCTGGCTTCTACCCACCAGATGCCAGTTATATCTCCTCCTTCATCGTGACAACCACAAATGTCACTGGGTATTGCCAAGTGTCCTCAATTGTACCAGTGGAACCCAGTTGAGCAGTAACTCATATTTTTCCATTTTTCATCTTCAGTTTTAAAGGATGGAGGAAATGCTGAGTGACTAGACTGGTTTTATAACTTCCCATTATCTTCTCTATATATACTTCATTACATTAAAATATTATACCACTGAACACTGAAAGATCATACTATTGAACAAGATTGCAAGATATATTATTTAGGATATTTTGGCACCTAGCCTTTCCTCTGCTATTGACTTAACATGTGTAGTTGTGCATTTCTTTGTTCTTTGGGTTTTTGCATCCCATATTAACATATAGGATGATGCCCTCCAGTCTGTCACGTAACTCTGTATTAAAAAAAGAATTATTTACTTTATTTATTATTCTTATTATTTTTTAATTTGACCAGAGAGACAGAGAGAGAGAGAGGGCAGGAGAAAGCAAGTAACCAGGTCTAGGACTTAAACTGTGGTGGGCCATGTGGAAGTCCAGCTCCCTAACCATCATGCCACCTGTTGGCTCCCACATAACTCTTAACATTTTATAATACAAGTAGATCATATATGAATTGTATAATATAAAATCACCCAACAGAATTCACATGAAGAATAATTTTAACAAAGCTCTGAGATTCCCAGAAGTATCATTTGTTTATTGGAAGTAAAGATTACACTGTACGCCTGGGACATTCTGGAAGACTTGGCAAAAGCAAGGATGAACTTCTAGCAGGGTCTCTGCTACTCCCTGTTGATTTGTTTTGGGGTATATTTATAAAGATTCCATCTATGAGTGGAAAATAGTTTCAAGTAAAAATTCATTCAGTTTGGTTGAAGCACAATCTGTGAAAGACTAGAATAGTAAGAAATGGTTTAGGAGATTGTGCAGAACCTTGGATATCGGAGTAATGTGCTCTAACTGTTACCCAGGAAAGGAGAGGGTAATAGACTGCATAACAGACCAAGAATCTGTCTGCTGGGCGAATTATTTTTCATCTTTATGTTCAAGATTTAGAAAAGAGTAGGATGAAGTTATCCAGATGCAGTTTGAAGTAGATAAGAGCTGCTGCCTCTTTATTTCCCCATAAAAGTCATATGACATTCAATATTCATTTTATTGAGAAAACCGAGGTGCAGAAAGGAGGAGTTATTGTAACTCTGTGAGTTACTGACAGTGAAGATGATCAGGCAGGTTCAAAACACCCAGTTCAGTGCTGTTTCCACCATATCACTCTCAGGGAAAAAGCCCTGTGGTGAAAAATGTGTAGAGATACCCATTTCTCATTTCATCTAATAGAATTTACTAAAGAAAGTGATATATATATATATATGTATGTATGTGTATATATATGTACATATATACATGCATATATAAAATATGTATATATATTATGTATATATGTGTATATGTATATATATGTGCATATAATACATATTTTTTAGAGATATTTTTGCTATAAGGTGCATGTGCTTGACAGAGATAAAGAGAGAGACAGAAAGCAAGAAATCAGCCCCTCCCCCCCAGGGTAATGGCTACCTTGCAATCCCTTCTCCACTATTCTCTCAGGATTTTAGGTGTGCATGTTACACGCACCCAGTATAAGTTTTAAGCCACTGAATCCGAGACTCAAACTGTGGCCAACTGCATGGGAATCTAGTGACATAACTGTTATGCCAACTGCTGGTCCCCAGAGATATGTTTTGAAAGAAGCTTATAGTGGTTTTTTTTTTCTTTGTAAGATATTTCTTTCATTTCCTTCTTTCTTTGTTCTCCATTTTTTTCCTTTTCATTTCTTACAATTTCTTTCCTTTTTCTGTCAAATGTATTACAGTCACTGATAGATCTAGATGCAGAAACAAATAAGTCACTGTCCTGTCATCAAATATCTCATAGTCTTCTGGCCAAGGTAGTCAAGAAAATGAATAATTAAAGCACATTGTATTATATTGCATCATGTCATATATAACACACACTGTGTAACATGGTATGAAAGGTCTTTAAACAATTTATGGAAAATATATATTGTGATAAAACCTTGCATAGATTTCAAAATTATTTTACACCAAAATAAATGTTTTTTTAAAAACTGAGGTTTTCCCCATAGGACTCGTGTACTCAACGGAGAGAGACAGACGAAAAGTGAGAAATCATCCCCTGGGGGGATGGCCACGCCTCACTCTCTTTCCTCCATTCTCCTCCTGGGATTTTGGGAATGCATGCACACATGCTCTGCCTGATTTTCAAGCCTCCAGGTCTGGGGCTTGAACTGTGGTAGACCATGTGGTAGTCTGGCACCTTAACTACTATGCCACCAGCAGGCCCCAATAAACTCATATTTAATTCCAGTTTTCTTCATGTAATTTTGAAGTACCCTTATATATTTTACTTTATTGTACATTAATAGTTTAATGTATTATTTTCAACATTAATATGTAACATATTATTGCTACAAGAGAGATGTACCAAATATTTTAGTAGCTCTCTTCCTTGTTTCAGGGGGAAGACCATATAGAAAATGTGTTAGAAAATGAATGTGTTTTCTTTAGAGAGAGAGAAGGAGGTTTAATACAGCGCATATATAAAAGTGCAATACCTGGAGACCAGCAGTTGGTGTAATGGCTAGGTGGCTGGACTCTCATGTAGTCGACCCCGGTTCGAGCCCCAGACCCGGTGGCTTAAACTCATGCTGGGTGTGTGTGTGTGCATGTTCAAGATCCCAAGAGGAGAACAGAGGAGAAGGGATTGCGGCGTGACCATCCCCCCTGGGGAGTGATTTCTCGCTTTCTGTCTCTCTGTCTCTCTCTGTCTGTCTGGCGAGCGCATTCGCCCTATAGCGAAAACCTCTCCAAAAAAAAAAAAAAAGTGCAACGTCTGTGAACTTGAAAGACACACTCAGACAGATGTATGACAATCCAAGAAAATTCTCTGAGACAACATTTTTCAGAAAAGAGTTTTTTTTTGGAGAGGTTTTCGCTATAGGGCGCATGCGCTCGCCAGACAGACAGAGAGAGACAGAGAGACAGAAAGCGAGAAATCACTCCCCAGGGGGGATGGTCACGCCGCAATCCCTTCTCCTCCATTCTCCTCTTGGGATCCTGGGCACGCACGCACACACGTCTGGCGTGTTTTAAGCCACCGGGTTCGGGATGCGAATTGCAGTCGACTACGTGGGAGTCCAGCGACATAGCCATTACGCTAACTGCTGGTTCCCAAAAGAGTTATTTTTTTTTTTTACCTTATCTGGTATTCTAGTGCTATACTGAAAGCTATACCTCTACTAAGTCTACACGATAGCAATTCATAATGACATTGTCATCTGGCCACAGTTCGAATTTGTCGAACCCTGACTATAGAACTCATGCAAATAGAGACTGAGCACATCTTTTTCATTGAGCATTCAGCCTGGTTCTCATTAGCTTCCCTCTCAGCTACTTTGGACTCCATAGGAACCATGTGTATTTCCATTGCAAAGTTAATGTGTAAAGTATTCAACCAACTTTTTATTTTCTTTTATTTTCCTGGGATGTGATGTTGCAAATAAAACCAAATTATGGAGGACGTTAGTGAATGGACTGTTATTAATTACTGCATAGTTTTAATACAACCAATAATCTCTGATGATTAGATCATAAAGGTATACAGTATGAGCAATTTTATTTTGATATTCCTATATCTTTAACCAAGTTTGGCATTAATTAGATAACCAATAAAAGCTAATTAAATTCCATTGAGCAAAATGAAAGGACTGAATGAAGCAGGCATTCTGAATTTTCTTCATATACTAGAAATGTGACAGAATTTAACTATGAAGGGTGCAGCCACTCCCCTTGTGCTATGTAGATAGCTCAGGAGCTATAGCTTATGGTGCTAAACACTCATATTATCCTTTTGGACTATTTCTTCTGCTGACTTAATTGAGATGTGGGTGCAGAACCTTTTTCTTTTTATTCTTCCTCCCCTTCATCCCATCTTTCTCTGTGCTACTGGCTGTAAGAGCTTTCTGAAGTGCAGATTGGATCATTTGTCTAAAATATTGTTTTTAAAAATTGTGGTAAGAACTCTTAAAATTATATATATCTTTATAACAAATCTCTGGTTATGCAAAACAGTATTGTTAGGTATGGGCGCAGTGCTATGTAGATTTCTAACATGTATTTATCTAGCATAATTAAATGCCAATTCCCCATTTTCCTTTCTCTCCAGCCCTTAGAAGTCATCATTCTACCCTTTATTTGTATGAGTCTGACTCTTTTAGATACCTCACATAAGTGGAATCATGCAGTGTTTGTCTTTCTGCGGTAGGGTTATTTCAAATATGGCAGAATCTCTTCTTTTAAGGTTGAATCGTAGCTTATTGTATGGGACCAGCTGCTGGTGTAGTGGTTAAAGTGGCTGGATATCACATGGCTGGCTGCACAGTTTGAGTCTGGACCCGCAGTTTAAAGAACATATAGGAGGTGTGTGTGTGTGTGTGTGTGTGTGTGTGTGTGTGTGTGTATGTGTCTAAAATCTCAAGAGAAAAAAATGGAGGAGAAGGAATTGTGGCATGGCCATCCCCCTTGGAGGGGGATGCCACTGAGTACACATGACTTATAGCAAAATTTAAAAAAATAATAACTTATAAAAGTTTGTCATATGTATATATTATTTTTCTTTACCCATTCTTTTGTTAATAGACATTTATATTGTTTTTGTACCTCAGCTATTGAATAATGACTTAAAGAATATATATTGGCCTGAATAATCCTATATAACTCTTTGTTGTACTGATGTCAACTTTTTAATTTTTTATCAGATCATATGGTAATCCTATTTTTAATATTTTTTCAGAAATCTCTATACTCTTTTCCACAATAGCTGTACCATCTTACATTCCCAACAGCATACAAGGGTCCCAATTTCTCCATATCCTCACCAAAATTTATCTTTTTTTTGGTGTGTAATAGCTAACTTTACATACTTGGGGTGAAATTTCATTGTGCTTTGGGGTTACATCTTCTTAATGATAAGTGATGTTGACCATTTTTAAATATACCTGTTGGCTGGTTCTGCATTTTCTTTGGAGAAATGTATATTCAAGTCATTGGCCAATTTTTTTTTTATTTTGGAGAGGTTTTCGCTTCAGGGCGCGTGCGCTCGCCAGACAGACAGAGAGAGATATAGAGACAGAAAGCGAGAAATCACTCCCCAGGAGGGATGGTCATGCCGCAATCCCTTCTCCTCCATTCTCCTCTGAGGATCTTGGGCACGCACGCACATGCACCTGGTGTGAATTTTAAGCCACCAGGTCTGGGACGCAAACCGCGGTCGACTACATGGGAATCCAGCGACATAGCCATTACGCTAACTGCTGGTTCCCTCATTGGCCAATTTTTAACTTATTTGTTTTCTTGCTATTAAGTTTAAGTTCCTTGTGTATTTTAAATATTAACTCCTTGTCATATACTTTGGTTTGCAAATATTTTCTCCTAATCTGTAAGTTGCCATTTCACTTTGTCGATTGTTGCTTTTGTTCTGAAGAAGCTTCCTGGTATAGTCTCACTTATATAACTTTGCTTTTATTGCTTGTGCTTTTTTTTTTTTTTTCTTTGAGAGGTTTTCACTATAGGGCGCGTGCGCTCGCCAGACAGACAGAAAGAGACAGAGAGACAGAAAGCGAGAAATCACCCCCCAGAGGGGATGGTCACGCCACAATCCCTTCTCCTCCATTCTCCTCTCGGGATCTTTGGCACGCACGCACACGCGCCCGGCGTGTTTTAAGCCACTGGGTCCGGGACGCGAACCGCGGTCGGCTACGTGGGAATCCAGCGACATAGCCATTACGCTAACTGCTGGTTCCCTTATTGCTTGTGCTTTTTGTGTCACATCCAAGACATCACTGCTAAGCCCATTGTCACGAAACTTGGTCCCTATGTTTTCTTCGAGGAGTTTTATAGCTCCAGGTCTATGTTTAAATCTTTAGTCCATGTTGAATTGATTTTATAGTTTTACTCTTGCCTGAGTTGAGAGACCCTGTCTCAGATTCCACCATACCCCATACTTAAATTGTTGAGCATCTGCTCAAATATGCCCTGTGGTTTCTCAGACTTCCATGTCTTCCAGGAAGATATCTGCCCGGTCTTCTCCATTCAAATGATTAACATTTCAAAGTCCAGCTCATATCTTGCTAGCTCTTTGATGCTTTCTCTGAAAGTCCTTCATTTGATAAGTGAATCACTCTTTCTTTATGGACAATCCCTTTGTTTTTCTGTTTTATTGCATGCCACATTTGCCTGCCTGTTTCTCCAACTCCACTCTGAGTTCTATGAGGTTGGAGACAATGTCCTTGTTTTCAGTTCTAATCACAGGACCTAGCATCTATTATTTGCTCAACTAATTAGAAAAAAAGAATTAAAAAGACTAAAGAAGACAGAAAGAGACAATGAACAAACGAGAGAAAACAGTGAGACAATTATACCAAAGGACAGCAGAAAACATTAATGGTCCCATGGTCAAGTTCAGCTTGAATTATTTTTTGTATAAACTTTCAGGAAGAATTTTCAACAGCTGCCTACTGTCTGGCTTTGGGGGACCAGGAATATGTGGCTACTCAGCTACTTCATAAACAAGCTGGGGAGCTAAGGAAGACTTCATTGTTCACTCCTGGAAGCCAGTGGGCTGCCTTTGTTTGTTGTGTCTCTGCTGCCATGGCTCCCAGATGACACTTTATCTGCATAAGTGCTGCAGTAAACAGAGATGGAGCCTCCAAGCAGTTTTCTCTGACCCAAGAGCCTTAGCAAACCAGCAGCTGAAAAAAGCCAGGAGTAGGCCCCAAACACAGAGGAAGGAATGCAGATTTGTCTTGATATGCCCCATCTGAGAGGAAGTGATAAAAGAGTCATAACAGACTGGCAGCAAATCAAGTATTTGGCACCAAAGACCTCTCCCAAAGAATCTCTGCAAAGATGGGTCTTCACCCCTGTAAACATGCTCACATCAACTTGAATGCTTTGCTTCTTCTTTTTTTTTCTCCTTTTCTTTTTTCCTTTCTTTGTCATTTTTTAAATTTATCCTAATTTCAGTGTAAAGAATTAGTAGAAAGTCAGGGAACCAGCAGTTAGCGTAATGGCTATGTTGCTGGACTCCCACGTAGTCGACCGCGGTTCGTGTCCCGGACCCGGTGGCTTAAAACTCACACCGGGCGCGTGTGCATGTGTGCCCAAGATCCCGAGAGGAGAATGGAGAAGAAGGGATTGCGGCGTGACCATCTCCCCTGGGGGGTGATTTCTCGCTTTCTGTCTCTATGTCTCTCTCTGTCTGGCGAGTGCACGCGCCCTATAGCAAAAATCTCTCCAAAAAAAAAAAAAAAAAGAATTAGTAGAAAGTCCAGGTCTTAGGCATCAAGTAAAGACAGGGAAAACAAGAGGGCTCCAGGGAGTAAAGCAGGCTTGCCTCTGGAGAGATAACAGGTTTGCCTGGAAGGAGAGGGTGAGTTCCTCTCTACTCACAGGAATCTTTCTGGGCTGGAAGCTATGAATTCAAAGTCCATTGAGATCTTCCTGCTTACTGTGATGTTGACCCGATCTCAGGACTTTCATCATTTCCCTACCCTCTCAAATGACTTTTCTTCTCCATGTATCTACCTGACTATGCCCTGGTGTAAGAGACATGTGCTCTGAGTCAGCTTTTCTTTCTGTTCCCTACATTGCTGACAATGCATTATAACTATCAATCCTTCCCTGACTTTTCCCCATGAATGGCTCTTGCCTTTCATTTGACCACTTCTTCAGGGTCAAGCCCACATATTTTCTGACCTTCATGTACAGGAATCTTCTTACTTGTGATGCTTAAGGTATTGCTTTGGCTCCAAGCCCTGTTGCACAGATGGGGAGATCTCATGTCCTAAGACAACATCCAGGGACTCAGGCAGGTGAGTATTTGTTTTACCTCATCTCCTCTGGCCCAGGATTCATGCCTAATATTCTCCACTTCTTCATTTCCTCCTCCTCCATTCGATCCTCGGCCATTCATTAGTTCTCAGAAAATAGCTCCATTTTGTTAACTTTCTTCAAATTCACAGGTGGGAGTTTTGAATAGCAGATTTTTTTATTGACAGTCCTCATCTGAGTGTGTATATGTAAAAGTGTACAACTTTACAGATGAGCATGGACATTCCTTTAGCTAAGACTTCATTCTTATTCTTCTTCCTGTCTTCTCCTTTCTATTATATAATTACTTCCTTTCCAATATTCTGGTTTTAACCTAAGTCTAGACATCCTAATTGTTAATAACAAAATTACCCATAAGAGATTTTGTTTCATAAAAATCTATTCTTTTTAACTATAATTTAAACACTTTTTCTTTCTTTCTTTCTTTCTTTCTTTCTTTCTTTCTTTCTTTCTTTCTTTCTTTCTTTCTTTCTTTCTTTCTTTCTTTCTTTCTTTCTTTTTCCTTTCTTCCTTTCTTCTTTCTCTCCCGAGAGATTTTTGCTACAGGGCATGTGTGCTTGCCAGAGAGACAGAAAGTAAGAAATCACCCCTGAAGGGTGATGATCCCTTCTCCTCCATTCTCCTCTCAGGATTTTGAGCATGCATGCTCATGTGCCCCAAGTGAATTTTAAGCCACCAGGTCCAGGACTTGAACCATGGTCAACAGCATGGAGATCCACTAAAGTAACCATTACTCTACCTGCTGGTACCACTAGCTCTTTCTAAAAAATGTTTTTAAAATAATTTTTCAAGTTTATTTATTTTTTTCCATTGTGAGAAAGACAGAGAAAAGAGAAAGAAAGAAAGAGGAGACTAAGCTGGTTCCGTGATCCACTCCAGCCTCATCAGCCCCACATCATGGGCTGTTACATCACTGGACTGTAACAGCAAGTTACAGCAAGGACCCACATACAAGTGTATGCCTGGAACACCCAAGGAGTCTCAGGTGGGAACCCAGAACCCTTACACGTGGACCAGCCTCTCAGAACAATGTATTTCACCACTGTGCTACTCTATAGCCCCTAATCACTAGATCTTAAGCTAGTAGTTTTCTGTACTACACATTTACACAGTAGACAGACATTGGCTATCACCATAGAATATCCTAAGCTCTCCCAAAATAGAAAAGATGCCAAATTTCCTCTCATAATTTACATTTTTAAATGATGGACTTTTCCAAGTCTTGAGGACAGATGCCATGTCTTATTTAATTCAATATTCTTGGCACTTAATAACATGCCTAGTACATGTTGACAATATGAAATAAATATTTTGTGGCAAAATTATTTTAGGAATTATTAATAGGTAAATTTTATAGGTGGAAAGATAAGATTCAGAAAATTCATATAGTGAAACCTTAATTATACAGTAAATGGCAGAGTCGTATCTTAAAATACCTAAATGCACAGATACTAAATATCATACTTTTTCTCCTCTATCATACTAATAGCATGTTTCTCTTGAACAAGTTTTGTTGCTTTTTTCTTTTGTTTGAGAGAGGTTTTTGCTATAGGGTGTGTGCACTTGCTAGAGAGACAGAAGGTGAGAAATTCCCCCCCAGGGGTGATGGCCACACTGCGATCTCTTCTCCATTCTCCTCTCAGGATTCTGGGCACATCAACACACACACTCTCTGTGAGTTTTAAACCTCCAGGTCCAAGACTAGAACTGTGGTCTACTCCTTGGTAGTCCAGCAATGTAACTATTACAACACCATCTGCTGGTCCCTTTTGTTATTGTTTTCAGATTTTACAGACATATGCATTCATTTGTGTTCTTTTCAGGCTGGTCAGCCAAATCTATAGGTTCATCTCACAGGGCTCTCTTGCGTTTGTGTGGGGATAGATAGTGGGTGAGGATTGTGGAAGGAGCATATTCAGGCTTATTCTTCACCTCTCTTTAGGTTTCACGGGCTTTAGCAGCCTCTACATCTAGTGGCTGAAGAAAGTCTTTGTAAATCAGTCCAGAATTCCTGGGACCTTTCTCACATTGATGGTCTTTGAAGGCACTAAGTTGATCATAGCAACAGAAAGTGACCATCCTAGAAAAGGAAAAAATAGGCTTAGAGATACTGCCCACTGTATTAACTTTCTATTGTTGTGACAAGTTTCCAGAAAATTATCAGCTAAATGTAACACATACACACAAAAAAGTATGTCATAGTGTCTGTGAATCAGTTCAGGCATGACTTAACTCATTCCTCTCTTAATGTCTCTAAAGCAGCCATCAAGGTGTAAGCTGGTCTGC
>NW_006159542.1:6376515-6392024 GCF_000334495.1 Tupaia belangeri chinensis
TATATGGCTGAGCCCCCCCACATTTGGGTGGCTGCCAGCCAATTTACATTTCTTCTCTCCAGATTCATTTCCATTTCCATTTTAATGAAAACAATATTAATAACATTCCATAAATGTAAGTACTAAAATTTAGTCAAAAAATCATAGGAGCATCAATTTTGAAGTAGATGTTATTAAATTCAACCTGAATAATAAGAACATCAGAAATTTGTCCTGTGGAATTAATGATCAAGATAGGATCGATGTTCCTTGATAAATTTTTCCCCTAGTATATGCATCCATGAATTGAATTGATAGCAGGAGAGTTGCCTGAACTCAATTAGAAATTACCAGGTTTATGAATGATACTATTTTATGACTTAAAATATTTCCCCAATAGTATCCTCTTCTTCTACTACCCTTACATCTCTTTTCCTTCCACCACTTATGATTTATGGGATTTCTTTTGCTTAGATGTCATGCATTAAATGAGTGACTTGAATCTAATTAATCATTTTTCTAAAGAATTACATTTTTATTTGACTTTATTTATTCTGATAAATAAATAACTCAGAGTGAGTGATCAAGTGAGTGAGAGAGAGGAGAAAGGAGAGAGAGAGAAAGTCACCAGGTCCAGGACTTGAATCGTGGTCAGCCATGTGGGAATCCAGTGCCCTTAACCACCATGCCACCTGTCGGTCCCCAACCCCAAATAATGATTTAAGAATTACTAGATACTCACTCAGGATCCAGGTCCCAAGCAGTCCAACTCCCAAATGTTCACTTCAACTTAATGCAACTTGGAATTGAATGTATAGGAATTCCCATAATTTAAAGTACTTTTTAAGAGGAGGAATTTGTATTTAAATAGTTACAAATAGTTCATACTTTTGAGGGCAGAGATTTGTTCTTTAGGAGGAGCACACTGTACCATTTGTTTTTGTTTGACAAGGGACTGTATTGCAAGTTCTCACCATTATCTAGGTCAAGGATTGAAAAACTTTTTCTACAAAACATCAGAGAACTTTAGTTTTGTGGGCCAGGTGGCCTCTGTCACAATTACTTACGCTACCATTACAGTGTAAAAGTAGCCCTAGTCCATATGTAAACCAATGAGCATGGCTGTATTCCAGTGAAACTTTATTTATGGATACTGAAATCTGAATTTTATAGTATTTTAATGGGCCATGAAATATTATATTCTCCATTTGATTTTTTGCAAATGATTTTAAAATGCAAAACTCTTATTGATACGAAGGCCATCTAAAATCAGGCAGTGGCTAGGCTTTGCCCGTGGGACACAGTAGGTTAACTCCTGTCTAAAATATAAAGTAAGTGCTTATCCATTGTTTCTTAGGAAAAAATAAATCCATTCCCCTTTGTCCTTGAAAGTCAGCTGGGGCTGCACTCAGAGTCACAGGGATCCCTGGAGTTTCTTGGTGATAGCCTTGTCTCTAAGGATGGACTTTCAAAATGAGTGCTTGCTATGTCTGGAGGCAGCAACCAAGGGAAGATATTCAAACTCCAGAGCCCATGGCAGCCCTGTGGAGACAGCTGGGCCAGCCAAGCTATGATTTCAGTGAATTCATGGACAGGTGAGGAGGCCACGTCATGCACATGAAGAAAGGTAGCAGCTGCAACTCCGGTAAAATCATCTCAGTAGAGCAAGGGATATCCCACAGGAGAGCAGATGGTCTGGAGATAAATGACCACCATGGCTTGGGGCGTGCATATGCACTTACTTGCCCAGTTTTCAAGCCTCTGGGGTAGCATTTGAACCCTAGTTGGATATTTGGAATTCATTTTCCTTAACGACTTGATTATAGGTGAACTAAATGCTAAATTTTCACACTCTCTTACTATTGGGGGTGAGTGTGTGACAACAAGGACAGATTTCTAAAATAATTTAAGCATCTTAAACATTCCCAGACATACTTGGTGGCGTATGGAGCAAAGCTGGTAAAATAATAAATTTTTTATATTTAAGTAGATTGAGGAATACCAATCCTATAATTTGAATATATGAAGGAACGTAGAATTTTGGTAGAGCCTGGTTGGTGATGTCTGAGATATATGTTGTCATAAACACTCTTGGTTGCCAAGCAGCATCCATATCCCCATGTTCTTTCCTTTCTTAAAAAACTTTCTATTTTAAAATAATTGAAATCTTCAGAAAAGTTGCCACGCAGTACAAAGAGTGTCCATAATTCCTTCCCCCAGATTCTTTAATTGTTAACAGTTTCCCACATTTGTCTTAGTTCTCTCTTTTACCGTGAACACACACACACACACACGCACGCACACACACAATCATAGAAACTATTCTTTCTGAACCATTGAGTTAAATTAGTTTATATTTCATAAAAACAAAGACAGGGCCAATTGGCAGCCTGGAGGTTAAGGAAGCTGGACTTCAGGGCTGACTCTGTGGTTCGAGACCTGAACCCTGTGTTTTGAGACGCATGTGTACATGCGTGCACATCTAAAAGCACTAGAGGAGAATGGAGGAGAAGGGATTGTGGTGTGGCCATTCACAAAGGGGTGGGGAATGATTTCTTACTTTCTTCTCTGTCTCTCTATGGCAAAAACATGCACCCTATAGCAAATCAAATCAAATCAAAACAAAACAAGACAAACTTAAAGACAAAGAAACAGAACAGCCAAGGATATTCTTCTACATAATGCCAGTAAAACTATCAAAATCAGGAATTTGACATTAGCCCAATAATGCTGTGTAATGCATATACCCAACTGAAAAAATTGTATTGTTCCAATAATGTCCTTTTTTTACTTTTTTTTTTTCTAAATCTAATCCAGGAACATGTGTTCATTTGTTCGTCATGTCTTTTTATTCTGCTTTAATTTGAAACACTTTCTCAGTCTTTCCTTCTCTTTTATGACTTTGAAATGTTTGAGCATGACTGGACAGTTACTTTGCAGAATATTTATCAGCATGAGTTTGTTTGAGGTTGCCTTAAGAATTATGTATTTTTAAATATAACATCTGCCAGATATTTTTCTCATGACATCATATTGTTGGGTATCAAATAGTAACTTGTCCCGTTACTCTTGATATTAACTTTTATTAATAAGTTAAAAAATGTGGGCTAGCTAGTATTACATACAAACCAATTAATGAGGAATTCGAATGTACTCTGAGAAGGGAAATACTTTGTGTCTTCTCTCTTTCTTTTTTTTTCCCAGAAGGCAAGTGTGCTCACCAGAGAGTGACAGAGTGAGAGAAAGTGAGAAAGCACTCTTCATGCAGAATGGCATGCCACAGTCCCTTCTCCATTTCACCTTCCTGTCATGATTTTGGACGTTCATATACACTCACTCAGCATGGTTTTTTTTTTTTTTTTGAGAGGTTTTTGCTATAGGGCGCGTGCGCTCGCCAGACAGACAGAGAGAGACAGAGAGACAGAAAGCGAGAAATCACCCCCCCAGTGGGGATGGCCATGCCGTAATCCCTTCTCCTCCATTCTCCTCTCGGGATCTTGGGCATGCACGCACGTGCTCTCGGCGTGAGTTTAAGCCACCGGGTCTGGGATTCGAACCCGCGGTTGACTACATGAGAGTCCAGTGACATAGCTATTATACTAACTGCTGGTCTCAGCATGTAAGCCATGGCGGGGTGAGATTTTAACCATGGTTAGCCATTTGGAATTCAGCTCCCTTAACCACTAGACTACAGGACCCTTAAATGGTAAATTCTCAGACTTTCTTGTAACTGGAGGTAAGTGTGTGACTGTGGCCACTGCAGCAATATAATCAGACATTTATGAAAGGTTTTGTCTTTCTGGGAAATGAGGATGTGTGGTTGTTTTTTTCCCCCCTTTTTCCTGCCTAATTGAGTAGAAACCATCTTCCTTACACCCATGCTGAAACATGCACAAGGGAAAGACCAAAAGAATCCCAGGTGGCTGAAATGATGTTAGCAGGCAACTACCTTGTGTTATATGAAGAAAGTAAACTCCTATTAGCTTAAACATTGTGAATTTAGTAACTAGGCTTTCTGATTGCATTCTCAGTTGAACCCCAACTAGAGCAGTCTGTATGCTACAGTAGAAAGTGACCCACCTCTAGCTCTAAGAGTAGATTTGACTGGGTAAGGGTAATTCCTATTCTACTTTCCAATAATTGACAGTGATAGCACATGGACCAATTCTGGAAATGATATAAGAAGGGAAGATACTTGGGAACAATCAGTCTCTTGTCTCTCCAAGTTATCACACATGGGTGAGAAGACACACTGAGAGGATTATGAGCCAGAATTGTAATTTATAATTAAAACCTAGAACTCACTCTGCTTTTTGACCCTCAGTTATTTGAATCAATACACTATCTAATTAACTAAATACATCTAAATTGGGTTTTTACTTGCAGATGGAAGCAACCTGATAGGCACAGATAATGGGAACAGGCACCAGATTCAGTGTTTAGTTTATGGAATACCGAGGAGAATGACAAATATGTCTACTTTATTTTTTTCTTTGTCTTTTCATTTCTTTTTTATTAGAGGGATTTTATGCTCACTAGAGGGAGAGAGAGGGAGAGAGAAAGTGAGAACTCACCCCTACACTGGAGGTGGCCATGCCATAATCCTTTCTCTTCCAGTCTCCTGTTGGGATTTTGGGCATGCAAGCACACATGCCTGTTGCATTTTTCAAGCTGCCAGATCCAATACTCAAACTACTCAGTTGACCACATGAGATTCAGCCACCTTAAACTCCATGCCACCTGCTGGCCCCAAATGTCTACTTGTAGTGAGATAAAATTAAATATTCTGAGTGCCATGATAAGGAAGAGATAGGATACAATAAGAGCTCAGAGGAAATTTGGATGAGGTGTGGCCTTAACTAACTAGGAGTTTACTGCGCATAGCAGTCATAAAGGGCAGAGAGGATATTTGAGACAAAATACTCAGTATGATTGAACAAAAACCAAAACCGGGGCAGGGAGGTGAAGCTATATGAGCACTAGAATCAAACAATGCATCATTATTGATTTAATAAAAAAGCAAATGTCCTAGATGGTGCCATAAAGAAAGCTGACTACAGGTGAGTAAATATGTCCAGAGGTTATAGGAAACTAAAACTGGAAGGTTGAGTACTCCTAGGGCAGAGGGACTTCATACGTAATGGAGATATTTAGTGGAAATGTCTCTTCTTGTGAGAATAGATTGTGTTGTGTATCCTACTTCTCTGAACTGGGTGTTGAGTTTGATCAATAAATCTGAATAGTTTTCTTTATCTTGTTGACAACTCTGTGTTTCTTGGACCAGAAAAAAGAAACCAGGAAGCTACCCATCTCAAGTCCTGAGGCTGTTCAGACCTCTAATCCGAGATGGCAAATAAAGCTACATAAGAGTTTTCTTGAACTAAATTGTGAAATAAAAATCCCCCAAGGCAAAGCTCAACCTGGCTCTGAAACAGGAATATCTCTGCTTTGTGGCTTCTTTCCACTGCTCCAGAATTGGCCCTTGCCCAGTGGCTCATGTCGGGTACAGTTTTGATTAGATGTGGTTGAAAAATATACCCCTAGGGAAAGGGCAATAGGAATTTGCCTTCCTTATCTACCACAATGGAAACTTAGAGCCCCAGTCATGTCAATATGTTTATGGATAATTCCAAAGAAAATTTAGCTTGTCTTAGTTGATTTAATTAAAATTCAATAAGAGGTAAATGTTAGAAAGAAAGACATAAAGTAATCAATATTTTTAAAAAGGATTATTTTATTTATTATTATTTTTCTTTTAAATTTGCTACAGGCAGGTGGTTAGGGCTCTGGACTCCCACATGGCTAGCCACAGTTCAAGTTTTGGACCTGGCAGCTTGCTTTCTCACTTTGCCTTCTCTCTCTCTGTGTCTTTCTCTGGTGAGTACACATTCCCTGTAGCAAATAAAATAATCATTATTTCAAATAATAGAATTTTGTATCTGGAGACTCAGAAAGACTTAACAAAAATATTATTGGAACAGAAAGCAATTCACATATTAGATTGACTAAAAACTAATTATCTATCAGTATTAAGGAAACAGAAAATGTAATGATACACATCAAACAAAGCAACCAACACAAAACTATTGATGGGGAGATCCAGACTACAGCAAACCTACCTTCTATCAGACAACCAAATGTCAATGTCCATTAAACTAAGTTGAGCATGAAGAGAACCTTTATTTTTCACATACTGCTAGTTCTTGTTGGGAAGTACTTTTACCACCTGCACCATGAGCCTTGTAGAAATCTTCATGATACATAATATGAGCACCACGTCTCATCTGAGAAAGTTTAGACAAGATAAGACCTCCAGGTCACACAACCTATAAACAGCACAGTGTAATTAAAACTTCTCTCTGCCTAACTCCATAATTTGTAGTTAAAAAAGTATTTTTTTTTTTTTGAGAGATTTTTGCTGTAGGGTACATGGGCTTTCCAGAGAGGCAGAGAGAGACAGAAATCGAGAAATCATCCCCAGAGGGGAATGGCCACAGTGCAGGCCCTAATCCTCCATTCTCCTGTTAGGATCTTGGGCACACATGCACATGCACATGCACCTGGTGTGAGTTTCAATCTACTGGGTCTGAGGCTAGAACAGTGGTCAATCATGTGGGAGTCTAGCACCTTAATCACTACACCACCTTCTTGCCCTTAAAAAGAAACTATTATTATTATTTTTTTTTTACCAAAGCATGTCATAGATTGATTCTTCTGCTAAAGAACTCTCCCCTTCAGTTGAAGAAAAAAAAATAGAGATATATAGATAGATAGATAGATATATAGATAGATAGATATTTATGGGAAACTCCCCACTATATTCCTCCCTGTCCCTTCCATACTTTGACCAACATTTTTTATGTTTATTTTCTATGCAATTTCCTTCCCATACTCCCAGGTGACATACACTGGTCTGAAATCAATAGCTTATATCTGTGTTGATTTAGAACAGGTGGTCTTTGGGTAGGGGAAAAAAATATTGTAGCCATATTCTTTTCAAACCAGCCCTGTTATTTTAAAAGTTGCATGTAAAAAATTTATTGCATTTTGTCTTTGTTGTTCAAATTAAAACTTGAAAGAATAGGAGGAGGAATCATGAACATTCTGTTTCTCAAACTTGATTGGATTAAGTGTTCTCCACAGAGTGAAGTTCTCATGAAGCATTCCTCAAATTTGAATCCCCAAATGTCAAGACCTTATTAATCAATGCCATTATTTTGCTTCAAGAGTCCACGTGCATTATTCCAAAATGTCTCAAGTGGAATTTCCCCCAGGATTGAGATCTTTCCATTATCCCTGCTCCTGAGGAATGTGCCCATGAAAGAGGCATCAGGAGAACATGGGGAGCATTTTCAAAACTTTGTGCCTTTCATCAAAAATAATTTATGCAAAGTGTCTTGGAGGATTTAATCTACAGAGAATTTCTTTTAGAATGGAGAATTTATGTCCAAAAATTATCTGGGGTTGGAGATATTGACCGTAAAAAGCAGATCTCATTATTCGTTCTTTGTTACATTATTAATTCATGCTTGGTGGCTTAAGAAAAATAAGCTGGAAATATCATTTATAGGTACACATTGGTAAGGTTTCTACTTTAAAAGGCAAATATGATATGACATAGTAGAATGAACATGATATTAGAATTATATATGGAATTAGAATTAAATATGTATATGTGTGTGTATATATATATAGTATTGAACACCTGGATCTCTCACTTTCGAATCATATGAAACAATTACATGGCAGCAGCCAGCAGGTGGTGTAGTGGTTAAGATGTTGTACTTCCATGAGTCCGACCATGGTTCTAGTCCTGGACTCGGTGGCTTGAAACTCTTGTCAGTCGTGTGTGCGTGCGTACCTAAAATCCTGAGAAGAAAATGGAGAAGAGATTGTGGCATGGCTATGCCCCCTGGTGGGTGATTTCTCACTTTTTATCTCTCGGTCTCTTTCTGTCTCTCCGGTGATCATGTGCCCTATAGTAAAAATTACTCAATTAAAAACAAAACAAAACAAGATAAAAACAAAAACAAAAATTTAATTACGTAATCATATTTACTTGTTGATGAAATATAGAGTAAGAAAATATAATTTTTATATCAGACTTGCAATTCCTCTTTTTTCTGCATGTATTTTCTTCTCCCTGGAATATCTTCCTTTTCTTACATACTTACATAATTTTTACTTAAACTTTAAGGCTTAATTCAATGTTTAGTTCCCTTGTAAAGATTTACTTGGGTAGGGACCAGCAGTTAGCATAATGGCTATGTCACTGGACTCCCACGTAGTCAACCACGGTTCGAGCCCCAGACCTGGTGGCTTAAACTCACACTGGGCATGTGTGCGTGCATGCCCAAGATCCCGAGATGAAAATGGAGGAGAAGGGATTGCGGCGTGGCCATCCCCCCTGGGGTGTGATTTCTCGCTTTCAGTCTCTGTCTCTCTCTGTCTGTCTGGTGAGCGCACACACCTTATAGCAAAAACCTCTCAAAAAAAAAAAAAAAAGATTTACTTGGCTATTTGCTACTTGTTGGTGTTCTTTTTCTGGCTCCCAGATTAGTTCACATCATTATGAATATCATACTAAATTGAAATGATATATTTTCCCCAGTGTGTCCCTGGTTTGATTGAGCCAATATCCAGTCTTCTTTATCTTTGGATCCACAATGCCTAGCCTAGTGCCAAATGTCCTGTTGTTCAAAACTCGTGTTTCAATAGATTTGCCCTATTGAAATGGAGTTAATTTCAAAATAACTTTGCTTTCACCTGCGTTGCCCAGATAATTTCCCCAATTAACCATTAGTTATAGAATTGCAGTCAAGTGTGAGAATGCTAGACCCAATTCAGCCAGCTCATCCAATTCCCGTTGGTGTTCTACCATCACAGTTTGTGTCATGGCTCCTACCTCTCTGCCAGCATTCATATTTTCTTACATCAACTCCTTTTTAGAAACCTAAAGAGAAAGGCAAAAAAAAAAAAAAAAAAAAAAAAAAAAAAAAGAAAAGATAAACTATTCACTTTACATTCATTCTAAGCAATTACTTTTGTGACATGGAGTGTGCATTATCTCCTTTGGCACATTTGACTAATTCATAATTGCTAACATGTTTAGAAATCTGATCACACAACACATTTAAACATTACACACACTGCCAGTGATACACAGATTCTCTTTGGGAGACGCTGAGCTTAGGGGCTTCCTTACTTACAAGTGAGGTCTTTATATGCTCAAAAAAGTACTTCTCTAACCTGGAATTCCAAGACCACAGCCCCTGGACAAAAATCCTGGTCTGCGCAGGTCTTCAATGGCAGGTCTACAAATTAAGCCAAATATGTACATTTCCTTGGCATTTCAGCACATTGAGAAGCCTTTGTCATCGCTTCAGGCTTTTGTGGCTAGGGGGAAAGCAAGACACTACGCAGCTCCCTGCCTGTGCCCTAGCAACCAAGCACAACACAGATGGCCAGCCTGGCAATCTGCCCACCAGACGCTGACTGCATACCTGGCGGGGAGAAACAATGGCAGCTTCCCCACACAGGGATAGCATGTATTCACACAGTGTGGTTGGAGCAATAGGCAAAGATTGTATCCTGTACCTTCAGGCCAATTTACGGGTTTAGAGACCAAAGGCAATAACTTTCCACTGGTGTAATGACAACTTGTCTCTTGCAGCTGGATCATGTTATGACAGTAGGAATTTTCTTTTCTCGTCTCTTTTCAATAGTGCCTTCTAATAATAGGGTAGCATTTTCCCAAGATGTCTCTTGTCAGTTGCACACATGTATTGGCTCTGAAAATCTTGAGAATTGCCTGGCATCAAAGAATTAGAATTGTCCCTTTTTATAGGAGAACAATCCCCACTTCACAGGTGGAGAGACCAAGAATCATTCCAATCCAAAATACATTTATTATACACCTATTATTACTTACAAATGGAATGGATAACTAAGACATTTTACCATGTCCTGGACATACTAAGATAAATAATAAAGAGTGTGACACAAAAGACACTCAGACCAGTAGGAAAGACAGATATTTAAGCTAATAACTATAATAAAACATGGTGAGTGGTCTAATAGAGGGGTGTACCCAGTACCATGAGAACACAGAAGAGAGAGGCTGTTAATTCTTCCTTGGAGGTGGTTGGACAGGAAAGCTAAATTAGTGCTGGGCATTACATCAAGAAAAATGCACTATGGTGAAGTGGCAAGAGTGCTTGTTTTACTGCTCTATGAATCTGTACTCACATTCCTCTTTTGCCATTTATTCATTTTGTGATCTTAGCCTAGTCACCAAGCTCTCCAAATTTGGCTCCTCATCTATAAAATGGAAAGAGAAAAGTCTTATGTCATTTACATGTATATAAAGTGAGAGCAAAATTAAATTATAACTACTAAATGCTTAGCTCTTTTCTGGCATCTAATGCATATTTAATAAATGTTAGCTCTGGTTATATTTCTTTTTTTTTTGAGAGAGAGACTTTTGCTATAGGGTGCATGTACTCGGCAGAGGGACAGAAAGACAGAAAGTGAGAAGTCACCAGTACACCACTATCCCTTTTCCTCTATTCTCCTCTTGGGAATTTGGGCACGTATGCACACGTGTCTGGCATGAGGTTTAAGTTGCCGTGTCTGGGACTGGAACCACGGTTGACTATGTGGGAGTCCAGAGATGTAACCATTATGGCATCTGCTGGTCCCTGGTTGTATTCTTAATATTATTATTATGTGAGGATGATGTCAGTTGTCTTGCAGGCAAACTTGTGATGTGGTATTATCATCAGCATCAGAAATTATTGGTTACAAATTCAGCTCTGAATTTGACTCTATGTTTACTTAAGCAGTCTTAACTCTTCTAAAGCAATTTATACCACTTGCCCAAGGTAGAGTAAGCCACTTATCTTTATCCTCCAGGTTTTCTTCCGGAAGCACATCTTTTGAACAAGGTAGCAGTTCTGGAATTATGGTCTTTAAAAAAAACTCACATTAAGCTATGTGAAGCATTGCTCATTAGGTTTAGGAGGTAACATGTTCTTTTGAGAAATGTTATAACATAGCCATGGGACATTTCGTTTTTTTGAGTCAAGTTTTGACTAGGTGATGGGACCAGCAGTTAGCATAATGTCACTGGACTCCCACGTAGTCGACCACGGTTCAAGTCCTGGACCCAGTGACTTAAAACTCACCCTGGGCGTGTGTGTGTGTGCGTGCCCAAGATCCTGAGATATTGGTTACAAATTCAGCTCTGAATTTGACTCTATGTTTACTTAAGCAGTCTTAACTCTTCTAAAGCAATTTATACCACTTGCCCAAGGTAGAGTAAGCCACTTATCTTTATCCTCCAGGTTTTCTTCCGGAAGCACATCTTTTGAACAAGGTAGCAGTTCTGGAATTATGGTCTTTAAAAAAAACTCACATTAAGCTATGTGAAGCATTGCTCATTAGGTTTAGGAGGTAACATGTTCTTTTGAGAAATGTTATAACATAGCCATGGGACATTTCGTTTTTTTGAGTCAAGTTTTGACTAGGTGATGGGACCAGCAGTTAGCATAATGTCACTGGACTCCCACGTAGTCGACCACGGTTCAAGTCCTGGACCCAGTGACTTAAAACTCACCCTGGGCGTGTGTGTGTGCGTGCCCAAGATCCTGAGAGGAGAATGGAGGAGAAGGGATTATGGCGTGGTCATCCCCCAGGGGGGTGATTTCTCGCTTTCTGTCTCTCTGTCTGTCTGGCAAGCGCATGCTTCCTATGGGGGGAAAATTTTTTGACTAGGTGCACAATTGCAAGATGCATGCCAGACTTAGAACTTGAGTTCTGATGAAGCAGGAACACTTGTCAGAATTTGGGATTATGTTCAGGCAATGAGAAAAGATATGTTTGAAGGAAATAATTCCAGAAAGAGGAATGCTCCCAGCTGACAAATCAAATGTGAATTGCTGTACAAAAAGTGGGGTGAGATGGGGTGATGGTGATGTACAGTGTACGGGGGGAACACATGGAGGAGTGTTTAAGTCTTCTCTGGGAAATTGCGGAAGTGAGGTTGGCAGATTCATGAAAGCTGAATCAGTTACCAAAGGGATCAGACAAAAAAAGGACAACCCCGGGAACCAGCAGTTAGCATAATGGCTGTGTTGCTGGACTCCCGCGTAGTCGACCACAGTTCAAGTCCCGGACCTGGTGGCTTAAACTCACACCGGGCATGTGTGCGTGTGTGCCCATCCCCCGGGGGGTGATTTCTTGTTTTCTGTCTCTCTGTACCTCTCTGTCTGGCTGGTGAGTGCATGCACCCTATATCAAAAAAAATAAAAAAGAAAAAAAGAAAAAGTATAAAAGGACAACCCAGGACGAGAGAGGAGAATTGCAGATACTTGGAAGAATAGACATAAATTTGGGAAATAGTGAAATGTAACTAGTCTGGTGTACCTGGAAAGGAGTGCCAGACTAGACTGGAAAGACTGGCTAGAGTTGGAGTGGGGGAGGAAAAACCACAGAAAACTCTTCTTTTCTGGGTCCCTCCATGTGTGTTACTAACCTCACCCCATCCTTCTCAACACCATAACTGAAGGGTCGAATAATGAACCCAACTATGTGTATGCATCATGCAAAGTGGTTTACATATTAAACCTCTTTTGATCTTTGCAAAAATAGAATGAATCTTTCAACCAGAATTGAATTTGGCTGAGAATAATATTGGCACTCTCCATCTCCAAACAACAGAGGCATAAGTGACATATAGATTTGTTTTTCCTTCATGTATAACTCTGGAATTCAGGACTATCATGGTGGCTGTGGTTCAAGAGAGTCTCAGAAACCTGGGTGTCTTTTATTTTTATTGCTTCTCTATTTTAATTCCCCTAGTCATATCCTAAAATAAATCTGGATATTCTAGCTCTCAGTATCTTGTTTGGATTCTTAGCAGTCAGGATGGAATGAAAGAAAAAGAGGCATGGGAGTACACTAAATAATTTCTGAGAAAGCTTTCTTTTTTTTTTCTCTTTCATTTATTTATTTTTACATTTTTCCACAAACATTTACTTTACATAGCAAAAAATTTTAGCTCATACTCCATAATTCTTGACAGTTTACAAACAACTTTCAAAAGAAAGCATTCTTAAAGTTACTTCAGAGCCAACTGCAGAGAATGCTAAAGAATGTGACATTTATTCTTTTTTAGAGATTTTTGCTCACCAGACAGACAGAGAGAGACAGAGAGACAGAAAGCAAGAAATCACCCCCCAGAGGGGATGGTCACGCCGCAATCCCTTCTCCTCCATTCTCCTCTTGGGATCTTGGGCACGCACGCACATGCGCCTGGCGTGAGTTTTAAGTCACCAGGTCTGGGACGCAAACGCAGTCTACTATGTGGGAGTCCAGTGACATAGCCATTACGCTAACTGCTGGTTCCCAAGAATGTGACATTTATTCTGAGAAGCCATGTGCACACCTACTATTGGGAGTTCTCTCACTGAAAAATGGTGAATGGATAGTGGTATCTACTAAATGTAGATATTTTAATGTCAGTTTTTCCAGATAAGGGAACTGGGATTTAGAGAAGCAAGGTAACTTATCCATGAGGACATAGCTAATAAATGCCTAAATCTTCAACTTATTCCAGTTTTGGTGTTCCTAACAACATAACTTGCTTTTCAATATCATCCCATATCCTAGCTTCAGTTCCCTGCAAAGTAGACCCCAAGACAAGTGCTTGCTTGAGGTTGTTCGGAAAGAAATAATAGGGTGACCAACCACTCTGGTTTTCCCATGACTGGAGGGGTTCTTGGGATATAGAACTTTCCATTTTCGTCAGGTGCCATCTGGTGGTTTGGTGATTAAGGTGGCTGGATCTCACATGGCCTTCTGGGTAGTTTGAGCTGCAAACCCAGAAGCTTGAAAAACATACTGGGTGCATGTGCATGCTTAAAATCCCAACAGGAGAGAGAAATAAAAGAGAAAGGATTATGGCATGACTATCTGCCTGGTGCTTTCTTTTTCTTGCTCTCTCGCTCTATCTCCCTCTGGTGAGTGTATACACTCTCTGAGAAATTATAAAAGTAAATGATAATGATAAAACAAAAGACTTCTATAATCTTTGGAAAACTGTCTTTGGGATGAAATATTTAGGAACAAGAGGAAGAGAGCAGGCAAGAAAGAAAGCCCCGTGGAGGGTGCGTTATGAAGCAATGATCTCCCTTTCATCAAAGCCTCTGAGAAGTATGTTCCTTGGAACTGTTCACCTGAGAAATGAATGCCTGGGTCATGTATTCAGTAGCTCCTTTCCCTGTCAGCTGGTGTTTGGGCACAGAGGCTTGAACTCCAGGGATACTTCTGGGCTTTGTCTGCTTTGCTATGAGCCTACTTGCGATGAGTCAAAGAAAGCTCTGGGGTAAAACTTAGAAAGATATGAGCCCTCAATGAGAGACTTTGACAGGATTCGTTGAGTGGGAGCGACCTACTAGAATGAGAGCTCCAGTTGCAGGTGCTGAGGGGATGAGGTAGGCATCAGTGAAGTCTACAACATTATCTGTGTTCCCTTACTTAAAAGCTTTGAAAACTCAGATAACCGTAGGCAGTGATTTATGTTTTAAATTTATTTATTTATTTTTTCTATGAACAAGGGAGATAGGTGGATAGACAGAGAAAGCTCAGGGTCTCTATACCACAACCCAAGCCGGCAGTGATTTTTAAACCATGTTTCTTTGGTTCTCTAAAAACTCTAGGAGTTCTTTTTGGACAAGATCTGCTGTGCATGTGTGTGCATGTGTGTGTGTGTGTGTGAGAGAGAGCATCTGTGCATGTTCTTATTGTGGTGATACTTTCCACTTTGAGACTCTGTCTAAAAAAAATCACCACATACGCATGCATACACACGCACAGACTTTGTAAATCACTGCACTGGGTAATGGGAAGTCATTGCAGCACTTATTCAGAGGAATAAATTGTAACATAGCATTCAAGAAATACCATTCTGGATGTTGCAGCCTAGAGAATGAGTAGGAAGAGCATGTCTGTAGGAAAACAGAACAAACAAGACAAAAACTAAGACAACGTTGAGGCTGCTACTAACACCCAGTTGTTGTATGATAATAGAACAGGGCAGGGAATAGGATGGAGAACACAGGAAGAGGATCACTCTCCAACATTACTTATATATCCTAGTTTGTGTTCCTCCCAATAGCAGAACCCCAAAAAAGGACCTGGGTAAGAATTTTTGAAGGGAATTATAGGGTGACCAAGGGTTTCAGTTATCCCATAGCCAGTAGATAACTGGATTTGGATGGTAAAGAAGAGATTGAAGAGATTGGTTCACTGCAGATTTTCAATGTGGCTAGTTAAGGATAAGAATGGTGCCATTTAGGGTCAGTAGGTGGCGTAGTGGATAAGGTGTTGGACTCCCACAAGGCCAACTGTAGTTTAAGTCCTGAACCTGGCAATTTGCTTTCTCACTTACCCTTTCTCTGTTCCTGGTGAGTACATGTGCCCTATAGCAAACTAAAAATAATAAATAAATAAATAAATAAATAAATAAA
>NW_006159542.1:6392047-6405177 GCF_000334495.1 Tupaia belangeri chinensis
AAATAAATAAATAAATAAATAAATATTTTAAAAAGAATGATACCATTTGTTGAAAAAAGATACACAGCAGAAGAACTTGATTCTGGGAGAAAGTGATTTATTTTGCAATGATTAAATGGACACCTTCTGAGGCCCCTTTTCCTATAATATGGATGAGTTTTATTTAAAAAGAAATAGGCAAATTAGGGACCAGCAGTTAGTGTAATGGCTATGTCACTGGACTCCCATGTAGTCAACCGCAGTTCGTGTCCCAGACCCAGTGGCTTAAAACTCACGTGGGCACGTGTGCATGTGTGCCCAAGATCCTGAGAGGGAAATGGAGGAGAAGGGATTGCGGTGTGGCCATCCCCTCGGGGGGTGATTTCTTGCTTTCTGTCTCTCTGTCTCTGTCTCTCTCTGTCTGGTGAACTCATGTACCCTATAGCAACAAACAAACAAACAAACAAACAAAAAACCTCTCTCAAAAAAAAAAAAAAAAGAAATAGACAAATTAGAAAAGGCTCTTACATCTCTTTAGAAACTCGTATAGAATTAGCCAGGCAGAGGATTTTTTTTTTGTAATGTTTTGTTTTGTCTCCTAGGTCCATGAAGAAATGAAATGCATTATTTCTTCTAGGAATAATCTATCCATGTGTATTTTATATGATGCTTGAGGCCCTTACCTCTCCATCCATTCAAGAAGCACTAAGCATTAAATTCAGTAATGATGCTCTGAAGGCAATGTCACATAGAATAAAATTGGTCTTCATTAATTTGTTCATTCTACAGGGACATTGATGCAATATCTTTGTTGTTAAAACTCCTTGAAGTAAGGCAACTTGAAAATAATATAATTCTTTTTTTTTTTTTTTTGGAGAGGGTTTTTGTATAAAACAATCGACCCCTTTTTGCTATAGAATGCACGCACTCGCCAGAAAGACAGAGAGAGACAGAGAGATAGAAAGTGAGAAATCACCCCCAAGGGGGGATGGCCACACCACAATCCCTTCTCCTCCATTCTTCTCTCAGGATCTTGGGCACACACGCACACGCACCCGGCGTGAGTTAAAGCCACCGGGTCTGGAATTAGAACAGTGGTCGACTACATGGGATTTCAGAGACATAGCCATTATGTGAACTGCTGGTCCCAGAACGTAATATAGTTCTGACTTGATGAGTTTCGGGGGAATCTTAATCATTCAATCATTTGGCCATGTACTTCACTCACTGTAACACAAACTGATAAACTTAATAATAAGCACAGTAATAAACACCAAAAAAATTATCCTACAACAGCAAATAGAATTACATTCACAATTTTTAAAATCAACTTGGAGAAACTATTAGACATAAAAGGGAGAAATCATGGATTTCTTAAAATCTGACCCTCAGCCAGAATGTAAGTGGCCATTTTGACTTTTGAAGATATAATGTAAGAGAGCAAAGAATTTTTACGATTATCACAGATTATTTTAGGAATATCCCTTTATTCTTTTCAAGTCACTCCCATCCTCCAAATTCACCTTTACTCTCTTTTTCTAACAATGAATATTTTTTGGGGGGAAATTTCTAGAAGTACAGAGTTATGAAAGCACTTTTAAATCCTGAGTGCTAACCAAGAAGACCAAACACTCATGATTATAATGATGAAGCATTCTAGTTCATACCGACTGCTTATGCCAGCAAAGCCTGCCAACCAAGCTTCTTTGGGAGCCCAAACTGTCTTTCCCTTGATTAGACTTAGGCCTCCTGGAGTTTGGCTGCAGGGCTGCTGTTCAGGGAGAGAGTGCTGAAACTCTAGGCTGTTTAGTGCCTAGCAGAGAGGGTTGAGACTCTCCTACCCCATGACTCCAAGCTTCTTTCAACTAGAAGAATCACCTCTAGTACAGATATGAATAGATTGAGACCTTGTAAAAATTATGGGAAAACCAACATAGTGTTGAATATGGGCCTTTCCTATCACCCAGGAATCCACACTCTGTACATCAGAACCCATGACTCAAACTTCCGTACCATGAAGAACACTCTTTTTAGACCAAGGGTTGGAACTCTTCTCAGCCACAAAACCCTTAAAATGACATATGTTGCTAACATTCTAAATGTGAAATAGATAAGGGTAATTCTGCTAAGACGGATAAGCCTACTCCCACAGTTTATTCATCAACTACATTTGGTGGTTTCTAGGGAATCTACAAAAACTGGTTTGAAAATATGTGATGTAGACAATTTCCACTCTTTAGTGCTCATGGGAAACGATCTGTGTCTAAACTTTCACTATCTCTATGACTTTGGAAGACATTATTTAACTTCTCTATGCCTCAGTTTTCTAAACCTTTAAGTAGTTAGCATTTTGTTTACTGCCAAATAGGGTTTCTATGAAGATTACATGATATAAGATGTAGAAAATAACTCAGAAGATGGACCAGCATATTATGTTGTGGTTAAGGTACTGAAATCCCAAAAAGCCAATCATCAAGTCTCAGACCCAGCATTATTTTTAAGTCACTGTGTCTGTGTGCATGCCCACAATCCTGAGAGGAGCATGGAGAAGAAGGGTTTGTGGCATAGTCATTCCCTCTGCAAAGTATTTGTCTATGGTGAGCATACTGACTATCTGAGTAAAAACCCACCAATAATCATAGGAACTTCTTTGTAACGATTTTCTACTCTATTTAATCACTGTTTTAGGCTGTTCTCTGACTTCACGGTAGCTATTCAAGCTAAATAACTCTTAGATGCAATTAACAGATGAGAAAATCAAGGTTCTTAGAATGCACGCAACTTGTCAGAATCAGAGAGCTAATATATGATAGAACCAATGCATGAAGTTTCCTATTCTGCTAGTGACCCCATCTCTTATCAATTTTTTCCCCTCAAGAATTTCCCAGAGATGATTTTAAAGATAAAAATGTTCAGATACTGATGCCTATATACATTAATGACACTCAGGAATAAGTGGTACCTTCCTCACTGATGTTCTACAAACACTTGCACATGGGAATGGCAATAATTATGTGCCCAAGGGCTCCTGCACCTTTTTCACTGTTAGGGAATAAATGCATGGTGATCGCATGTGAAATTTTAACTCAAGAAAGTGTCTCTTCACTTTCTCCATCATGCATACACCTTTGCTTCAGGTTCACCTCATAAATCTAGACCTTTGTTTACTGGGACACAGAAAAGTGAGACTAGATAACGTGAACTTTGTTCTCAGACTGGGTTCAAATAATACCTTGACCCTGTCATACCTAAATGACAGTTCTAAGTCTTTTCTATTCTCTGAACTCAATTTTTTCCCCTCATAAAGGTCATTACATCTATATACATGTGACTATGAGGTTAAATACAATAGAGAACTCTTAGCCCAGTGCTTGGAGTCCTCAATATATGGGAGCTAGCATTATAATTAAGTTCATCCTCCCTGTCCACCACAGGAAATCTGTTTCTAGCCACATTTCGCCCAAATGTGAGTTCCTTTCCCAGGAACCCATGTGCACTGCATGGCTGAGAAGGCGCCAGGCTATTCTCTGCTCCCTTGATAAAGGCACTTTCACCATCAAATGGCTCCACTGAATCAACCCAACATTTTCCCCTCCCCTGCCCCCTCCCTGCTAACTACATTTTGGCACTTCTTCAAGGAGCTTTCTGTAATGAGCAGGTTCCCAGAGAAAGCTGTTTCCTGAAAGGCTTATAGCGTTTAAAAGAAAACAAGTTTAGGGTCTTAGCATTCTTGCTTTTGAAGAAAGAAAGAAAGAAAGAAGCTTAATCTGCAGGCCTGGCAGCTGTAACAGGAGCCTCAGGCTTTCCTGATCACAAACCTAAAGAACCATCATCTCATCATGCATGCTATTTCCCAGCTTCTTTTGCAACTTCATTCTGGCTTGTGATTTGCCTGGGGAGAGTTTGGTGGGAAACCCAGCCTCTCCCCTACTTCTTTGTTCCTCACATTAGGGCTGGGTACTGTTACCATCCCAATCAGCACAATTAAGCCCTTTCCTGATAGTGTCATGAATACAGTGGCATGAGTGTGGGCGTTGTTGTTTCTCTGATGAGTTTGGGGATGGGTGGTGTATCAGAGCAAGTATAGGCTTAGGAGCCAGACAGACTTAAGCGCCGACCTGCCACACCACAACCCAGCTGCAGCATCTTGAACTAATTGCTTATTCTTCTTGAATCTCTACTGTCTTTCTTAGTTAAATTGGCATCACTGTAGCTACTGTGCTTATGTTGTGAAGAATACCTATGGAAGTGCCCATTACGCACCAAACATAATGTCTCAACAGTGTGTGTGCTTCATAAATGTTCATTCATTTATAAGCTGTGTATTCACTCATTAGATGAAATAATGTCTGAGCTCTTCTGTCTGTCGTACAGTGTTCATCATTGGAACTAAAGACAATTAGCATGTCAGGCATGGTGTCATTGCTTTTAAGGTGCTTACAGTCTGATGGATCCCTGGTTCATATATGGGATAAAGAGCATTGGGGATAAATGACTAGTATGATATAGTTAGTCATAAAATTGTTGAATATTAAAGTTGTATGGGACCTGGGAGATTAAATAATTATTTCCAAGTTAGGATAAAGAGTATAACAGAGAAAATAAATGATCTACATAAAATTACATAGGAAGCCACCGAGAGAACTGAAACTTCATTTATTGTTCAACACTTTTTCTTTCTCTCCTCCCTAGAAGCTTATAGTTTCAGTGTTGAATAAAACAATTTGTGAAGACAATTCATCAGTATATGTTAACTGTTTTAAGAAAGAAGGACCTTAGAAGGACCTCTGCTTTTGGGAGGGTATTCAGAGGAAATTTCTATAGAAGAAGGGGACCAATCTAGGCCTTGATAGATGATGAATTGTGAAGAACATTTTAGGGGGATCAGCAGGTGGCATGGTTGTTAAGGCGCTGGATACTCCCACATGGTCGACAACGGTTCGAGTCCCGGATCTGGTGGCTTACTTTCTCACTACAACTCTCTCTCTCTCTCTCTGTGTGTCTCTCTCTGGTCAAATTAAAATAAATGAATGAATAACATTAAATAAATAATTTTATAAAAGAACATTTTAGACAGGCAGAAATTAATGAAAAACAATGCTATTTTGTTACTCCAGAAATTAATGAAAAACAATGCTATTTTGTTTCTCTAAGACCTTGAATTTTTTTTTTTTCCTTAAAAAAGATTTTTGCTATAGGGTGCATGCGCTCGCCAGACAGACAGAGAGAGACAGAGAGACAGAAAGAGAGAAATCACCCCCCCAGGGGGAATGGCCATGCCACAATCCCTTCTCCTCCATTCTCCTCTTGGGCTTTTGGGCACAGACACATGTGCCTAGCATGAGGTGCAAGCCTCTGGGTCCAGGACTCAAACCATGGTCGACCACATAGGAGTCCAGCACCTTAACCACTGTGCCACCTGCTGGCTCTTACACTCTTTTTTTTTTTTTTTTTCATCAGTACTTAGTCCTAAGGGTCTTTTCTCCTGTAAGAAGCCCTGCTTAATGTAGACATTTTGGCTTAGTGGATGATAAGTTACAAATAACTAAGCAGTATGAGCATAAATTTGTGTTTCCATGATTAAAAACATCATTACCAGTAAAAGATGATGCAATGTCTTTGATCTTTTTTCTAAGGGGTATTTAAGATTGAGTTTGCTCTAGCCCCAGCATGATTATGTATCTTATTAAAGAGACATTTTAAAACTTTTTTAAAAACCTCTTATATCTGTGAATTTGAAGGTAGTTGCACTGGTTATTTTTCCTAGATAGGACCTCACACAGACTTTTTCCATTACAAGTCTTTATGTTCTTTCATAAAGCATCATTTGCCAAAAAGAATATTAGTTATCCAGCCTAATTCTACTAGATGAAGGTGAAAGTCAATATTCAGTATGATTCACAGGTATTGAGGCTATAAAGAGAACAACAAACATTAGGAGGGTTAACATAGACTCAGAAACATGTAGATTCTCCAGTATAGTTTCTTGCGGATATCCCAGAATTTTTCTTAGCGCCAGGAATTCCTTTGAGTGTAATTATATCCCACAGGGCTCTTACAATGGCATTTTTCTTAGGCACTCTAGTCCAAATCATTTTTGGATAGGGTGAAAACTTCTTGAATTTTTTTCCCTGCTTGTCAAACAGGGCAAATTGGTTCTCTTTTGGAGCGCTCTGCATCCAGGTAGACTGGGCCAAGATATTTTGGGCATCTCTAATGCTTTGATGGTTTGTAATGGTAATTCACCAGCCTCAGTTGATTTTAGCAGCTGCTCTTCACTGAAGGGTGAAAATAGACTATTGGAAATGACTGAGGTTGGAGCTCTTACAGCTCTTCATGTAGATGCTGGAATAGCTTTTGAGAGATTGCTGTACTGAGTGGTGGAGCAGGAAGTTATTCTTTATAATTAAGTGCATACTTTATAGATTTTCCATAGCCCAGAGTTAACAAGAGATGTTTTTGTTTTGTTTTCTTTTCATTTTTGTATTTTGTTTGTTTGTCTTTTGGTAATAGTTCAGACAGTGTCTTCGCCCTTATCACCAAAGAAACAATTCAGGAAAGAAAGATAACTGGGTGCAATGGGCTTAAGGATTTGCTCTATTTTTACTAGCTAAGGTCTTGAAAAAGTTACTTGACCCTTTTCACCTTTGACTGCCTCATCTGTAAAATAGAGACACAGATATCTGATTTATAGACATGTTGTAATACTTGAATAGGAGATGACATGTAAATGACCTAGAAAATAAGAAAACGTAAAAATGAAGGTGAGTTTTTAAAAATCAGATTTTGGGCCCACCCACTATGGTATGGTGGTTAAAGCATTTAGATCCCAAATGGCCAACTGCATTATTAAATTTCTAGACCTGGCTGCTTGAAAAACATACCAGGTGCATGTGCATATGTGCACAAAATCCCAAGAAGAGAATGGATGAGAGGGGATTGCAGTGTGGCCATCCTCCTGGGAGAGTAATTTCTCTCTTTCTCTCTGTCTCTCTCTCTCTTTCTAATGAGCACACATACCCTCTAGTAAATATAGAAAAAAAGATTTTAGAAGAATTTTGAGATAGTTTAAAGACAAGCTTCTAAAGAAATGGACAGGCTAAAATTTAGAAAGATGTCTATTGGAATGAGACAATAGAGTTCTGAATTTCATCACAGCTTTTCTACGCCAGTTCTAACTTGTCTAATGACCTAGAAGTGATCAACCAAGAGAATTCACACCAAAGTAGTCTGCAAGTGACTAAAATCTAAAGTAGAACAGCACTTTACTCATTTATACATGGAAAGAACTGTGATCACCCTACAGACTTGCGTGTTCCTGATAGATGGTGAGCTGAATCTTTCTAATGTACACAAAAATGTTTATAAGGGGAGTTAAATCTTTACTAGGGAGAGGGTGAATAGAGATACAGAGTGGAAAAAAGGGTCCACTGAAAGTGTTATTGGCTAAAGTGGAGAGCCATGATTTCCCAATTGACTTTCTCCAATACAGGAAAAACAAAACAAAACAAAACAAAACACTACCAAAAACAGTATATTCATGCCAATAGGACAGTGTCTATTCTGAAACACTTTTTCCTTCTCTCTTCTCTTCTGGTTAGAGATTTTGAATGAGCAAACTAGGTGAAATGCCTTTGAAAAAGGCTGTGTATTGGGACCAGCAGACGGTATAATGTTTATGTCTCTGGACTCTCACGGGATTGACCGTGGTTTGAATGCCAGAGTCAGCAACTTAAAACTCACACTGAGCGTGTGTGCATGCATGCCCAAAATCCTGAGAGAAGAATGGAGGAGAAGGGATTTTGGTGTGGCCAACCCCCTGGGGGGGGGGGGGAAGATTTCTTGCTCGCTTGTCTCTCTGTCTTTCTCTGTCTCTCTAAAAATCAGATTTTGGGCCCACCCACTATGGTATGGTGGTTAAAGCATTTAGATCCCAAATGGCCAACTGCATTATTAAATTTCTAGACCTGGCTGCTTGAAAAACATACCAGGTGCATGTGCATATGTGCACAAAATCCCAAGAAGAGAATGGATGAGAGGGGATTGCAGTGTGGCCATCCTCCTTGGAGAGTACTGTCTCTCTTTCTCTCTGTCTCTCTCTCTCTTTCTAATGAGCACACATACCCTCTAGTAAATATAGAAAAAAAGATTTTAGAAGAATTTTGAGATAGTTTAAAGACAAGCTTCTAAAGAAATGGACAGGCTAAAATTTAGAAAGATGTCTATTGGAATGAGACAATAGAGTTCTGAATTTCATCACAGCTTTTCTACGCCAGTTCTAACTTGTCTAATGACCTAGAAGTGATCAACCAAGAGAATTCACACCAAAGTAGTCTGCAAGTGACTAAAATCTAAAGTAGAACAGCACTTTACTCATTTATACATGGAAAGAACTGTGATCACCCTACAGACTTGCGTGTTCCTGATAGATGGTGAGCTGAATCTTTCTAATGTACACAAAAATGTTTATAAGGGGAGTTAAATCTTTACTAGGGAGAGGGTGAATAGAGATACAGAGTGGAAAAAAGGGTCCACTGAAAGTGTTATTGGCTAAAGTGGAGAGCCATGATTTCCCAATTGACTTTCTCCAATACAGGAAAAACAAAACAAAACAAAACAAAACACTACCAAAAACAGTATATTCATGCCAATAGGACAGTGTCTATTCTGAAACACTTTTTCCTTCTCTCTTCTCTTCTGGTTAGAGATTTTGAATGAGCAAACTAGGTGAAATGCCTTTGAAAAAGGCTGTGTATTGGGACCAGCAGACGGTATAATGTTTATGTCTCTGGACTCTCACGGGATTGACCGTGGTTTGAATGCCAGAGTCAGCAACTTAAAACTCACACTGAGCGTGTGTGCATGCATGCCCAAAATCCTGAGAGAAGAATGGAGGAGAAGGGATTTTGGTGTGGCCAACCCCCTGGGGGGGGGAGGGAATGATTTCTTGCTCGCTGTCTCTCTGTCTTTCTCTGTCTCTCCATCAAGCACACAAGCCCTATAGAAAAAAAAATTTCCTTAAAAAAATAAAGAAAAGGGCTGTGTATGGTGGTTTGGTGATTAAAGTTCTATACTCCCTTATGACCAACCGTGGTTCCGTGGTTCCAGGTTCCTGTACCTGGTGGCTTGCTTTCTCACTTTCCATCTTTCTCTCTCTGTTTCTCTTTGGTAAACATACATGTCCTACAAAAAATTTAAAAGTAGTATTAATAATAAATAAATAAATAGATAGATAGATAGATAGATAGATAACTCCAAAAAAAAGAAAGAAAATATTTTTTTTCTCATAGCTCCTGTTGATCCCATCTGGACTACTCTATTCCTGCTTTCTTGATTAACAATCTCTGACAGCTCAACAGCTGATATGCTCAGCCTGAGAGAAAATTTGTTCTATCACTTAAAAACCATAGTACAATTTTGTTTCAGTAGTTAAAATATCCAGTCCCATTTATTAGTAAAAATGCCTAACTTCCTTATAATATAAATTTTATCTCTTACCTCAGGAATCTGAGGTAAGGGGAATAAGGGGCTTTGGTGTAGTTTTTTTTTTTTAAATCAGTTGCTTTTATTCTTTTTCCTACCTTTTGATGTTTTTAAAAGCATATATTATTTATTATGTATATTTTATATTACAACTATTAATCGACATATAATATTTCACATATTTATAGGTTATAGTGGGATTTTTCATTACATGAATACAATGTGCAATGAACAAAACAGGGCAAACTACTTAACTATCCAGTAATCCCACTACTGGGTATATGTTCAAAAGAAAGAAAGTCACTATGTCTAAGAGATAGCTGTACTGCCATGGTTATTACAGCACTATTCACAGTAGTCAAGATGTGATATTAACTTAAATGTCATTGACTGATGAAAGGATGAGAAACTTGTGGTATATGTATACCATGGAATAATATTCAGCCATAAAAGGAAAAATATCCTTTCATTTGAGAAAACATAGAAGAGTCTGGAGGAAATTATGCGAAGTAAAATAAGATAGACACTAAAAGAAAATTTCTACCTTATGCGTTTAATTCTACTGTTTGGAGCACATTCTGTTTTGATTCCTTTAGGGACAAAATTGAGTCAAAGATGGAAAGGTAAATTGGGAAGGAATAGGTTTTGAAGTACTGTCATGAGATGGCGTCATTGTTTTCTGGCCTTGGCAGTTGTTTAAAATTGACTCTCCTAAGTATTTTGTGTATACGTGGAGATGTCTCTTTGTCTCCATCTCATTACTGGGAATTCCTCTTCTGCATGATGACATGGATGGGTGCATCTCTTCTTCCTGGTCACTTAGAAAGTGACCACTCCCTGCACAATCTCTTCCTGGTCACTTAGAACGTGACCACTCCCTGCACCCTTCTGGTGCCTCTTTTAAGTAAAACCTGTTCCAATGGCTTTTGCCTGGTTGGCTTGCTCCATCTCTGGGGCCTACCCTTAGTGGACATGCAATGACTTCTCATTCTCTTCTTCTCAACTGCTACAAGGTGCTTCAATTTATTATTTATTTATTTTTCAGAGTTTTAAGACATATCAAGTTCATTTGTTACAAACTCATTTTGAGCTCCCTAAACTCTGGGAAACACTTACAGGCTCCTTGAATGATCTCTTTGAAACTACTTAGCTTGAAATGAGGGGCAAATAAGTCCTATCATGACATGGTGGTAGAGGTAAGACCCAATGCATACTTTAACAATGATCTGTTTTTAATATCCCACTTAAATCACTATTCCTTTAATGTAGTTGTTAGACTAACACTTGAAAATAAATTGTTTTGCAACAAGATACCAGCAAATCATACTCAACAACATATTAAAAAGATTATGCACCATGATCAAGTAGGCTTTATTCCAGGGATGCAAGGATGGTTCAACATAGACAAAACAATAAATGTAATACATCACATTAACAAAAGAAAAAATAAAAACTATATAATCATATCAATTGATGCAGAAAAAGCATTTGATAAAATATATCATCACTTCATGATTGAGACTTTCAGCAAAATTGGCATAGAAGGGATATTCTTCAACACAATAAAAGCCATCTCTGAAAAACCCACCACTAACATCATACTGAATGGTGAAAAGATGAAAGCTTTTCCACTAAAAACTGGAAAGAGACAAGACTGCCCATAGTACTAGAAGTTATATAAAGGCATCCAAATAGACAAATAAAAAGTGAATTTATCTTTATTTGCAGATGATATGATGCTGTACATAGAAATATCCAAAAGATTCCAGAAAAAAAACTCCAGGAAGTGATAAATAAATATAATAAAGTGGCAGGATATAAGATAAGCATACAAAAATCTGTAGCATTTCTATACACCAACAATAAACAAACTGAGACAGAATTGAAGAAAGAAATCCTATTTATAATAGCCACAAAACCAATAAGATATCTAGGAATAAACTCTACCAAAGATGTCAAAGATATCTAAAAGGAAAGCTATGAAAAACTAGAAAAAGAAATTTAAAATGATATAAAAAAGTAGAAAAACATCCCATGCTCCTGGATTGGAAGAATTAATATAATCATGATGTTAAAATCCTACCCAAGTTAATCTACAAATTTAATGCAATTTTGATCAAACTACCAGAGATATTCCCCACAGAAATAGAAAAAAAGCAATTATAAAATTTGTCTAGAATTTTAAAAGGCCCTGTATTACCAAAGCAATACTATGCAATAGGAATAAAGTAGGAGGCATCTCACTTCCTAACCTCAAAACATATTACAAAGCTGTGATAATTAAAACAACATGGTATTGGCATAAAAACAGACAGGTAGACCAATGGAACAAAATTGAGAACCCTTAAATGAACTACAAAACATAAAGCCAACTGATTATTGACAAAAGACACAAGACAATCTAGTGGAAAAAGAAAACCTCTTCAGCAAATGCGAGAACTGATTATCTACCTGCAGAAGAATGAAACTTGATACTATGTCTCATCACTAACAAAAATTTACTCAAAATGGATTGAGAATCTAAACCTAAAAACTCAAACTATAAAAATATTGGTGGAAAACACGTTGGAGTAGGCAAACACTTCTTCGAGAAGACCTCCAAAGCATAGGCAGTAGTCCCAAAAATAGTCAAATGGGACTATATTAGGGTGAGAAGCTTCTGCACAGAAAAAAAAAATTAAAAAAAACAATGATTAGAGAAGACAACTCTCAGAGTGGGAGAATACATTTGCAAACTATACCTCAGATGAGGGACTGATAAGAGGAATAGAAGAGACTTAAGCAACTTACCTACAAAAATATAATCAATTCAATTAAAAGTTGAGGAAATGAGCTAAATGGACAATTTCTCAAAGAAAACGTATCAACACCCTAAAAGCATATGAAAACCTGCTCAATATCTTTTATCATAAAAAATGCAAATAAAAACACAATGAGATACCACTTAATCCCAGTCAGAATGGCTAAACTTAAATAAATAATGATGAGGCTTTGGTGATAATGGAATTCTCGGAATGCAAATTAGTACAACCACTTTGGAGAATGATATGGAGATTTCTCAGAAACCTACAAATAGAACTACCATATGACAAAGTAATTTCACGTTTAGGTATTTACCCAAAGGATAGAAAAACCTTCAGTCAGAAAAACACTTGCACATAAAACACTTGCACATACATGTTTATTGCAGCAGCATTTATAATCGCTAGGACATGGAATCAGCCTAAATGTCTAAAAATAGATGATTGGATTGAAAAAATGTGGCATATGTATTCTATGGGCATACTATTTAGCCATAAAAAATAATGAGACCCTGACATTTTTAAAAACGTATTTTTTAAAACAGTCAATTGCTGTACATCATTTGACTTGTAAAGAGAATTCACCCAACATTAAATACATCTCAGTCCCGTCTAGTTGAGAATACTATACATATTATCATCAGTAGGTAATAAACCATTTCTGTGTTTCTCAAATGTCTTGCCTCTTTATTTTTTCTTCCCAATTTTCTTCCCTATGCTCTTTTTCCCACCCTCCTTCCACACTGTCTCCAGTGTCCATAGCTATTTTCACTGCTTTTATCCCTTCCAATCTTCCAGTCTCTACCATAGAGTGGAAAGTTGATATATATATATATATACACACACACACATACATATATATATACA
>NW_006159542.1:6405205-6419445 GCF_000334495.1 Tupaia belangeri chinensis
TGGAGAGGTTTTTGCTATAGGGCACGTGTGCTTGCCAGAAAGACAGAAAGAGACAGAGAGACAGAAAGCAAGAAATCATCCCCACCCCCGGGGCAGATGGCCACGCTGCAATCCCTTCTCCTCCATTCTCCTCTTGGGATCTTGGGCACGCACGCACATGCACCTGGCGTGAGTTTTAAGTCACCGGGTCCGGGATGCGAACCGCATTTGACTACGTGGGCGTCCAGCGACATAGCCATTACGCTAACTGCTGGTCCCGAAAGTTGGTATATATTAAGTGGAGATATACAATATCTTTCTTTCATAGCCTGACTTGCTTCACTCAGTGATAAATCTTCCATATCTGACCACTTTCTATCAAGTGCCAGGAGACCCTGACATTTGATACAAAGTGATTGAATATGAAAGACTTAATGCTAAGTGAAGCAAGCCAGACTATGAAAGACAGATTTTATATGTCCCTACTCAATATATACCAATTGTCTGTGTGCTATAGCAAAAAACTGAAAGTTTGGAAGGTATAGTAAGCAAGGAGGGCAACTGTGTATACTAAAGATGGTCAAGATGGGGTAGTATAGGAGTGGGTAATAGAGAGAGGAAGGGAGAAAAACAGGGAAAGAAAAAAAAGTACGTTTAATTGACAAAAAATTAAAGGCTATTTGCTGATGATAATGTATATAGTAATATTTTTATCTTGACTGATACACATGGTTTTCATGCTGGAAAAAGCAATACTGTACAATGTAAAGATATATGTGATTAAATAAAAATTAAAATAAAAAATTTTAAAAGAAAATAATTTGTAAGCCACCTCTTTCATCAGTCTCACATAGCCTAGTGTCTTGCTTTGAAATGTCAAAGTCTTTGACAGCCATTGTTTGGGGCACCTAGCTAAAAAAATGAGGCAGCAGTCCATTAAAACATCTTGTTTCTCGCCCTTCACAGTTACTTCCTGCCTTAATGAATGAGCACAGAGTTCCTGAACTGAATGTTCAAAATGGAGTGTTAAAATCACTTTCTTTCTTGTTTGAATATATTGGTGAAATGAGAAAAGACTACATTTATGCTGTGACAGCGTTATTTGAAGATGCTTTAATGGATAGGGACCTTGTACACAGAGAGATGGCTAGTGCAGTAGTACAACACATGTCACTTGGAGTTTATGGATTTGGTTGTGAAGATTCACTGAATGACTTGTTGAACTATGTGTGGCCCAATGTGTTTGAGACATTTCCCCATGTAATTCAGGCAGTTGTGGGAGCCTTGGAAGGTCTGAGAGTTGTGATTGGACCAAGTAGAATGTTGCAGCACTGTTTACAGGGTGTCTTTCATCCAGCCCAGAAAGTCAGAGATGTATATTGGAAAATTTATAACTCCATCTACATTGGTTCACAAGATGCTCTCATAGGACATTACCCAAGAATCTACAATGATGATAAGAACGCCTACATTTCTTACGAACTTGACTATATCTTATAATCTTGTGTTTAACGCACAGCTGTTTCACACCTTAAACTTGCATCAATTTGGTGATGTAAACTTTTAAACATTGCAGATCAGTACAGAACTGTCATAGAGGAAGAGTTAGAAATCCAGTAGTATGATTTTTAAATAACCTGTCTTTGTTTTTGATGTTAAACTGTAAACGCCAGTAGGTGACCAAGAACACAGTGATTACACATGATACTGGAGGGATTTCATTTTTAATTCATCTTTTTAAAGAATTAGAATTCATTCCTTGTATTTAAAAGGGATGTTTAATTGAGAAATAAGCATTTGTGTACACAAGGCCTAAAAAACAAAGAAACAAAAATCACATCTTGTTTCTCTTTCCTCCTTTACTTCTTCCTTATCACTCAAGTTTCTGAAAAGATTGCATGCCCTTTTCTTATATTACAGGCATTTTATGAAATGAAAATATAATATATATATATGCAAATAATAATAATATATATATATATATATACACACACTTGGTCCAATCACAACATTCTACTGGAATGCACTGTATTTTTACTTCCACAACATTCTACTTGGTCCAATCACAACTCTCAGACCTTCCAAGGCTCCCACAACTGCCTGAATTACATGGGGAAATGTCTCAAACACATTGGGCCACACATAGTTCAACAAGTCATTCAGTGAATCTTCACAACCAAATCCATATATGTGTGTGTGTGTGTATATATATATATATATATGTAAATATAAAGAATAAGGCAAATGTGGTGTGAAAAATACCGTTATAAAAGAATGTATGAGTTCTATGGGAAGACAAAGGATATGCATCTAACTCTAGTCTATAGGGTTGGATAGGTCTTCCATTTTAGTAGGAGGCATTAGGTAAGTTGAGACTTGAAAAACAAAGGAAGCTGTTAAGTTCAAAGATTTGGGATGGAGAAAAGCATTGGGAAAAACAGAGAATACATACACAGCCTGGAAGGAAGTAAAAATACAGTGTATTCCAGACACCAAAAAATTTTTGCTCTTCTGTTTGGTTGACACATTTGTTGAGAATGTGGGAACTGGAGTGTGAAATGAGTTTAGAAAGGAAATTGCAGCTAAATTATAAAAGCCTGAAAGGAGTGCAAATGGAAATATCCATGCTTTTGATAAAATGAATATGTTTACAGACTCTGTACTATTTGAGGTAGATTGGTTATATTTTACTTCAGCGTCTGTCTTATGTTCATCATGATTACAACTGAGGGCTTCTCGAGTCTCCTCAACCATATTTATCACATATCATCTCTCTATTTAATTAATTTGTCAAGGATCAAATGAGTCCCAACTCTGAGCCAAGTCTCTTTATTTTAAAGTTTATTCAATGAGTGATAAAGACAGAGATAGAGATACCATCTCTTATAGGGTCTTGATGCTGTGATCCACCCCTAACCCTAGCCAGTGCTGATTATGGGCATTGGCATGCATAGCACATTCTGAGAGGTGTCTGGACATGAACTAGCAAACTTTCCATGTGAGGCTGCCTTGGAGAGTATCTTGTCTTATTGCTCACCAACATCCAGCCCTGAGACTAGTCCCATACAAGACCCAATGAATGAAAGTATGACTGAGACATGTTCTGTCCCTCAAGTCTGTGAAGGAGACAGAGAAAAAAAATCAATGGCAACAGAATAAAATTCCATAACTGAGGATCTGCTACTACTCTAAATTTGATAATAGATGTTTTCCATGAAGGGATAGAGGAAGAACAGGGACGAATATGAAAGGGAAAAAAGAATGAAACCCATTTGGAGGTAGGTGGGTGTGGAAAATAAAATACTTCCAAGTGTAGGTGATATTCCACAATGCAGGTCTGAGGAGGTGTAGGTGTTAACTAGGTGAATGATGGGCTGAAAGATGCATGGGCAGAGGGAGCATCTGTGAAGAGATAGGAGGTATGTAAAAATGGATGCATCTGAGAAATTGTAAGTTGCCCATGTTGGCCTGAAGATAGAATATGCATATGCGGAATTTGAAAAAAAAAATGTGGCTAGAAAGATAAGTAGGGGAACTAAGTAAGTAAGGGGGCTAAATAAGTAGAGAAAAGTTGTGCTTATTATTAAAAAGTGTAGAATTCTTAGTTTAATTCTCCAAAGGTGATGTGGTCTCTGTGTTGTGGAGGCCTCTTCCATATTCATTTTGGACCAGCAACATGACGTTAATGCCACAAAAATGAGGCTTCTAGCTTTGAAGAGTGGATAGTGGTTCTAGGAGTCACAACAGTAGAAGAAACTTAAACTTCCAGGGTTATGACATAGAGGAAAGTAGCAAGGAACACAGATTGTTCACCAACAGAAATGTGCTCTGGAAAAGTGAAGGACTCGTGAAGGTAGGTTGAAACCAGAGCCTGTCTAAAATAATGCTGAGCTATTCATGTTCTATACAAGGAGAATTTGGGAACCCAAGTTACTCTGAGAGGCTGGTGTTCTGAGATGCAAATACAATGGTTTTGTTGTCTAAGTTCCGTATTCTTTAAATATTCTAACTTGGCACAATGTTGCTGCAGTGAAAGCTTTGTCATTTATTTTTTTCTACCCACTTCCATTCTTGTCTCTTGCCCAGAAACTCCAAAGCATTACCCAATATTTTTAAGTGAAGAGTCCTAGTTGATGTGATTCTGATTTTAGTAGTATGTATTTTAATTAATATATATATATATATATATATGTGTGTGTGTGTGTGTGTGTATATATATATATATATGAAGTGCTAACAATACTTTATGATGGCTGTCCTCGAAAATATACTCCTTTCCATGGAGTGGGCCAAACTTTCATGACCATGGTGACATGGATCAAGTTCAGACTCAGTCCTGTCCTTCAAATGTGTCAAGGTAACGTTGATCCAAGGGGCCTTCACAATTGAGTCCTGGTGTGCTTATGTGAGGGGAAAGGAAACCAGAGCAGACAGAAAGTTGTGGATAGATGCTCTGTTCTAGATCCTGTCCTCTGCCATGCTGTAACCACGCCAGAAGTTGGTCCTGGGATCTCACACCTCCAAATCATGAACTGAATAAAAATTTTATCCTCAGGAATCATTTAGTCTTAGGTTTTCTGTTAGCAATGCAAGAGAAGACTAAGACCACTGGTTTCTTCTCATTTACTAATAGTTTAAAAGCTATGCAGTGTTGATCACGTGATCCATAAAATCAGTCAGTCTTGTGAGTAAATGTGTAGTTCAGCAGATTTTATTTTTCCTTCCATGAAAACCATTTGTCTACTTTTGTTCTTTTTTGGGGAGCTTCAGGTGAGCCATGGACTAAATGCAGAGAGAATCATGTAATTTCCTTCTTCAAGGAAACTCCACGCTGCTCTAAGGAATAAATAATATAATGCACGTAAGGAATTTAGCACAGGATAAGCACTCATTTACACAGAAGAATGGAATTATCAAGTGCTACTACTAATAAGTGTCACGAGCCTTATGATGGCTTTTAGTAAAATGAGCCTCCTTGAAGTCATTTATTATTGGACCTAAAACCAATTATTATTGCAAGTCCTTTTAACTGGGTTCTCAACTGGCAGTCTATTTTTTAACTCCTCTCCCCCACTCCAACTCACCCACTCTCAGTATATCATTTTGATACAAAAGCCAGATGACTGATTCCCAGTGAGAATACCCATCAGAACACCTGAGTTGCAACTGAACTGTGGCATGGCAATAAAGTTTGATACTCTATAAATCTGAGCCACATGGGAAGGTTTGCTTCTGGAAATTTCCCTGAGGATGTGAGGCTTGTGAGTGTCCATAATCTGGGGCTAGTAGAAGCTGGGAATGGATTAGAACATCAAAACCCTGTTGGGAGTGCTGGCTCTCTGTCTCTCAAGTGTGGGGAAAAAAATAAATAAAAAAAAAACCAAAAAAATAGGCTGATTCAATAACACAGTAGTAATAGTCTACTCAAATGTTGCTGGATCCATAAGGATGGTCATGAGTTTGATTCCTGGCATGCCTGCTCACGATGCCTGGGAAGACTGGAGAAAATTGTGGCACGAGATTGTCTTTCTCTTTTGTTCTCTTTCTTACTTTCTCTCTGTCTTTTACTCTCAAGAAATAAGTAAATAAGCTCAAAACAAGAAGGGTGCCTGAGATGGAACCAGGTTCTTCTACTTACTAACTGCGTGACCTGAACAAGTAATTTCTCTGCATTTTTAGCTTACTCTTCTGTAGAATGGGGATGATAGTGCTTGTCTCAGAAGGTTAATGCAAAAATTAAGTGGGTTAAAATGTGCAAACCAATTTGCAAACTGTCTGGGCCAACCAATTACCATATGAAAATATGTTATGGTTATCATGATTCTTCCTGCATTTAGTCCATGACTCATCTGAAGCTTCACAAGAAGAAAAAATATTAAACAAATGGTTTTCATGAAAGAAAAAATAACCTGCAGAACTACACAATTGCTCACAAGAATGACTGATTTTATGCCTTTATGCACAGAACAGTTTATATTCTCATTGTCTTGAAACAAAATGGAATCTCAGAATCTTGCTTTTTTCAAAGAAACAAGGGTTTATTAAATTCTTGGACCTCCTGCTCCCCCAAAAGGCACAATCAGCTCTCAAAGGTGAATTTGATTATCCGCTTCTAGAGAATCTGGAAAAGTAATTCATTTACCATGAAAATAAAATGTTTCCTGCAGAAAATATTGGCAGACATTTTCAGCTAGGGTCTCCAATGCCATATTGAATGACTGTGAGATTTGGTCAATTTTCAGTAAATGCAGCAGACTCTCAAACAGGATTTGAAATAGTGATAATAAATTGTACTACTCTTATATAAATGTTAAGATTATATTACTCTCATGGACTGAATGTTTGTGTCACCCAAAATTTAGGTACTAAAATTCAGACCCCCAAAGTGATGGTATTTGGAGGTAGGGCCATTGGGAGGTAATTAAGATTAGATTATATTGGGACCAGTGGTGTAATGGCTACATTGCTAGACTCCCACGTAATTGACTGCGATTTGAGTCTCTGACCCAGTGGCTTAAAACTCACACTGGGTGCATGTGTGCACGTACCCCAAATCCTGAGAAAACAGAGGAGAAGGGACTATGGCATGACTATCCCCTCCCGAGGGGGGGGGAGGTGTCTCGCTTTCTGTCTCTCTCTCTCTCTTGCATGCACCCTATATCAAAAATGTCTCTTAAAAATGATTAGCTTATAACATGAAGATGGGGCCTTCATGAAGGAATTAATGCCTTTATAAACACAGAGAGACACAAGATCCATTTCTGTCCTCCATATGAATGTACGAGAAGACAGCATGTACAAACCAAGAAAACCCTCAGTAGACAGTGAGTCTACTGGCGCTTTGACTTTGGACTTTTCACCCTTCACAACTGTGAGAAATAAATGTTAGATAAGTCTCCCAGTCTATGGTACTGTATTATAACAGCTGGAACAAAGACAATTACACTAAATGTAACACAGTGCTTTAGATTAATATAATGATATTCATCACTTTCATTTGATAGTGAAGAAAGATCTATTAAATTTTTCACCTGGAATTCTCATTTGAATTTAAATAATTCCCTACTACAAGGGTAGTGCACAGCCTCTGTCAATGTCAGAATGAGCTTTCTAAAGTCTACATTTAAATTCACAGGCAGCTTTTACAATAGGATAATGGGCTTGGTTTCTTTCTGCCTCTCTTTCTCTGTCTATTGTCTTTTCTCTCTTCCTTTTTATTCAGCAGTGGTTGTGCCTTGGAATCTACATCCAAATAGCATGCACCTAGAATCTGTGAAAGTATTCTGCATTAAATTGTTGGCCTCTTTATTTTAGTAAAGCCAAAGCTTTTACAAATGTTTATGATTAAATTGTAGTTATCAAATGAAGAATCTCTAAATATATTAGGGCAAATTATTTTAAAGATAGAAATATTGCTCTGTGAAAATATGAAAGGACTTAATTTCAGGTTTGGTGGCAAAATTAGTGAGATAGATTGCTATACTCGAGGTAAGAAGAACTGGAAATTCTCTCTGCTGTGAGAATCACATTAAATTAGTTTTTAAAGCTCAATAATAGGAATCTTTAGATATGCCCGCAGTTATAATTATTCACATTCAACAATGTTTATAAACCATATGAGAACAACATGTGGTGCCAGCATGAATTTTTACAACAGAAATGTAATAAATTATGATCATTTTGCCCTAAAACTCGAGAAAACTATAGATCTCATTTATTACTTATTCCATATGATTCATGATACTCTTTTTTAAAAAATTATTTTATTTTTCTTGTTCTTTTTTTAAACATTCTATCTCTATATTTCATTTGGCTTATAAAGAAAATTTATCCAGTATGAAAAACATCTCAGGGAAGTCCAGTTGAGAATACTATACACATTATCATCAATAGGTAATAAACCATTTGATTAATGATACTCTTGAGCATTAGAATAGATGCTAAATATGAAGAGACAATGATAAAAGAGATATGATCTCTCACATTGGAAGGGACCCTAAAGTTCATCTAATATTCAGGGATAGGACAGACTCAGAGAGCGGGCTGTTTTGCTCAAAGTTCTAAAGTTAGTTCATAGCAAAGCTGGAATAAAATGAAAATATCTTGATGCACTTCAGCCTGATGGTTACACCAGTCCTCTTTTTATTATGGTAAATAGCAACTTCAGTTATAGTAAAGAAGTATTAAGTATGATTCTGAAACATTCAAAATCCAATGGAGAAAAACTTATTTGAATTCAAACTATTATTACTTGCAATTTCCTATTTCTAGTTCTGGGTCTTGGGCCTCTCACATACACTTAGAGCTTGTTAATATCTTTGGGTCTTTGAACCAAGCAAAGGGACACAGTCCCTTCTATGAACTAATTGAGGTTAAGCAACAAGGCTTATTCTCTATTGAGGACTGAATTGGAACCTTTAACTTCCTGTTAGCCTTAGCCCACACTGGATTTCCGTAGAATTTTCTGGAGGCGAAAGGCTGCCACAGCAATAAAACCATAGAATTTGACTGGAAACCATCCAAATTTCCTCATTCTTAGCTCCATTTCCAACAAGCCTTAGTCAAGAAGACACAGACCACACGCTATGACATAATTCTTGATTGTCTGCCAACATACAGAGAAAATCATGACGAAGAGTTTTATTTGCAAAAGGACAAGGTGGAGAATTGTTTTTGACTTCAAGAAACGGAATTCTGAGACTAAGATTTGTTAGAAGTAACTTGTGGAAAGATATTAAACTCAATGGAGATAAAAGGGACTGGATGGGTAATGAGAAAAAAAAAATTAACTCTTGGGAATTTCTTTGGATAATGGAGGAAAAAAAAATTACCCACCAGGTCATCATTTACATTTATATATATATATATGAAGTGCTAACAATACTTTATGATGGCTGTCCTCGAAAATATACTCCTTTCCATGGAGTGGGCCAAACTTTCATGACCATGGTGACATGGATCAAGTTCAGACTCAGTCCTGTCCTTCAAATGTGTCAAGGTAACGTTGATCCAAGGGGCCTTCACAATTGAGTCCTGGTGTGCTTATGTGAGGGGAAAGGAAACCAGAGCAGACAGAAAGTTGTGGATAGATGCTCTGTTCTAGATCCTGTCCTCTGCCATGCTGTAACCACGCCAGAAGTTGGTCCTGGGATCTCACACCTCCAAATCATGAACTGAATAAAAATTTTATCCTCAGGAATCATTTAGTCTTAGGTTTTCTGTTAGCAATGCAAGAGAAGACTAAGACCACTGGTTTCTTCTCATTTACTAATAGTTTAAAAGCTATGCAGTGTTGATCACGTGATCCATAAAATCAGTCAGTCTTGTGAGTAAATGTGTAGTTCAGCAGATTTTATTTTTCCTTCCATGAAAACCATTTGTCTACTTTTGTTCTTTTTTGGGGAGCTTCAGGTGAGCCATGGACTAAATGCAGAGAGAATCATGTAATTTCCTTCTTCAAGGAAACTCCACGCTGCTCTAAGGAATAAATAATATAATGCACGTAAGGAATTTAGCACAGGATAAGCACTCATTTACACAGAAGAATGGAATTATCAAGTGCTACTACTAATAAGTGTCACGAGCCTTATGATGGCTTTTAGTAAAATGAGCCTCCTTGAAGTCATTTATTATTGGACCTAAAACCAATTATTATTGCAAGTCCTTTTAACTGGGTTCTCAACTGGCAGTCTATTTTTTAACTCCTCTCCCCCACTCCAACTCACCCACTCTCAGTATATCATTTTGATACAAAAGCCAGATGACTGATTCCCAGTGAGAATACCCATCAGAACACCTGAGTTGCAACTGAACTGTGGCATGGCAATAAAGTTTGATACTCTATAAATCTGAGCCACATGGGAAGGTTTGCTTCTGGAAATTTCCCTGAGGATGTGAGGCTTGTGAGTGTCCATAATCTGGGGCTAGTAGAAGCTGGGAATGGATTAGAACATCAAAACCCTGTTGGGAGTGCTGGCTCTCTGTCTCTCAAGTGTGGGGAAAAAAATAAATAAAAAAAAAACCAAAAAAATAGGCTGATTCAATAACACAGTAGTAATAGTCTACTCAAATGATGCTGGATCCATAAGGATGGTCATGAGTTTGATTCCTGGCATGCCTGCTCACGATGCCTGGGAAGACTGGAGAAAATTGTGGCACGAGATTGTCTTTCTCTTTTGTTCTCTTTCTTACTTTCTCTCTGTCTTTTACTCTCAAGAAATAAGTAAATAAGCTCAAAACAAGAAGGGTGCCTGAGATGGAACCAGGTTCTTCTACTTACTAACTGCGTGACCTGAACAAGTAATTTCTCTGCATTTTTAGCTTACTCTTCTGTAGAATGGGGATGATAGTGCTTGTCTCAGAAGGTTAATGCAAAAATTAAGTGGGTTAAAATGTGCAAACCAATTTGCAAACTGTCTGGGCCAACCAATTACCATATGAAAATATGTTATGGTTATCATGATTCTTCCTGCATTTAGTCCATGACTCATCTGAAGCTTCACAAGAAGAAAAAATATTAAACAAATGGTTTTCATGAAAGAAAAAATAACCTGCAGAACTACACAATTGCTCACAAGAATGACTGATTTTATGCCTTTATGCACAGAACAGTTTATATTCTCATTGTCTTGAAACAAAATGGAATCTCAGAATCTTGCTTTTTTCAAAGAAACAAGGGTTTATTAAATTCTTGGACCTCCTGCTCCCCCAAAAGGCACAATCAGCTCTCAAAGGTGAATTTGATTATCCGCTTCTAGAGAATCTGGAAAAGTAATTCATTTACCATGAAAATAAAATGTTTCCTGCAGAAAATATTGGCAGACATTTTCAGCTAGGGTCTCCAATGCCATATTGAATGACTGTGAGATTTGGTCAATTTTCAGTAAATGCAGCAGACTCTCAAACAGGATTTGAAATAGTGATAATAAATTGTACTACTCTTATATAAATGTTAAGATTATATTACTCTCATGGACTGAATGTTTGTGTCACCCAAAATTTAGGTACTAAAATTCAGACCCCCAAAGTGATGGTATTTGGAGGTAGGGCCATTGGGAGGTAATTAAGATTAGATTATATTGGGACCAGTGGTGTAATGGCTACATTGCTAGACTCCCACGTAATTGACTGCGATTTGAGTCTCTGACCCAGTGGCTTAAAACTCACACTGGGTGCATGTGTGCACGTACCCCAAATCCTGAGAAAACAGAGGAGAAGGGACTATGGCATGACTATCCCCTCCCGAGGGGGGGGGAGGTGTCTCGCTTTCTGTCTCTCTCTCTCTCTTGCATGCACCCTATATCAAAAATGTCTCTTAAAAATGATTAGCTTATAACATGAAGATGGGGCCTTCATGAAGGAATTAATGCCTTTATAAACACAGAGAGACACAAGATCCATTTCTGTCCTCCATATGAATGTACGAGAAGACAGCATGTACAAACCAAGAAAACCCTCAGTAGACAGTGAGTCTACTGGCGCTTTGACTTTGGACTTTTCACCCTTCACAACTGTGAGAAATAAATGTTAGATAAGTCTCCCAGTCTATGGTACTGTATTATAACAGCTGGAACAAAGACAATTACACTAAATGTAACACAGTGCTTTAGATTAATATAATGATATTCATCACTTTCATTTGATAGTGAAGAAAGATCTATTAAATTTTTCACCTGGAATTCTCATTTGAATTTAAATAATTCCCTACTACAAGGGTAGTGCACAGCCTCTGTCAATGTCAGAATGAGCTTTCTAAAGTCTACATTTAAATTCACAGGCAGCTTTTACAATAGGATAATGGGCTTGGTTTCTTTCTGCCTCTCTTTCTCTGTCTATTGTCTTTTCTCTCTTCCTTTTTATTCAGCAGTGGTTGTGCCTTGGAATCTACATCCAAATAGCATGCACCTAGAATCTGTGAAAGTATTCTGCATTAAATTGTTGGCCTCTTTATTTTAGTAAAGCCAAAGCTTTTACAAATGTTTATGATTAAATTGTAGTTATCAAATGAAGAATCTCTAAATATATTAGGGCAAATTATTTTAAAGATAGAAATATTGCTCTGTGAAAATATGAAAGGACTTAATTTCAGGTTTGGTGGCAAAATTAGTGAGATAGATTGCTATACTCGAGGTAAGAAGAACTGGAAATTCTCTCTGCTGTGAGAATCACATTAAATTAGTTTTTAAAGCTCAATAATAGGAATCTTTAGATATGCCCGCAGTTATAATTATTCACATTCAACAATGTTTATAAACCATATGAGAACAACATGTGGTGCCAGCATGAATTTTTACAACAGAAATGTAATAAATTATGATCATTTTGCCCTAAAACTCGAGAAAACTATAGATCTCATTTATTACTTATTCCATATGATTCATGATACTCTTTTTTAAAAAATTATTTTATTTTTCTTGTTCTTTTTTTAAACATTCTATCTCTATATTTCATTTGGCTTATAAAGAAAATTTATCCAGTATGAAAAACATCTCAGGGAAGTCCAGTTGAGAATACTATACACATTATCATCAATAGGTAATAAACCATTTGATTAATGATACTCTTGAGCATTAGAATAGATGCTAAATATGAAGAGACAATGATAAAAGAGATATGATCTCTCACATTGGAAGGGACCCTAAAGTTCATCTAATATTCAGGGATAGGACAGACTCAGAGAGCGGGCTGTTTTGCTCAAAGTTCTAAAGTTAGTTCATAGCAAAGCTGGAATAAAATGAAAATATCTTGATGCACTTCAGCCTGATGGTTACACCAGTCCTCTTTTTATTATGGTAAATAGCAACTTCAGTTATAGTAAAGAAGTATTAAGTATGATTCTGAAACATTCAAAATCCAATGGAGAAAAACTTATTTGAATTCAAACTATTATTACTTGCAATTTCCTATTTCTAGTTCTGGGTCTTGGGCCTCTCACATACACTTAGAGCTTGTTAATATCTTTGGGTCTTTGAACCAAGCAAAGGGACACAGTCCCTTCTATGAACTAATTGAGGTTAAGCAACAAGGCTTATTCTCTATTGAGGACTGAATTGGAACCTTTAACTTCCTGTTAGCCTTAGCCCACACTGGATTTCCGTAGAATTTTCTGGAGGCGAAAGGCTGCCACAGCAATAAAACCATAGAATTTGACTGGAAACCATCCAAATTTCCTCATTCTTAGCTCCATTTCCAACAAGCCTTAGTCAAGAAGACACAGACCACACGCTATGACATAATTCTTGATTGTCTGCCAACATACAGAGAAAATCATGACGAAGAGTTTTATTTGCAAAAGGACAAGGTGGAGAATTGTTTTTGACTTCAAGAAACGGAATTCTGAGACTAAGATTTGTTAGAAGTAACTTGTGGAAAGATATTAAACTCAATGGAGATAAAAGGGACTGGATGGGTAATGAGAAAAAAAAAATTAACTCTTGGGAATTTCTTTGGATAATGGAGGAAAAAAAAATTACCCACCAGGTCATCATTTACATTGTAAGTAAATGCTGGGGTGGGAGTTGAGCCAGGAGGGAAGCGCAAATGTTATACATTGTACATAGCCTTAAGATTTGATATAGAAGGGAACCAGTAGTTAGCGTAATGGCTATGTTGCTGGACTCCCACGTAGTCGACCACGGTTTGCGTCCCGGACCCGGTGGCTTAAAACTCATGCCGGGCGCATGTGCATGCGTGCCCAAGATCCCGAGAGGAGAATGGAGGAGAAGGGATTGCGGCGTGACCATCCCCCCTGGGGGGTGATTTCTCGCTTTCTGTCTCTAATGTCTCTCTCTGTCTGTCTGGCGAGCGCACGCGACCTATAGCAAAAATCTCTCCAAAAAAAAAAAAGATTTGGTATGGCAGGGCTGAAGATTTAAGAAAATATTACAACTCCAGAATTTCTCATTTTTTATAAATGTCATGTAAGAGTGGATTAGATAACTTTTCTAATGAATGTATGAGTGGATTAGATAACTCTCTGTCGAAGGAAACACATTTCTGACTCTGTGTGTCGTTCACTGTGCCATGAGCCTCTAGTGTTCATGGATGTCCATATGTTCCTCAATATTTTCCAGACTTCTGGGCACATGTGCGTGCATGCCCAAGATCCCAAGAGGAGAATGGAGGAGAAGGGATTGCGGAGTGGCCATCCACCCTGCAGGGGTGTTTTCTTGCTTTCTATCTCTCTGTCTCTCTCTGTCTTTCTGGCAAGTGCACGCACCCTATGGCAAAAATCTCTCCAAATATATATAAATATATATATA
>NW_006159542.1:6428257-6433742 GCF_000334495.1 Tupaia belangeri chinensis
ATATATATTTCCCACACTGCTTTGCACTTGGGTTGTCCATGGGCCTAATCAATGGAGTCTAAGTGAAAATAATAGGTTGACTTCCAGGGAGGTGATAGTTCCAATGTACTCCCTTCAACTTTCAATGCTTTCCCTCATCTCATTAGCTGAAAGAGGAGGCTTTGAGAAGATAGAAACACAGGATAGAAAGTATTCAAAAAACTTGAATCACTGCTAGGGAGATAGTCATCCAGGAGAGCCACCTGTCCTATGCCAGGCTCTGTGTAAGAAACAAACTTCAGTAAAATGGAGGAATGTTTAATTGCAGAAGAAAAATGGACATATATCCATGAAAGAAGATGTATCTAAGATTATTTTTTCTAATTATGTTTGTAGTTATGTTTTTGCTTTATATAAACTCAAAGTCATCATGATATATCTTTGTTCACTTCCTTGAATTTATAAAGTATATATGAAAATAAATATAACATCAAAAGTAAAAGAAAGACTAACAAACTACTATAATTCATAAATTGTTACAATAGCTAATGACAAATATAGGTGTGATACATTAAATTAATTCTCCTCATGTTTTTTTCCTTGTATTGCTTCAATGTTTTTCAGATGTTGCCCCTTCTCATGGGCTAAGGGGAGAATGACTTCATATCCTTGTTCTAGGAGAAAATCCTTTTCAGTCTCTTGTGGCCAGTTCTCTGTGCCAATGTTTGGTTTACAGATAAAGATATGATATGATAGTGAAGCTTTCTGAGGTTTCTGCAAAATGTTTTCTTGTTCCTAGGAAGGAGATAGATGGAAATATTCCTTTTTGGTTAGAGATAAAAAGATTAAGGAGTGATGTGGCAAAAGTCTCTAAAGCTGTTTGCTTAATCAAGTAAATTAATTTTTATTGTCTAGTCACAATGCCAAATACCAATTCAGTTGGTTGGATCTCTAGAAATGAGGATAAAAGAAAAGGGAAGAGAGGAGACCCCAGGTGTACTGTGGTGGGCAGAAGTAGGCAGAGAAATAACTTCTAGAGAGGGTAATGACTCATGCCATCTAAAGGGTAATACCTGACCCCTAATCTTAAATCATTTTGTGAACAATAATGTTCTTCTCTTATTGGAAATGTCTGTGCACACATAGATCTGTGTGGGTAGAGTTTGTGGAATGGAAGAGGGAGGACCGGGGGAAGCTGGAATAGCATGAGCAGTAATGGCAAGATGGCCAGAGCAACTGAGGGGAGCTGGACACAGAAATTAAAAGAAGAGCTGGTAGGAAACTACCCACAGTGGGGAAGGACTTCATATCTCCACAATTCTCAGAAATATGCCATCAGGGAACAAAAGATTAGATTTGAATGTGAACAAAAATAAAGAAAGAACACTATAACAAGGAGGAAAAAAAAACACATATGTGTCAGACAGACTTAATTTGGAATCCTGGCTTTGCTATTTATGGGTTTTGTTTCAGTGGGCAATTTTCTTTTGACTGCCCTAAGTTTCAGAGATGCCTTAGTCATTGTAGTTCTGCTGTGTAAGATACTCTAAAATTTTTTCAGCTTTGGGGCCAGATGTTGGCTCAGCAGTAACACAACAGTCTGCCTTCCTGGACCTGCATAGGAAGGTCCAGAGTTTGCATCCCAAAACTTCCCTGTGCACACTGGGTGCAAGCATGTGTGTCCATCATTTGGGCTGGCCAAGGCTGGGAATAGATTACTGTGCAAGGACTCTGTTGGGCTTGCATCTCTCTCTCTCTCACTTTTTCTACCTCTCTCTCTCCCATGCAAAAAATGCAATTAAGTTAAAAACCAACTGGTTTCAGCATAGCCTCCACAATGCTCTGTAATACAGAGAAAGGTCAGGGTTTAGTTCTTGAACTGACTTGTGCACACACACGTGCTTCGGTTCCTGACTGGTTGGGAAGGCTGGGAGTGAATGGCAGTAGAAGACCTTATTGAGGAGCTTGTCTTTTTTTTTTTTTTCCAGGAAGAAAAGAAGGAAGGAAGGAAGAAAAAGAAGCTTAAACAATTTTGTTCAGCTTACTATATAACATGTAAACTCCTGTCTAGGACTCAGAAGAGTTTTACCTTGTATTTATTCTTTCACATTCAGATGTTTGCATATATCCTTTCATATGTAAAAAGAGGAAAATGCCAGGTTATTTGTAGGAACAAGTGGCAAACACTGTCAGCCCTGTTAAAAAGGTGCAGGTAAGCTATTACAAGGAATTATTGTACCAATTTACTCTGAAGACCCCTGCTTTGCAGAATAAATGCATTGCTAGGTCTTCCTTATTCCAAACTTCACCATTGTTTAGATAAAAAGTGGCAAAGTCACTTTAGCTCCTGGAAAAATCTGAATCACTTTCAGGTGATCTAGGATTTAGATTGACTTTATTATCCTCAGAGCTCAGAAACACCATTGCTGGAAACTCTGAGAATGCCCTGTCACCCACACAACCCTGCCCCTGCTCTTTTCATCCATCCTCCTACTCTCCCCATCTGGCTGAGGTTTTGGTCAGTGTGGGAGAAGAGAAAGGAATCCGTTCAGCTGAGTCATGACCTAGGACATGCGTACAGTACAAAACCAATTAAGGGCCCTTTATCTGTGGCCTCATTCATCCACAGTGGTCCTGCAGGAGGTGAAATCCCAGCTTCATTTCTCTTGGCAGCGCTGAGCCTTTGGAAGGCAAAGGGTTGGGATTTCCAGTGGTCATGGAATAAGAATAAGGCACACAGACAAGGGAGTTGATTGCTCCCACTTCACCCCTGCTCCCTCTCCCAGAAATGTTTTCTAGCCAAACCAAATCCCAGGATTCCCAGAAGACCCTTCCAGCCCAAAGCCAAGAGCAACCTCCACCTCCCTGCCACCACTTACTGTCCTCAAAGGCCTATCTAGCAGATCTGGTCAGGAAGCTTAAAAATAGTTGTGTATGTGGCGAAAAGCCTTGTGGATTTCCTTTGTAAAAATATTGGGAGCAGAGAATAAACCTTTCAGCAGCTTATTTTTCCATCGCTCTGGGGAGCAACTCCTGCTTTCTGCTGCCATAAGCACTTCAGGTACCTTGTGGGTGATGATAGGGAAGCTAGAGGGAAGGGACCAGACCAGCTCAAGACCTGGATAGGGGTTGCTCAGTGAAAAGGAGATGTGTCTTATTTAGAGAGCCAGGCATAAGGAGTCAGCAACTCAGGATCCAGAGGGGCTAAATTTCCACACGTTCTGAGTAAAGAAAGAAATGTCATTCCCATCTCCTAAATACTGGTATCCAGAGTCCTTCTGGTTTTGGTTTTGTCTACCACCTTCCAGAGTTGCCCCTCACATGCACAATAAAATCCATGTAGCTGTCCATAGCACTGTGATGCTTCATACTTGTGTACTTTCCCATAGTCTGTTCCTTCTGCTAAGAAGGCACTTCCCAGCCCTGACCCCTCACCATCACCTTCAACTCCTCTTCAGCCTATTCAACCATTAAATCCATCCCAGCAGTCTACCTTTTCAGTGAAATCTTTTCTGACTCCCCTAACTCTATTTCCTAAGCAACAAGTCTGCTGTCATTGTATTTATCACATGGTGGTCACTTAGGTGTTTTTGCAGCCCCATGCAGGATCTGCCAAGATTAAGTACTGCTGAACAGGCTAATTGAACAAGCTACAGACTGTAAGGTTTCTGACAAAGGAGAAAGAGAAAGCACTGCCTGTTTGTAGGCAGCTTAGGTCAATTCAGATTCTTCTGAAGTGAAGATAGTAGGGAATGATCTTGATTACTACTTCCGTTCAGCCGTCCAGCCTTCTAGCCATTTGTCTCAGCGAATCACTCTGCTAGAAGCTGGCATAAATTACACAGCAAAGAACTTTGAGAACTCTTGAATTAACCAAGAACCTTAACATCATTTTTTCCCCCCAGCACTCCGTTGAGTTAAGATGCTCTGATCCCATTTTTATAGAGCAGAAAACAATTTCCACAGAAGAGACAAAAGAAGAGGAGCTGAAACTCATCTCAGATTTCCTGTTTTCAGGAGTTTACTCTTTCCACAAATGACCAAAAAGTACCCAATACAGAATATATGTGCAAATTGTTTTCTAATTATTATTATTACTACTAGAAAACATAAAGCCCATGTAAGCTTTTGTTTGTCAAATGCAAGAAAATCACAAAGGGACAGGTATAGGGCAGTAAATAGGATGTATCCTCACCTGGATCCCTAATTGAGAAAAACTTGACTATCTTCATTGGTTCTCTGGCCATGTGAATAGCTCCATCTATTGAGAACTGTTCCCGAGAGGCAGGACAGCATGATGGTTCAGAGAACACACTCTGGATTCAGATTGTCCATCTGGCCTAACCTCCATATGATCTGGATCATGTTACTCACTCCCTCTATGCCTCAGTTTTCTCATCTTTAAATTGATAGTAGTAATTAGGTTTTTAAAGTTAGAGCCATGTAAAACATCTAGTGATCAGTGAGTGTTATTAACCATGTGCCAGGGATTTACTCTGAAACCTTCAAATCCTTTATCTTTCATTCTCCTAACAATTCATTTAAACATTATCTGTTTTACCAATAAAATTCCTAGGGCTGAGAAGGTAGATGTTTTTCCTAATAGGAATTCTGAGTTCTGAATCACAGTTTTTCTGAATTTAAATTTCTACGTATATCATCTGTCATTATAACAACATATTCATTTCAAATTTTTTCCGTGAGACTACTCCTGGCTACTTTGCTCTTTTGAGAGCCTGCTGGAGAGAGACCTGTGGTTTAGATAATCTTGCCATAAGCTGATGATCTGGTATTCCCTGAGCTCTTGTCAGCTTCTCAAGTTAGAGTTGATGCTGAAAGTTCTGCATGGGGCATGGGTGTAGCTTAGATAAATGCCCAGAGGCTTGGGAGGTGAAGTGAAAATATTTGGAGCCAGCAAGTCTAGTCAATTAATATGTGCTTGGGAGGCATTTTCAAAGCTGAAAGATCTTTAGTAACTGCCAAGTGATAATAATTATTAGAATAAAAGCATATTTTGCCAGTTGAGTAAGAGATGCCCAGATACACGTGTGTGTGATCTGGAAGTGATGCTGAGTGTGCTGCTCACCCTTCCAGCTGTGAGGGCAAAATTCAGCAAATAGGTATTCCTGGGGAGTGAGGCAGAAAGATTCTGACTCTCTATTTTGCATGGTGTACAGATTTGTTCTTGCAGGAAGGAGTTTCCCTTAATCTTCTAAGTCCTGCTCAGAGGGCAAATGTCTTGGTGGGCCACCCAAATGGAATGAGTTCATCTTTCATTGCTGATGCTCAACTCTGTGTTGAATCTGGCAAAACAGGAGAAATATGGTTAGTGCTTTTCCAAAGTGTAAGTTAGAACTATAAATGGTAGAAAAATGAGCCCTGGGCTCAGAGACGGAAACGATATATAATCTGTCAGGAAGTCCAGTCTAGTGCAGGTCTGGAAAGTGGTTCATGAGGAATGATGGATGGTGTGAAGCTGGGCAGCTTTGTGTGCAGGATTCCTGCT
>NW_006159542.1:6434286-6451933 GCF_000334495.1 Tupaia belangeri chinensis
TCAGCATAGGGTGACCTGGTTTTGTAAATGTTCTTAGGAGGGTTAAGTAGTTCTCTTCCCCACTGTGAACCTAACATCTTCTGTGCCTTCTCCAGATGGATCTGACTTTACATCACATCTTAGGAAACTTTCCAGTGTTTTGGAGGATGGAGCAGGTGAAGGGCTAATAAAGAAAAATCTACTCTTAGAGGGAATGATCTGAGTTTGAGCCTTAGTCCATTCACTGATGAGGTCTTCATGACCATCAACAAAGTATTTTTTTATAATCAGCTCTTGATCTGGAAAATAGGGCCCAAAATACTTACTAAGTTTTATTTTAGTGTCAACCTTTCATAATTTTTAGAACTAGCAGGTCCTCTCTTCTTACTGGTACTATAGAACTCAAGGGTCTTTTTGGGTTGTCCTGTAGGCCAGTTCAGTAAATTTGGTGATACCTAGTGGGTAAGACTATTTAAAAAGAACAATTCTGTTCTATCTGTTTTAGGGATTCATTAGAATTTCTTATTTATTTATTTATTATCATCATAATCTTGTTTATGTTACATTGGATTGCATATAATTTTACAGTGTATTACATTGCTTTTTCAAAAAGAAATGCCATGTATGTCAGTCAATCTCTCCACTTTATCATTCAATAGCTTTTCATTGTTTTTCTCAATCATTATTATTATTCCACTTATTTTTTTTTAAACAGTCAATCACTATTTCTCATTTTGCTTGTAAAAATACTTTATCCATCATGAAATACTTCTCGGACCAATTCAATTGAGAATACTATACATGTCATCATCAACAGGTAATAAGCCATATCTGTTTCCCACTAATGTTCTGCCTCTCTATTTGTTCTCTTGCTATCTTTCTCTATCCTCTTCTCTTCACCCACCCCTCCCCATTCCACACTGTCTTATTCTCGTTAAGTACTTTCACTGCTTTTATGTCCTCCAAGGGATTCATTAGAATTTCATAAGCTATAATTTTAGGAGAAAATGATGCGTATCTACACAATTATTTTTAAGTATAATTTTTCTTTTTGTGGGATTTTCATCTGAATGAGCTTAAATCTTTAAAAGGAATGTATGGAAGGTTATAAAGATGGATTTTTGTAATATAAGCAACAATCCCTACTCATTATTTTTGAATATCAAAATTTTTTAATAACAATTTTGTTTTTAGGGACTGGCAGATGGCGTGGTGGTTGAGGAGCTGGACTCCCACATGGTCTACAACATTTCAAGTCCTGGATCTGATAGCTTGCTTTCTCACTCTCCTTCTTTTTGTTTGTGTCTCTCTGGTCAACACTGAAGAATGGTGATAATAAATAAAATTAAAAATAAATACATCTTTAAAAAATAATAATTGATTTTTAGAATTTTCCTTTCCCCCACCCCCATAGGGCACATGCATTCTCTGGAGAGACAGAGAGAGACAGAGAGACAGAAAGCAAGAAATCACTCTACAGGGGGTGGCCACACCACAATCTCTTCTCCTCTATTCTCCTTTCAGGATTTTGGACATTCACACCCACCTGGAGTGAGGAATAAGATACTGGGTCTGGGACTCAAACTGTGGCAATGATGTGGGAGTCCAGCAATGTAACCATTACACCATCTGCTGGTTCCTCTTAATAATGATTTTACCTTATATTTATTAAACGTTTTAGAGTCTGTAAAATCTACTTGTTTGCATAGTCTCAACTGGTCCCCAAAACTATCTATAAACTAGGATTTTTCTCTATATTAATATTTTTTTAAATAGTTTTTTTTGTTGTTGTTATAAAATGAATACGTGTGTAGCAGGATTCCATGTTACATATTGAACTTTTCTTCCCTTCTCAAAAGAGCCACAATCTACCATGGCCATTCTTGGGAGGATAATTCACTTTTGAGACAAGGATATGATTTCCTTTTCTAAAATGGAAAGAGATCTACTAAGAGGTGACTAGTGTTCTTTGTTAAAGAAAAGGAACTTCATAAATCTTAATTTATCTCTGTTGTAGTGATCTGGATTCTCTCAAAGAGTTCAGGGAAGGAGGAAAATAAGTTCATGGAAGGATTCCTGGTGGGGAAAAAAAAGGCAGCATTGCTGGTAGGCAAAAGACTGAGCCATACTTCTGGCACAGGACTGCTGGGTGGACTTGACCTTTGGTTGTGGATGAAGCTGAATGAGCTTGTAGATCTCTGAGCCTGAAAGTCTGAGGATATTACAGCCATAAACTTGACACTGAGGGAGTAAAAATACTATCTTTTGATACACATGGACCCAAATATGCTCAAAGGACCTGGTCGGCAGAAGCCCAGTGACATTTCTATGACTCATAGCAAGAATCAGCAAACTTTCTGCAAAGGTCCAGATAATAAATATCTTGGGCTTTGTGGGCCACATGGTCTCTGTCAAAACAACTCAGCTTTGCCACTGCGTCATGAAAGAAGGCATAGGTGATATGTAACAGAATGGATGTAGTTGAGTTCCAAAGAGTATTTACAAAAATAGCAGGATAGATTTGGCCTGTGGTTTGCCAGCACCTGCTATTCCCAGAAGCAGAATTGCTAGGCCCAAGTGAATACACTTTTCTAGATTTTTTTTTTTTTTTTTTTTTTACCTTTTATCAAGCCAGAAAAGTTGTGCTAAATTTTTACCATCCATGTGTAAAAGTACTTATTTCCTTCTATGGTTCTCAATACCAGATAGATTAAGGTTTATTATTTTTTTTTTTGAAAAAAAAAAAGGAAATATTTTAACTCTCATGTAAAAATGTAATAACAACAAAAAATAGTTTTCCTTTCTCACCAAATCAACAAAGCAAGAAAATGACAAATTTGCTTTCAGTAATTAAAATTCATGAGTTTAAATTGTATTAAGATATTTGGGGCCATCTTTGTAGCCTACTGGCTAAGGAGCCCAGATCCCACCTAGCCAACCACAGTTTTAATTCCAGTACTAGCAACTTAAAAACACACAGAGCACACTTGTACATGGGCCCCGAATCTCAACAGTTTGGAGAAATGAAGGAGAAAGGATGGTAGAGTAACCAAACCCTTTTCTCTTCCTCTATTTCTTTATGTGTCTCTGACAAATACACATGCCCTCAGGAAATTAAAAAATAATAAGGAAAAGATATTTGGTGTGGAGAGTCTTGGCCACATGAGGGATGGGGTAAGAATAGGGAAGGTAACAACAGTGGAGGAAGAAGTTAAAGAAGGTCACAAGGGTTGTGGTTAAATAACCTTTGCCCTTTTCATGATTGAATGGGCATGTGGCTGATCAAGATACTCTCAGCAGACTAGCTGTTAGGGATCTTCACTATGAAGTGGCCTTCTGAGGTGAATCCTCTAGGACACGAAGTGACCTATGTGGGCTAACTCTAGTGCTGATTTGAATTTAGATGACCCTCCCTCTACTCCATATCTGCTCAATAGAACCCATGTACTAGAGAGGAGGAAACTCATTTGAGATTTTAGGCTGAACCCCTTGGGATCTTCAAGAATGTGAGATGCGGTTGCTACATGTCAGGATTCTGTTTTGATTTCTAATTTTGCCTTGACCAGCTATGCATTAATCAAAGAGGTTTGATGTAAACCAGTAGTGTATGCTCTTTGGAGACACACAGATTAGATTTGACTCCTCACTCTATATTACAGTTTTGGGGCCTTAGATAAAGTCTTCCTAAGCCTATTTCGTCTAATACAAAATGGACACAATAGCATCTTCTCCTCAAGATGTTTGTAAGGTTTTAGTCATCACATGTATGTAGAGCATCTGGTCAAATGAGAAGTATTATTTATCCAATCCAAGGACATTGCTCATGAACCTGTGATTTAGCTTATAGAGCACTAGTCAGTGAGGGGAATCAGAAGACCTGGGTTGGGGACCAGCAGATCCTGTAATGGTTATGTCACTGGACTCTCACATGGCCAACTGAAGTTTGAGTACTGGACCCGGTGGCTTGAAACTCACACTGGGCATGTGTGCGTGTGTGCATAAAAACCTGAGAGGAGAATGGAGGAGAAGGGATTGTAGTGTGGTCATCCTTCTGTGGGGGGATTTCTTGATTTCTGTCTCTCTGTCTCTTTCTGTCTCTCTGGTGAGTACATGTACCCACTAGCAAAAATCTCTCTCGACAGAAAAAAGAACTGGGTTAGTCTGACTACTTTGTATGACCAAGGATTATCTGAACTACTGGATTCTCTCTCTATGAAATTCTATAGTAACATCTACCAGGGGATTCATTCAAATTAGCTTAACCAGCCTATTTCAGGAGAAGTTGATTTAATTAAACAAGCATTTTTAATTACTTATTATGCCACTGTTTTATTCTTGTGATGCAGAAATGAACCAAGAATTAATCCTGGTGACAGGGAGCCTCATATTATAGAGAAAGACATGAGTAATTAACATAAGACATTTAAAATATAATCTAATAAAGGGTTTTATGGGAAAATTATAGAATAATATAGTGACAGAAAAAAAAATCCCTAGTCCAGATAGCTGGGTTTAGAGAAGCTTTCTCATAAGGAACATAGTTTAAGTCTTTTATTGATAGGATTAATGTGCAGTATATTTGTGAATATGAAGGCATGAAAATGAATAGTACATATAAGGGAATAAAAGAAGTTTTGTGCTGTAGATGTAAGTTCAAAGCTGGAGAATAGCGGGAGTTGGGTTAGTTATAAAAGGCTTGTCAGGGGGCCATACACTGGTGTAGTGCTTAGGTGCCATGGTTCAGGTCCTAAACCCAGCAGCTTGAAACTCACACTAGAGCCATGTGAGTGTGTGCCCAAAGTCCTGAAAGGAAAATGGAGTAGGTAATTTCACCCAGTGGGTGATTTCTCTCTTTCTATCCCTCTGTCTCTTTAGCAAGTGTACATGCTCTATAGTGAAAATCTCTCAAAAATAAAAAAGAAAGAAAGAAAAATGACATACTAGTATGTGTTCTTGGGAAGCAATTAAAAAGTTTTATGCAGGGTTGTGACAAGATAAGAATCATGCTTTACAGAGATCCTCTTGGTTTCACTGTGGAGAATGTCTAGGATGGCCAAGTCAGAGAGAGATATACTAGATCAGAGACTACTACACTAGTTTATACAAAAGCCGGTGGTGGTTGAACTGGGGAAATGACACTGGGGAAGGGGATGGAGACACATGCAATCAATATTAATTGGTAAAATTGGCAAGGTTGGGCTTGCATTGCATTTAGAAACTGAAAGGGTAATAGGAATTCCCCAGAGTCTGTTCTGAGCACTAAGTAGTTGGTGTGATCATTCCTTTCACATGTATGTAGAGCATCTGGTCAAATGAGAAGTATTATTTATCCAATCCAAGGACATTGCTCATGAACCTGTGATTTAGCTTATAGAGCACTAGTCAGTGAGGGGAATCAGAAGACCTGGGTTGGGGACCAGCAGATCCTGTAATGGTTATGTCACTGGACTCTCACATGGCCAACTGAAGTTTGAGTACTGGACCCGGTGGCTTGAAACTCACACTGGGCATGTGTGCGTGTGTGCATAAAAACCTGAGAGGAGAATGGAGGAGAAGGGATTGTAGTGTGGTCATCCTTCTGTGGGGGGATTTCTTGATTTCTGTCTCTCTGTCTCTTTCTGTCTCTCTGGTGAGTACATGTACCCACTAGCAAAAATCTCTCTCGACAGAAAAAAGAACTGGGTTAGTCTGACTACTTTGTATGACCAAGGATTATCTGAACTACTGGATTCTCTCTCTATGAAATTCTATAGTAACATCTACCAGGGGATTCATTCAAATTAGCTTAACCAGCCTATTTCAGGAGAAGTTGATTTAATTAAACAAGCATTTTTAATTACTTATTATGCCACTGTTTTATTCTTGTGATGCAGAAATGAACCAAGAATTAATCCTGGTGACAGGGAGCCTCATATTATAGAGAAAGACATGAGTAATTAACATAAGACATTTAAAATATAATCTAATAAAGGGTTTTATGGGAAAATTATAGAATAATATAGTGACAGAAAAAAAAATCCCTAGTCCAGATAGCTGGGTTTAGAGAAGCTTTCTCATAAGGAACATAGTTTAAGTCTTTTATTGATAGGATTAATGTGCAGTATATTTGTGAATATGAAGGCATGAAAATGAATAGTACATATAAGGGAATAAAAGAAGTTTTGTGCTGTAGATGTAAGTTCAAAGCTGGAGAATAGCGGGAGTTGGGTTAGTTATAAAAGGCTTGTCAGGGGGCCATACACTGGTGTAGTGCTTAGGTGCCATGGTTCAGGTCCTAAACCCAGCAGCTTGAAACTCACACTAGAGCCATGTGAGTGTGTGCCCAAAGTCCTGAAAGGAAAATGGAGTAGGTAATTTCACCCAGTGGGTGATTTCTCTCTTTCTATCCCTCTGTCTCTTTAGCAAGTGTACATGCTCTATAGTGAAAATCTCTCAAAAATAAAAAAGAAAGAAAGAAAAATGACATACTAGTATGTGTTCTTGGGAAGCAATTAAAAAGTTTTATGCAGGGTTGTGACAAGATAAGAATCATGCTTTACAGAGATCCTCTTGGTTTCACTGTGGAGAATGTCTAGGATGGCCAAGTCAGAGAGAGAGATACTAGATCAGAGACTACTACACTAGTTTATACAAAAGCCGGTGGTGGTTGAACTGGGGAAATGACACTGGGGAAGGGGATGGAGACACATGCAATCAATATTAATTGGTAAAATTGGCAAGGTTGGGCTTGCATTGCATTTAGAAACTGAAAGGGTAATAGGAATTCCCCAGAGTCTGTTCTGAGCACTAAGTAGTTGGTGTGATCATTCCTTGAGATTGGAACAATGGAGAAGGAAAAGAGGAGTTTAGAGAGAAAAGGGAGAAAAGTAGGGAGTTCTGGATTGTGAGTCACATGCTGGGGCTTTAGACTATGTTCTCAGACTATGGGAAGATTGCTTTCTCTGGGCAAATCATTCTCTTTATCTTTAGTTTCTCCAGTTCTAACACGAAGGTTTCAGACTCAAGAGAGATTGCCAAGCACGTACCTGTGACTTCACGATTACAGAATCTGATTTGGTAGGTCTGGAGTGCAGTTCAAGAATCAGTATTTTCACAAGTTTTCTAGGCGATGCTATTATCCAACAGGTTTAGAAACCTGTGACTCTGGAGATCTCTGAGGATTCTTATAGATCAAGCACCTCTGAATGTATTTTGTCTCAGCTCTTTCTCCATCTTATGACTCTGCAGCTGTAAGCTGGCATCCAATGTGGCATCCACAGTCACTATCACCACGTGCCAGTACCCACAATGTGTTCCACTTCCTCCACCCACCAGACAGGTTAGGGGAAGTCAATATGATTACCATTCACACACCTGGCACTGATACAACTATTTGTTCTTTAAGAATGTATGTATGTATGTGTGTGTGTTTCCCTTCAAAGAACATATGGTTAATCTTCCCATTAAGTGTATGATAATGTATAATTTCCATAGTCCATTCTGTAGCACTTGGTTATTTATTTTCCCCAGCATGGTGGTCAATGCACTTACAAAGAGAAAGAGAGAAGAAAAAAAGGAAGAGTTATTTTCTAAACTCAAAGTTTTAGTAACACAGCATGTCTAGGAATTGAGCTTTTTCTTCTAGTTTTGCTGGAAGGATACATTGCCTACTCTCTCTCGATATTTTCACTAATCCCACTTCCTGATACAGATGAGCTCAGCAGATGCTGCATGTAGACACATGGGGAAAAGTCATCCAGTACATCTGAAAAATTAATTGAAGCTTGGCTGCAGTAGAGAGGTTTTAGGTGTTACTTCTTGCAACTTGCAAACAGCATTAATTGTACAGAGACCTTCAGGTTGGACAAGAAGGAGATCCTTCTTACATCACACATGAGGACTTTTGGCTGGAGTAAGACATCACAGGTCTTTTCCTCCTTTCAGGACTGTGATCAATTCTTGGTCTGTAAACCAAAAAGGGATGTGGAAATCTGGTGGGAAATACAAAGTTTTGGAATGTAAGACTTATGGGCAATAATAAGACAGTAGACTCACTCAGCCTAAAGCAACTGTAAGATGTCTTAATTGTAACTTCCCAGTGCGTAGTGGGTTCTTGTTTCTCTGGTGAGGTAAGTCCACTTCTAGATCCCGGATAAAGAGGCTCATGTTATTTGTCTTTTATTATTTCCATGGTGTCTGGGATGAAGCTCTGAAAGAAGTGGTGATAGAGGAAACTGATTCAGCAACTGTACTTTCAAGACTTTTCACAGCAGAAAGAGGTTAACTTTGGGATCACTGAGACCTGGATTTGAATTACAATTACACCAATTACAAACTGTGTAACTTTGAATAAGGCATTTCAATTGTGTGTGCTGTTATCTCCTTATCTATAAAATGAGTTTAAAATATTTACCACATAGGGTTATATTGAAGATTAAGAGAGACAGTTAATTAAAACACCTAGGTAGGAGGCTGGGAAATTCATTAAGTTTTCGTTGAATTGGTGACAGCAGGTGGCATGGTGGTTAAGGTGCTGGACTCCCACATGGCCAACTGCGCGGTTCAAGTCACCGACCTTGCAGCTTGCTTTCTTACTTTCCTCTCTCTCTCTGGCCAAATTAAAATAAATAAATAAATAAATAAATAAACAAATAAAAATGAAATGTTTGTTGAATGAAGAACTAAATTACACTATGAACAACATTTAGATTGACTATGGCAGTCAGGTAATTTGGGTGATTTGATGTCTCAATTTGCCTTGGACATTAGTGATTTCATTAGCATTTGCAGACATGGAAAGGGATCCCAGATTAAAAGAACAAGGTGATTTCCCTCTAGCTATGGAAGAATTTTAGCTCTGTGGTTCATGTCATCATAAGCATTGTGACTGCACAAGAAGCATAGATGTGTGTCTATGAATTGTGTACCTGTGCACATAAATTTGATCTCTAAGGTCTACTATCCTGAGATATTTTGAGATATCTAGAAACTTGAATGATATCTGATCCATTACATAATTTCCCATTGTCCTTGAAACATCTGACCTTTGGTACATTGAGGACAACAACTGTGATTAAATGTCTTCTGGAACTAAGAACAGAGAGAAAAACAAACATTAAACAAAAGCCAACAAGCACTCTCTTCTTCCTGTTTCTCAACATTCTAATAACAGTCATATTTTCCCTCAGAAGCCTGCATCTAACTATAATTTTTAAAATTTATTTACCATAAAATCGCTTTTATTTAAAAATATAGAACATTATGAATAACATTGAAGTAATTTCCTCCTCTCTCTAATATTATCTCCCTTTTCCTAGAAGCAATCACTAACATAAATTTCGGTGTATTTCATTGCCCTTGTTTTCTATACTTAATATGAGATCTACCCATAAGGAATATATATATAGTTGCTGGGCATTTTTATATTTTTACATAAAGATTTCATGTTTCATATTTTTAAACAACTAGCTTACCTATCTTTTCTACTCAGTAGTGCAGTTTTGAGATCTTTCTGAGACAGGAGTTAGATCCCATTTACAAGGAAGATATGGCAGCCCCTCTTCCCAACCCAGAAGAGAGCCACCATGCTGTGTGGCTCCAGATAATTCCTCTTCTCTCCCAGTCACCATATTGCTTTGCCCTTAGACATGCAGATTTTGTTCTTAAAGAATTTATTCTATAATAGGACTTAATTAGAAAAGACCAAAGGCCAGAAGGACATAATCCAAGACAGCAGATAAACCAGTTGGCATATAAACCTGGAATCCAAACCACATGGTGGAAACCCATTTTGGGACCCCTATATAGTCAACTGCTATCTCCTCTTTTTTCTTTCTTTTCCCCAGTCTGACCTTGACTAATCTTTATTGCCTGTATATTTGTCCGGATTTTAGAATATGTGTAAAGAGCTGTGTGTATGTGTATGTGTGTGTGTGTGTGTGGAGATCTTGTTGGCTTTTACTTGAAACCTCATTAAATATATCAATATTTGGGTCAGATTATTATTGTGAAACAACCATGGTGGCACTACTGGTGAAACTCTGAAGCTCAGTCAAACATGGCAGCTCATACCTGTAATCCAGGACAGCTGGGACTAAAGGCAAGAGAATTGTAGCATGATAAGACACAATAAGAAAAAATATCCACACCTTTTTCTCTCTCTCTGTCTCATAAAAAATGTTTTTAAAAAATGAATAAAGTAATAGTAAAATAACTTTGTAATTTAAAATAACCTTATCCATGGAAATGGCATAACTATACATTTCGCTTTAGTTTATTTTTCTTAACATTTTATAATTTCTCCATACAATTTTATTTTATAATCTTTAAATATGCAATACTAATTTTAAATTCCTATGCCTCATTTCTTTTTCTTGTCATACATAAGGCATCTAGTTGTCTGGTAATGTTGATTATGGAAACTAAACTATTATCTTTTCTTAACTCTAATAGAAGTGTTTTCAAGGCTTCATTATTAGTATTATATGTGCAGTTTTTAAAGCTGGTTATTATTAAGGAAGTTTTCTACTAATCTGCTAAGAATTTTATCATGGATACATCTAAATTTTATTGATTGATTCTTAATATATTTTAATATTCTTAATATCGTTTTGCTTTATTTTTAAATATTTTTATGTGTTGAATTAACATACTTGATAGTTTTTTTTTCTAGTGAAGTAAATATCTTTCTGTGATAAATCCTAGTAGGTCATGATAATTACTCATTTTTGTGCAAGTTTAATATTTTATTACAATGTTTAAAATTAAGATTTTTGCATTGTATACCTTTTTTGACTTTTTGGGGAAGATTTCTGCTATTACTATCTTTTCTGGCCATTCTAAATTTTCAGTCTATATAGCTCTTCTCTCTTAGATTATTCTTCTTACTATTGTTTCCATGCATGCTGGGGCTTAAAAATCATATTCCATCTTGGACTGTGCTGTAATTATATAGCTTCATGTGCACATTTCTGATTGTAAAACAAATTATTTCTCATATTCGCTTGGTACCAATTGTGCTCTCAGAGAAGTAACTGGCTTCTTAAGTACAAAATAACCTAGGTATCTCTTATTTAGCCTACTTATATCAACAACGGCTAATAGTGAATTTCCCAGATTAAATGAAGGAGCTATTCTCACCTTCCACAATAAAAATCCGTTAATGATAATTACCTAAACTGCCTCATTACTGTGTGTTGGACATTGCATAAGGCACTTTATTTATATGGATGACACTACATAACACTGACCAAAAAATCATGTGGATTAGGTAGTGTTATTCTCAGTTTGGAGATTAAAAAATAATCTTCAATTTATGGGGTTTAAGTAACTTGTTTAATTAAGTCTGCATAGGTGGTAAAGTGGTGATTTTCATCAAGTGCTCTCCATATTTGATTCCAAATCTCATACTCTTAACCACTTTGGTATGCTGTGTCTACATCAGCGTTTGGAGACACAATAAATCCATACTAGCATATAATAAAGTTCAACCCAACATGGTCCCCTGATTACCATTTCCCTTGTCATTAGGTCTTTCTGGTTAACATATACAAATTCTGTTCAAAGAGACATATTCTGTTTGTTTTATCTTTATCTTATATCTGTGCCATTTTCCTTCCTTCTACACTGCAGCAAAAATAATAATGATAATAATAATAACTCCTCATGTTTTGGCATCTTATGTTTTCCTCTTTCCAATGTTTAGTTTCACCATTTTCTAGTTATTCTTATCAACACTTATTAATCTTTGGTTACTTTTACACTAGAAAAAAGAAGAGTTAAGTAAATAATTTTTTTTCTTAAAAAGAGAGAGAAAACTAATTGCTCTACATTGGCATTCTGATTTCAAGCTAGAAAACTGATGTTTTATTCTCCAGTGTCCTGTGGTCCCAGGTGGTAACTTAAGCTAGGAGGTCAGCATTCTCTCATGCACCTAAATTAACTCGAATGCTTTTTTTTTTCTTTCTTTTCTTTTCTTTTCTTTCTTTTCTTTTCTTTTCTTTTCTTTTTTCTTTCTTTCTTTCTTTCTTTCTTTCTTTCTTTCTTTCTTTCTTTCTTTCTTTCTTTCTTTTTTTCTTTTTCTTTTTACTCTAATGCTTTCTTTTCCTGGGCTTCTCTGACAGGCAATGTGTCTTAACTTTGTCAACAAATTGTGAGTTGTGGTTTCTTTTACTAGCCAGGCATAAGACAGAAGGCAAAGGTCAGGCCGTTTGTCCAGTGGTGAATGTTTTCCTATTTCTATAACCTACTCGCTGTCAACTTTCTCTTTTCCTTTATGATGTTTAATTGAAATTGCAGCCTAATGAGGTCTATCCAGTTCCTCTCCTTCAGCCAAGGACTTGATGTTACTGCCAACATATCTGAATAGGAAGAGAGCAATTCCTGGAGAAGGGATAACTTGAAGTGCTATTAAAGGCCACTAAACTATACTATGCATTTTTCTCTTACCTGTTAGCAGATTAACTTGGTATTAAGCTGCTATTTCTTTCAACAATGATGATTTTTACTTGATCGTTTGAAATTCTCCTGGGAGCCCAAGTTCAGCCAACAAATCTAAATTTTTGTTGGTTAAATTCGAAGTCTATGATCTCATCTAAATATGTTCCTGGGATTCTGTTTGAAATATTTAAAATTATGCTTTACAATTTTCCCATTCTTTTTCAGCTTAAATTAGATACTATGTCCCTGAATATTTCTTTTATTCTCAACTTGCAATAATATATACATCATCTGTATATCTAGAATACTTGCATGTCAACTATTTCATGGAAGTGATCATATCTGACCTTGTGTAAGATATTTACTGGCTGATCTTGATGTCTCAATATTTCCTTTTTCATAAATGATAATATTCAATATAATGATAATGATAATGAGATCACCCTCATGTGGTTGTTAGGAGACTTCAGTGAGGTCACACATGTATTACACTTTGTGTGCAGGAGAGGCAATTGATAATTATGATTTTCCCATTCTTTGAGTTTATCTTCACTAAAGATTAAGAGAAGATACTACATGTAAAGAACAGCACTTTTAGGAAGGATGAGCCTAACTTTCCATAACACTATGCATGCTGCCTAAGCTTTTCATCAGGGAGATTTGTCTCATCATCTGGCATGCTGTTTTATTGACTCTTAGCCAATCTGGTAGGCTTTATTTGAGTTAACCTCATAAAGTATTATTTTCTTTTACACAAGAGTATATTTCTAAAAGTTACTTACTAGTATTTTTTTTTAAATTAAACCTTACTTTATAGGCACCTGGGGAACTCATTATTAAAGTGAGTCATATGGTTAATCCTTTTGTGTAAAGTAAAGAATCCTTTTGGAAAGTGAATAATCCCTTGCTAGTTATTATGATTTTATTCACATACCAGTGTTTCTTAGAGAGGTGCCCATGTACATAGAGTACTCTGCAATCTTATAATTTGGCAAGGAACACTTATCACTGAGTCCAGGAATAGCCAGGGTATACATGGATGATACTGCGCTATTTTGTGGAATTTGTCTATTTCTATGAATTAATATCAAAATGGATTAATATATATTTAGTTTCTCCATGGCACAAATTTATACTTTTTTTTAGAGGGTTTTTCCTTATGGTGTGTGCTCCTGCTGGAGAGATAGAGACAGAGACAGTGAGAAGGAAAGTGAGAAATCATTCCCCATCCCGAGGGGGTATGACCATGCTGCAATCCCTTCTCTATTTTCCTCCCAGCATCTTGGGAATGTACACACATGTATCTAGCATTATTTTCAGGCCACCAGATCTGGGACTTAAATTGCAGTCAGCCATGTGAGAGAGTCTAGCAACCTAACTACTATGCCATCTGCTTGTCCCAAGATTTTTATTTTCAGGAATACACCAAAAGTCAAGAATAAAAATAAGATTTAATGACCATTAGGTAAACAGGTGGCATGGTGGTTATAGCACTGGATCACATAAGGCCAATTCGGTGGGTTCACTTCTGGACTCAGTGACTTGAAAAACGCACTGAGCATGTTTTGTGTTTGCTTAAAATTCCAAGAAGAGAATGGAAGTAAATTATGTAAGGTAATTTAGCTAAAAAAAAATGTCAAAGCCAAAATTAGAAATCAGATCTGCTGGATGCCAAATACCTTACTAGTTCTGGTAAAGTGCTCTTTCTTGAGGACAATGTACTGAATTTGGGCAGGAAGTAAAATTTAAGATTTATGTGATATTTAGCTTCCTATTGGGTAACCTTTGAGATATCTTATCATGCTTATCTTGGATCTTCGTTTTTTCATTTGTATGTGGTACATAGATCTGAACCTTTGTTCTCAGGCTAGCATGAGCGAGGTTTTGAAAAAAGTTGATACTTTCTCTTTTTTGTTAGATAAAATGTGGATTACAGCTAGAAGCCACAAAGCTGAGTATTTATTAAATACACCAATTCTCTTTCATCTGGTTGGCCAATGTTCCCAACCATAATCTAATTTCCTCTAAAATTTTCCATGGACCAGGATGGTAGTTTCAAATCTAAAACTCTGAAGGAATCTTTTAATGGCCAGTGGTGAGTTTCATGAATTCATAATTAGTGTTTGGGAGAAGTCTCATGCGTAAGCTTCAAGTTTCACCAAAATGACCCTGCTAGTTGTAATCAAGGACTTACTGGGGAAAATGAGACATTTTAGATGACTTTTAAGGGGTCTATTTAGTTTAATTGTGAGAACTTGGTTCTATTAAGGCCAGTAGTTTCAGGGCTCTGTCCCATTCTGGTGCTCACACTGCACTCTTTATTCTGCACAACCATGTGACTAATAAGTGGTGTAAATTGTAAATAGGTAGAAAAAGCAGTGAGGATGGCTTAGCATTAAATAATGTTAACTCTATGTATTCATTCAACATATATTATCTTTAAAAATAATTAATTATTATCATAAATTTTATATAACACTTAATCACATGTATCTGTACAGTGTATTGCATTTCTTTTTTCAACATGGTTTCCATGCATTTCAGCAAGGGGAACTCTCCTACACTGTTTGTAGGATGTAAACTGGTACAGCCACTGTGGAAAACAATATGGAGGTTCCTCAAAGATCTAAAAATAGAACTACCACTTGATCCAGCAATTCCACTTCTAGCTATCTACTCAAAGGACAGGAGAATCCTAAGTCAGAAGAACCCTTGCACATCAATGTTTATTGCAGCATTATTCATGATTGCAAAGACTTGGAATCAACATATGCTTTCTAAGTCTCCATTTGGTGCTAGGCTCTGGGGACACATAATGAACTTGAACAAGTACTGACCTTGAGTAAATCATAGACTAAGAGGGATACATAAATAGGTAATTATGCTATATGATAAATATCATGGTAATGATAGGTAGAAATGGCATCTGTAGAGTAGCAAAGAAAGGGTGTTGACTAATAAGTAGAATTTATCAAGGATGATAACAATGAGAATTATTGTAAGGGTGATTATAACTACCACCACTGATCTCTTATGGCTCATCCCAGTGCTATGGCTTATATGTGAATTATTCTATTCAGTCTAAGAACATTGTAATATTGATGATGACGACGATGATGATAAGAAAAGTATGAGAGAATATAATATTCATTGGTTAAACACTGTTTCAAGACACTGTATTATCTCTTTAAACATTTTATATGATCAGGCCAGCAACATTCTGTAGTCAGTATTCTTACCAGCATTTTTAGGACTAACAGTCTGATGCTAAGGGAGACCACAAATTCTCTAAAAACATGCAATGATTAGGTAAACAAGTCAAAACCCAGGCTATTTGACCCTATCACACATACTTCTAAGTATACTAAGCTAAAATGACTTCTTCAAAGGGCAAACAATGAAGTGTGTTAGGAGACAGAGAAATAAAAGAAACATATTCTATAAAGAGGAAAGAAAATTTTAAAAACACATGATTTTAGATATAGTATGTCAGAGAAGCCACTTGGTGGCTTCCTTCTTACATCATGTAAGAAGGAAGACAATAGGAAATAAGGACTAAAATATGGAATATGGATTAGTGACAAATTATTAAACATTTCATATTTGTATTTTATCTTATAGGCTGGAGGAGGAGAAAGAATTTCTTTCTTTCTTTTTTTTTAAAAAAAGAAAACAGAAGACCAAACAAAAAATAAATAAATGAGAGTACTTGGTTTTAGTGGGTAAACTCTGCAGGGATTGCTCAGAAGTTTTGAAAATTTTATTTAAAGAGAACTGTACTGTAAAAAAAAAAAAAAAAAAAAAGAGAACTGTATTATATTTCAGAATATCCCACATGGTTCATAAGTTCAGTCTAGCAGCTTCTGTCACACACACAAAAAATTATTCTGTTTCTTTACATTTATGATTTGAAGTAGTTCCCATGCTAGTTAGAACTGATGAACAACACCCAGAGGTAAAACATGCCCCACTGAGTAGTCTACATAATAGTCTACATAAAATTTATGAAAGCTGTTTCTGAAAATTTGTCTTTGGCAAATATCTGAGTACAAAATCTAGCCTATCAGTCTGAGGTGAGCCCACCTTCCCAAGCCTCATTTTCATAGAGGAGACTAATAAAATCTTATAAAACTTCCATTTCTGGAATCATGCCTTTGGAATGTTCTAAATTTATTATTTTATTCTTCTATGCCCACCCTTATTATTTGCATTTCAATTTTGAATCACCAGACTTCAAAAGTTCTCCAATGCCAAGAAACTCACCTAGTGATATTCTCAACTTAAAAAGAACGACCAAATTTCCAGAACTGTAGAACTTAAACTCGGCTTCTTCTGAGTAAAAAAAATGAAAGACCCACTGTGTATTCTTCCTTCTTTATTACATATCTTTCCATTCCTCATTTCCCTTTACTTTCTTCTCTCTTTCCATCTTTTTCTTCCTTCTTTCCTCTTTTCATTATTTTTCTATCTATTCTTTCTTACTTTTTCTCTCCCTTTCATGAACTTCATAAATACTCATTTCTTTTTCCATGTATTATATTGTTCTCTCTCTCTCTTTTTTTCTTTTTATTTTTCTAACCTTGGTTTTCCTGACCCATGTTTTGATCTCTAATAGTATGCTACTGTTTTTGGAACTAGGAATATAGAAGTAAGCAAAATACAGTGTCTGCCCTTCTGGTGCTAGTGGCCCAGTGACAAAAATAAGTAATTATAACATAGCACGGGAGGTGTTGTGATAAAAATCTGCACTGAAGAGTTATAAATGTGGGCACAAGGTCAATGAAGGCTTCCCAGAAGTGGTGATTCAATGTGGGTTTAAGGTGATATTTGCATTCAGAGAATCATTAATGCAGAGAAGTGACGGGCTGAAGCAGCAGAATGCACTAGAGATCTGTGGGAGCTTTAGAAAGGCAGGCATGGAGGGAGCTTGTGGAGGATCTAGAGGAGCAGATGCTTATTCTCTGTGAAATTTGGGTCTTTTTGCATTTTTCTTTGACAGCACAAGCCTGGTCACCATTTCTAATGTGGACAGAATGTCTGTGTCCCTCCCAAATTTGTGTATTGAGTTCCTATTTCTCATGTGATGGTATCCAGAGATGGGGCCTTTGAGAGGTAAATAGATCACAACAGTGAAGTCCTCTTGATGAGACTAGTGCTCTTATAAGAAACTGAAGAAGAATGCTTGTCTTTCTCTCGCCCCTCCTCATTATGTGACGATGCATTGAGAAAACGGCTGTCTGACACCAGGGAA
>NW_006159542.1:6452333-6483217 GCF_000334495.1 Tupaia belangeri chinensis
GGAAAGAGCCCTTGTCAGGCAGTGGATCTTTTGGTACCTTATGTTGGCCTTCTCAGCTTTTTAGAATTGTGAGAAACAAATGTTTGCTGTTGAACTAAGGTATCACGCATGTGCCTCCAAAGAGTTAATGACTACGGGTTCTGAGATCACTTTCTTCACTATACTATCTCAACAGGCTGGAAGACATCTTTCCCTTACCACTTATGTATCTTGAATGTATATCTGGTATAAAATAAGTATACAAAATTCATAAATTATATTATAGGGGCTAAGAATTCTTGTCTTATGCCATTTTGATTAAAGTGGCACAGGATAGAGACTAAAAATAAATCCACTCAAATATATCAGTTGTTTTTTCTCCTCCATTCTCCTCTCAGAAGGAGGTGAAAAATACATGTACAATTTGGCAGGAAGGAAATTACTAGCCAGTTTTTCAGGCATGATTTCGTGCTATGGAGTGGGGGAAGCCAGGTATAGAGGCCTGAGGAGTGCATGGGAGGTGACTGAATGAAAATATTTAATAAAGACTATTTAGAGCATATTCTCTGTGAAGTAGAATAAAGAGAGCATGAATTTAGAGGGGATCTAGGACTTGGCAGCAATGTCATATTTATGTATTAGTGAGAAAGGGCACTAGAGACAGGGAGATGGATGGAATGACATTCTTGAGAAGGCAAGACGGTAAATGATCCAATTTTGAATAAGACAACGGATATTTTTTACAAGCCATCGAAAGGGGAGAAGGAAGTAATGAGCAAAGATGCAGGTATGTGTACAAGTTTTGTGGCAGAAAGTTGAGGGAGTATTGACTGATGTCTTCTATTTTTTCTGTGGGAGTCAAGGTCATATGAAGATTAAGGGAGATGTGAGGGTCATGTGCCTAAGAGCAAAGAAGACAGTTTGATATATGCTGTCTTAGAGAAAGAGAAAACACTGACTATAGAAACATAATGGGACTCCTGAGCATTATTAAGGGCCTGGTTAAAGTTGAGGACCATGAATTAAGAGTATTTCCAATTTAGCATTTTCCCCCCTCTAAAATCACCCAGCAACCCAAGTATAAGGTAGGAAAAACAGTAAGTCAAATTTATTTAGGTTTTGGATTTTTCATAGAATGCACAATAAGATAGTTGCAACTCACTAAATTGAGAATTTTGAGAAATTGAGAATTTTGAAATGGTCATTGAAATGTTAGCAGAAAAATGAAGGAAATGAAGGAGGATTGGGAACCAAGGAGAAAGCAGAGGAGTCTGTAATGGAAGTTCTTAGAAAGTCTATAAAATGGTATATTAGGGATAATTGAATTAAAATAAAGTAACCCAACTAGAGAGATGGAGAAAAACATAGGGAATGAAGAGGGCAATGAATGTGACAAGCCAAGATATGGGAAGAATAAGTCAATACTGAAGTCACAAAAGAAGCTAGCAATACATAAGCAGGAAGAAAGCTTTTCAAATATCTATGAGGAGTGACTAAATGACAGTGCTAAGAAGTATAACAAGACAGAACCACAAGGCAAACACCTTAAGTAGGTGGGAATTGAATGTAACAGTTGAGAAAACCAAATGGTAAATAGCTGTTAGAAGCAAGGAAACACAAGTTCTCCACCTTCGATGATATAGGAAATGGGAGGAAGAACAGTCTCCATTTGAAGGATCTGTCGTATGGCTTGAATGGATAAATGGATAGGGACCCTGGGGAGTTTCCTGGCTCAACATTGCTCACATAAATAAAATGCACTGAGTTCTTTTGGACACCGGGGATACTTCATGATACATGTATGATCAGACACTTTGGGGTGAAGATGGAGAGGTAGGCTGCATTCTCCAGCACTGTCTCAATCTGAGCAATTAGTAATTAACGTTCCAGAGTCAGTCAAACCTGGGTTTAATCAGGTTCCGCTCGTCAGTGCCCATGAGACCTTTGCTGAGCCTTAGTTTCTTCAACTATAAAATGAGAATATTATCTTCTTCAGTGTTGTTGGAAAACTTCAGTTGGTTGTCATACAGCATGGCGTAGCTATAAAGTAAGCGCTTATTCTGGAATACTGTAATTATTATCATTACGGTTCCAGGTATACATATGATACTGGAGCGCCAAAAGAAAGTATGCTTAATGCTTAATGAGGTAACCTTTCAGTTAACCTGTTTGGAGAGAAGGGCGAAGCTATGAGAGCATGCCAAATGGAAAAGATGAAATCGTTTAGTGAATAAGACCTTTATTTCTCAAGATAGGTCTTTAAATAATGTAAAATGTCAAAGAATCTAATCATCGGAGTGATTTTCCTATTCTTCTACAGTAACGAGTCTGGAAATACAGAATGATTTCACTTTTCCTTTGTTGACAAGAGCAAAGTGTTTGGAAAGCGGAGCTGGGAAAGAGAACTTAACTCCCTCCACTCTTTACAACATCTAAAACCTGGTTATGCAGTCTGCTGAGTTTTGATGAGAGAGCTGTAGTCTTTAAACAGACATTATTGTCCAGATGGAGATGTACTACAGTGGTTCCAAGGGGATAGAAAGACGTGGAAATGCTCTTGAACTTTCTTCTTTGATGAGACCCTTCTTTTGCAGCAACATGACTCTTCATGTAACAGAGCCATCTCTTCTCCTATCCCTTTACAACTTTTCTTTCCTCCCAAGGGTCTTGCAAAAGGAAGCAGCCTGTTCAGTGGTCATAGTGCTTTTCCTGGAGGTATGGGAGATAGATTAGATAATTTAACACACAGTCATTTCTTGAACCCAACTTAACCCTTGCACATAACTTCCCAAAGCCTGGTCAGCGCTCTTGATTGCCCTAGAGGCTCCCTCATCCTTCTGAAACTACCTACTTAGATCTATTTTTTTCAACCATGATAGTTCATTACCTACTTTTTGTTGTTCACATTTTGCACATTTTCCAAAACATCAAACTTTTGCTTCAAATATTAATAATTAATTTATTTTGTAAAAAAATGTATTCATTTGATTTTGTAGTGAGTTGGGAAGGGAAAATATCTTTCTAGCCATCTGATGAACATATAGAAGTTAATAGTACAGATTTGAGGACCAGACTGCCAGATATTTAATTACAGGTCTTCTGATATCTATGACCCTGAGAAAGTTACTTAACTTCTCTGTATCTTGGTTTCCATCTGTGAACTGGGGCTCTAAAAGTAATTTTGTGGAGTGGTTGTGAGGATTAAATTAGTAAATTCAAAGTGCTTAAAACAGTGCCTTGTACAACATAAAAGTTATACATATATATTTGTTATTATTTATCTAATAATCTTAGCCTCTGTCATTAGACTGCCTCCTGGGAAGAAGGGTGAACCTTAGTATAAAGCCTTTCGAGGCAGGTATGATCTGGTCTTCAAGACATGAATGCTAATAGAGGCCAAATTACTGTGAGTGAGAGTGTCAGCTTTCTACAGGTTAGGAATGGGATTTATTATTTTTACTTCTTAAATTGAGTGACTAAGAGATGAGTAATAAGGCAAAATAAAGGGGGAAGGGAATGGAGAATAAAGCAAAATGGAAAGCCACTGAGATCAGGTGCTATAAAGGGTTTATGAAACACACCTTGGCAGGAGGTGGCTGTGGACATTTCTAGACCAGTGAAGTTCTGTTCTGCTCCATTGACAATTATTTCATGGTGGCAGTTGGATAAAATTCCCTCCTGAGACCCTGTTTTCATTATTGTACAAAGTCTACTCTTCTCATAAATGTGAGTTGCATTTTTAGATGTAAAGAAAAAAACTTTTCTCCCACCTGGTTCTATATGGATTAGAACACAAATACCCACCTAGATTCAAATCCTAAGAGACAGAATACTCTGGGGTTCCTGGGAATTTGCCAAAGTATTAGAGAAGGTTATCATGTTTGTAGGATGCACAGTTAGGGAAGGAGTTAAGATAATTTTGCTGAGATCTCAAAAGTCAAGGAGGCATAGCTGACATTTCAACCAGCATTTACTGAGAAGCAGCTATTGTAGTAGTAGCAATTGTCCAGAGGTGTAAGTATCAAAATCTATCAGTAGTCTTTCTGTAATATGTTAGTGTAGTGATAAAGCTGAGTCTCCAGCTTCGTCAGGGGGAAGTTGGTGAGCCAATAAGTCAGGGAGGAGTCTGCTCCCCTCCTTCAGCTTTCCCTAGACTCTCTTGCTTTGAATTCCTCCTAATGGCTGAGGCTTCAGACTATACTCTTTAAATTTTATATATGACCATATACTGGGCCTATATGTAGATTTCATTTATCTTCCCAACAGCCTCAAGATACATACTATACCATCATTTTGAAGACCAAGACAATGAGGTGAGGAGATTCATAGTTATAGGTATGAATGACCTGCACAGTCTGATAAGCTAAAGCTAGACTGATTGATGACTTTGTCAGTTTCTGTTTGTATAATCGTGAGAAAATGTCTAACTTTTAGGAACCTATATTTTCTCTGAATGCAAAGATTTTATAGAATAATGTGAGAACTACAACAGTGTATCAGTCCAATGAAAATCACAATAAAATGATGATGCTATTCCTTTACAGGCATTTTTTCATATCTATTAGCCTTTTGAACCTAATAATTTAGAGAGAAAAAATTAAGTGAAATTATCTTTTAAAACTAGGCCACTGTAATCATGTTAATTCTTGCTTGCGGTTTACAATGAATCCTTATGTTCCTTGTGTGGAAAAATCTGCTTAATTTATCAACTCTGCCAAGTTCTTACAAAAACAAAAAGGGTGAGGAGGCAGAAGTTTTTTTTTTTTAAAAAAAAAAGAAAGAAAAGAAAAATATCCTTTAAGTAGTCTTTAGCTGTTGACATTATAGATTTTCTTTCCAAAAGAGAACTAAAGGTTTATAACTGAGATCTTCATACTCAGAAAGAACCAGAGCTGGTCAGGAATTAGCTGCTTCTTAACTGGAAGGGTTAGCTCACCTAAGAGCCATTCATAGACCAGTACAAGTTGGATTTTCTGGTTTATTATTGTCTTTTAAAAGAAGCTCCAGATAATAAAGAAAGAAAATCCCCCAATGTGTTCTGGCTTTGGGCTCCTGTTCTGGTCATAGTGGTAATGTGATGGAGTGAATGCCCATTCTTCCAACCTAGACTCTTGATTGAGAAACCTTCTGTACAGCTATAAATGGAGTCTATTTCCTTCCTCCTGAGGCTGAAATGGGAAGGCATGGATAACCTCACACAAGACAGACCTGTATAAAAAGATCTTTGTGAAGAGAAGTCCATTTATCAATGAATGGCAGGGCCATTTTGGGGAATGATTTAGCTCTAGTCACTATACTGCTTACAGAAACTGCATCAAAATGTGGAGTCCTGTTTCTGCCAACCATTGGCAAGCATGTACTGATGCATACCTATGCCTACCTGGTGTTTTTTTTTTTTTTTTTTTCTGGGGGAGACTTTCTCCAGGTCTCTAAGTCTTTCATTTTCATTGCATTTGAGGAACTAGGAAGGATATAGGGAAAAAACTTACAAAGAGAGGCTTTTTTTTTTTTTTTTGTCAGGGAATTTAGCCAATGTTCCAAAGAGCTATGTTGATGAAATAGAGCAGTTCAAGTGAAAACAAATTGAGTTTGGAAAAAAAAAAAATTTCCTCCACCCAGTGGCAGTTGGAGCTTCCATTCTGAGTTACTTCTAACTTCTTGGAGCCACGTTTACTTTGCTGAGCAGACTAAATCATTTAATTTGTCAGCGTCTCTTTGCTGCTGCCAGACCTCACTCAAGAAACCCTTCCAGGACCTGGGAGCTCACCAAAGCCTTGGTCTGCCTGAGTCACTCCCTGGGGACCACATATTCACAGGGGCGAGGTTCTCTGTCCTAATTCAAGGCTGTTCAATGTCAGGGGAGAATATTTCTGTTTTAATCCACAAAATAGGTCAGAAAGATCTGATAATAGCAGTAGCTAGTGTTTTATTGAATGTCTCTTGTGTACCATAAGCTCTGCACTAAGGGCTTCATATCCATTAATTCATGAATTTTTCACAACCACGTGATATGCATTCTTTTATCATTCTTCTAACTTTATAGACGAGATACCTGAGCTTCAAAAATAAGCACTTTGATCAAAGTTATGCAATGGTATTGGGCTTCAAAACCAGTTGGTCTGATTTTAAACCAGACTCTTAACATGCAGTTCTATCTCTGGGAACATTGAATATTATTGTAACTTCCCATTGAACAAGTCACTCAGTACTTGTGTGTGTTCTGTATGGTGGGGAGACAGTGATGCTTTAACACAGGCCTCTGTTTAGAAGAAGCTAAAATTACAGAGGAAAGACAGGTATATGAATAAAATCACCAGGCCAGAGTGTCATTGTAGGCATTCTAAATGTACTAAAGAGGAACAGCAATTAGCTCTGTCTCTGAGTAAGGAAAAGGTGCACATAAAAGAAAACTTTCAGGGAAGATAATGCTTGGGCAAAAACTAAAGGATCCATTAGAGTTTATCTTAAGCATTATGGTCAGAGACCAGAAGAGACAAAAACAAAGATCTGGACCTGAATGGCATGGAAGATAAGTAGAAGTCTAGATTGGTTCTAGTGTAAATTGAAAAAGACTAGGGGAAGGATCAGCTGATGGCATAATGTTTACGTCTCTGGACTCCTACATAGTTGATTGCAGTTCAAGTCCCAACCCAGCAGCTTAAAATTTATGCAGGCATGTGTGCATCCATGTCCGAAATCCTGAGAGGAGAATGGAGAAGAGATTGTGGTGTGGCCACCCCCTGGGGGCTGATTTTTTTGCTTTCTGTTCCTCTGTCTCTCTTTATCTCAAGCAAGTACACACGTCCTATAGTAAAAATATCTCTTAAAAAAATAGGGAAAAGAAACACTCCTACACTGTTGGTATAAAGGTAAATTGGTACAGCCATTGTGAAGAACAATATGGCGGTTCCTCAAAAATCTACAAATAGAACTACCATATGACCCATTAATCCCACTTCTGGTTGTTTACCCAAAGAATATGAAAACAGTCAGAAAAAGCACTTGCACACCCATGTTTATTGCAGTATTATTCACAATTGGTAAGACATGAAATCATCCCAAATGGCCAAAAACAATGACTGTTATTTTATGTCACTCATTCTGCTAGGTATAGACATGCTTCATCTCTTTTAAAACTCACCACACTTCCCATCCAACAGGTGAGGAAACAGATTAGACCATTTCCTCAAAGTCATACAGCCACTAAAGTTCTAAAGCTTGGTGGACTCAGGCCTCTCTGACTCTAGAGCTAATATTATATATACCTTTTATTACTTTTTCCTTGCTGAGTAATTTTAAGAAAGAAAGAACAATTTAAGTTGAGTTTAACATTCCTCCTGGTAGGGAATTCCTCTATTACACTATTACACACTATTTAAGTCCTCTCTGGCGCTATAGGAAACAGCATTTCTCCTCATGAGTTCAACAAGATGTGGAACACTTTGGTTCCTCAGATACGGTGATCAAGGTATTCATTTCACAGATCAAGGAACTGCACACTAATGAAGGAAGGAAAGGGTTAGCCAGGCTTTAAATACATTCCTTCTCTTTCCTTAGGATGTCCCAGGGGGGAAATATGACCAGGTCAAATCCCCTTGTAAACAAGCTCTGAAGGGCTTGGTGCAAGCTACTAATGGTATTTGTTAGTGGCAGACTATCTATGGGACATTTTTAGAAGCATAAACCAAATCACTCTAGGATTGCTTGTGGTAAACAAATCTGTAATCTAAAGATTCAAGAAGCATGGCTCCCTGAAAAATGTCACGTAAACTATTTAACTACAGGAGTAGGAAGAGGTTTTTTTTTTTTTTTTATGACCATAGGATCTCGCTTTTGTGCAAGAGGTGTGCTTCCATACATCTTTTAGAGACTTGTGTGTGAAATCTGGATCACATCAAGTCCTAATGGGGAAAGAGAGAGCCTGGGGAATGGTATCCGGTAGTCATCCCAAGCCCCTCACTGCTTTCTCTGTGCCTTGTGATTACTTGTAGCTGTGAAATGATTAGTAAACCTTGGTACTTGGTATGATTTTTATTCTCTTACATCTTATCTGAAAATCCAAGCCTTGTATTATTAAGAGAAAACACTATGTTATCCACGATCACACAGTTGTGTGGCATTGGAAGATCTGTTCTCAGATCTCTTGTGTCATGTACCCTAAACCAGCGTAATATTGAGGTTGACTCTGTTCCTACATCTTCATCATTTCTCACAGCTTAAGTGGTTTAGGATGAAGATGATGGTGGGGTGGCAACAGTGATAAAAACAGCAACAACCGTTCATTTGCCTAACCATGTCAGACATTTTGTTACATAGTATACGAAAGCAGTGTGAACAACACAACCATGCTCAAAAACTCAGACTTATGCAAAACACTTACATACAGAGCTTTTTTTTTTAACTAGGTTATATCTTATGAAACTTCCAATATTTAACTTGAAAAATAGCAATTACAAAAAAAGAATCTCTTTAACTGCCAAGTGGAAAATGGATTATAAGGGTGTAAAAGCAGTGATGAGACCAGGTAAGATGCTACTATACAAGTCAGACAAACTAACTGGTGGCTTAAACTAGAGTGACAGCAATAGAGGTGGAGATAACTGCAGATGTGGGGTTATTTTGGTTGCTTTTGAAGGGCAGGCACTCCCTAATATGTCCCCAGTAGCTACATTATAGAAGCTATTGTTGATGTTTCAGAAAATGTTTCCTAACAAATTCTCCTTTTAGAGTCACTGTGGAAACAGATGAAGGTTTGTACTCACTTTGTTGTCTGACTTGTGAGTAATATTGTAAGTTCATTTCCTCCCTCCAGAGAAGGGTTGACTTTTTGGTAGATGGGATTATTTAATAGGAAGCACTTACAGCAGCCCTATTACCCAAGGGATCTGCCTTTGGTACTGGGGAAGCTGGAGACAATCAGAGCTTGAATGCTCTTCTCCAGAAAAAGAACTGCTTCCAGATCCAGAGATAATGAGACGAAAGCCTCATGGCAGCAGCAAGCCAGAAAGAAGGGCTATGATGGGCAGATTCTTGGCAGACCTCTTCAGGATACACAAGGGTTTGCCCAGTGACCAGGAGAGCAGGGGCCACTGAGGAAAACTGGCTGGGAATTAATTAAATGATGGGGAGGAGGATGAGGAGGAGAGGAAAGGGAGATTGGGATCTGGGACAGCGCCCGGGCAGCCTTTGTCAACGGGTTCCCTAACAACACTTTCTAGGGGAAGTCAGGGACTGCTTGAAGCTTAATTCAGATTCTCTGAATGTGCCTTAAAGAGACAGATGAAGGAGTGATCTGATGAAATGCACGGGAAGCAAAACTTGGCAAGGGCACAGTAGCAAATGAGCTGAGAATATGGGGAGAGATCCTGCCAAGACCCCCTTTCCCCCAGGACCACCCTTGTTGCATCCGGGGAAATCAATCAATTGGATGGGACTGGATGGCTCCCACAGAACAGCAATGGGGGACCCCTGTGAAGGTTGGGGGTCTTCCATTTACAGACAGGATTCGAGCCTCAACAGAGCATTAAGACGGGTCAATGAAGGCATAGGGGAGGTGCTCAGAGGCTCTCAATATCCTGTGGGTGACTCAGCGATGCCAAATGCTGTGCCCATTCTTGGACTGTGCCCAGGAAATTATAACCCTGCCTCCCACTCTGTGTGAAGAGCCTGGTCTAGGGGACGTGACGTGATTTCAATGTTTCTCTGCATTGGGATAATTTGTATGAACCTTGTACAGAGTTCACAAAGATTAAAAAAAAAAAAAAAATCCCCTGTCCTTGCCTTTGAGTAACCCACATCTCTCATTTTTGCCTCTTTCCTTTCTTAGGTATTTGTGGTATTCTGATGAGTGTCTAGCATTCATGCCCCCCACTCAGGCATCAAATCTTCATTATCTTTTTTTATGGACCACATATACAATCATCCCCCATTAGAAATTGGAAATAATTGATACAGGTAGCCGTTTTTTATGTCTGAAATCCTTCCGTTCAATGGTATAATCACTTGCATAACAGATTTTTAAAAATAATTATTTTTATTTAAGTTTATTTATTCATTTATTTACTTTAATGTGACCAGAGAGGGAGAGAGTGAAATAGAGTGAGAAAGAGGGAAAGTAAGAAAGTAAGACGTCAGGTCTGGGACTTGAACCATGATCAACCATATGGGAGTCCAGCCCCCCGTTAACCACCACACCACCTGCTGGCCCAGCATAACAGATTTTTATAACATCCAAAGAGCTTTGCCCAATGTATCTCTGCATTTCTAAGTTTGTGAAGTAGTTTGGTGGAGAAAAGGCTCAGAGAGGTAGAGACCTACCCAAAGTCACACAGTAAGTTTGTGAAAAACAAGGGACTAGAACCTAGGTCTCCTGGTGCTATACAGGCCACTTAATTCTATACAATGCTTTCTTCATTGCCTTCTTTTTTTATTCTTTCATGTCAATGGATAAAACAGAACAAAAAAATATGCCCTGTTCTCCATGCCTACCCAAATGTGGATACTGTCTCTACTCTGCTTTCCTTTAATTCAGCTGAGACAATCTCTCATCTGGAAAAAATTCATTTCTTAACTTTTCCAGCCTCTTCAACCTCATACTTTTTGATCCAAGCCTTCCCTTCCCCAACAGCTACTTTTAACGATTTCCTTAACAATCAAAAATTGTTATTTCATGCTGTTGCCTATTTCTTTGTTACAGCTCTTTTCCCTATTTGGTTGTCCTCCTCTTTGAATGGAAAATATCTATCCCTTTTTCAAGCCTTAGAAATCTGTCCTTGACTTCTAAGTGGGTTGAATGGGTCATCTGTAGTCCCAGTCTCTATGTTTACCCAACTGGAGCCCTTGTCGGAGTATATTATAATTAATTGTCTCTTCACATACCTGGTCTTTTTCTGTGGCCCAGACACCTTGAGAACAAGAACTTTCCATCTCCAACATCTAATACGGAACTTGATTCCTAAAAGTAGGTATCTAGAAATCAGTTATTGCCTGATTAAAATCACAAACTGCACAGGTATAATCATAATTTCAGACAGTTGGTTTCTAATAATTAAATAACCATTTTATTGCTCCTAGAAATAATCTCATCAATATTATCTTGTCATGTCAAATATAGTAAAATGTACAGACTCTGTTTAATTAGATGAGTTTTGACATTTGTAAACAACTGGGTGATTACCCTATAAACAGCAAGCCACAGACTATTCACACCTGTTTTCTTCCTTACCTCCAGCCCACAAGAGAAGTCTTCTCAACACCGTGGCAAAGGCTAAGAATTCCAGGTTATTTATTTATTTATTTATTTAATTTTTGGAGAGGTTTTCGCAATAGGGCGCATGCGCTCACCAGACAGACAGAGACAGAGAGACAGAAAGTGAGAAATCACCCCCCAAGGGGGATGGCCACGCCACAATCCCTTCTCCTCCATTCTCCTCTCGGAGTCTTCGGCACGCACACACATGCACCCGGCATGAGTTTTAAGCCACCGGCATGAGTTTTAAGCCACCGGGTCTGGGATGCGAACCGCGGTCAACTACGTAGGAGTCCAGTGACATAGCCATTATGCTAACTGCTGGTCTCAAGAATTCCAGGTTTAAATAAGGATCTGATTTAAGTACAAAATCCGCCAAGGGCCTAGGATGACCATAGCCAATTGTCAGTCATGGTAAATGATGCAAAGGATGACATCACTCTGCAGAGGGGGAATGGAATTATTGGTGATGTATCATTAGCTGAGTGATGTTTTGTGTCCCTCTCATTCATGGTCACTGGTCATTGTAAAACTTTCCCTTCTTCTAGCCCTAGCAGAGAATTCCCAAGGAATCTAAATCAACCTAGAACAGATAAGTAAGCCCAGGGTCTTAAATCATCTTTAGGCTTATGGCCTGGTTTTCATTTGGTCCTGAACGATGTCTTTTCCTTTCATGGATTGTGAGCCAGTGTTTCTTTTCCCGCTGATTCATGGCCTCCTATAAATTAACAAGGTACTTTCAACTAAAAATGCCATATCCCAAAGGCATGAATCTTCCATATGTCATTCTTCCCGGGGGAAGGCAGAGTTAGCTCTCAATTACATATAGTGCTAGAGATGCATGGTGGCTGAAATGCTACTAATGCTACTTATATTCAAGTTAGAACTTTCGCAAGGTCACAGGAAGAAAACAGTCAGATTTCAGTCTCCAACGCATGAAAATTTTGCACGCTCAGCATAGAGAAAGGGGCCTTCTCTTATCTTTAGCTGAATTAAATGCAGGTTTATTTAACACCTCCACAAAAGGAGAGATATAGAAACATAGGAAAATGTTGTCTCCTCTCAAAGCATTCTCAGCTAGTGGTGAACACAAATACATCTATAACTATACTTTACACTATAAGTTTCCACTTATTTGGAAATTATTTTTATCAATATTTGAATGACTCAGGCATCCCGGGTCACAATGAAAGTAAACAAAAATTAAATAGCAATTTTTACTAAATATTTTATAAATGTTATTTGATCCAATTCTTCTTTTATTTAATCAAACATCTACCAAATATTGTTAAGTGACAGTCACCATGCCAGGGATTAGAAATAAAAGATAAAGAAGAGGGAGTCCCTGGCCCTGAGGGATTTGCAGCTGTAGTAGCTGAGGATTTGTAGACTTTGTCCCACCAATTCTACAAATCTGCGTCAGCTGGACATGGATATGGAATGAAATGGAAATTCAAAATCGAAGGTAGAAAATTTACTTATGGGGGATCAGCAGATGGTGTAATGGTTACATCACTGGACTCCCATGTAGTCAACCATGTTTCAAGTCCCAGACCTGGCCATTTAAAACTCATGCCATGTGCATGTGTGTCCAAAATCTTGAGAGGAGAATGGAAGAGAAGGGATAGCAGTATGACCATCCTCCCAGGGGGTGATTTCTCACTTTCTGCCTCTCTGACTCTGTCTCTCTGGCAAGCATATGTGCCTTATAGCAAAAATCTCTCTTAAAAAAAAAAAGAAAAAATTTACTTACAAAAAATCTCTCTTAAAAAAAAAAGAAAAAATTTACTTACGAATTCTACCACTTTTAGATATTTTTATTTTCTTAATGAAGAAAGAGAAAGTGGGTTACAGTTGAAGAGGCTTGGTATTAGGCATCAGGAAGCCTGGTGTTTACTCCCAAATCCTTTATCCATGAACTGGTGATTTAATACAGACATATATACTCTTGGTCCCAGGTCTCTCATAAGTATAATGGGACAAAGCTTAGCCTGGAAGCTGGCAGTCATGTGTGCGTTTGGGAAGGATCATGTCCTGCACAGTCCATTTGTTCTCAATCAACCTGACTCACAGGCATGCTCACGGCATGCACAGGGTAATCCCTATCTTCTAAGCCTCAATAATGAACTGAAGAAAAGCTACCATTGAGATGGGGAACCCAGGCGAGAGTGGGTTCTGTAACAAATGCTTTAAGAATAATACTGTTTGGGACCCTAGTCATGATGCCACAGGCACAGACGGTAAGGCAGTCTTGCACAAGGCTAGGGTCATGTGAGAGGCCTGCATGAGGTTTCGAGACCAACCTAAATCCAACATGCCTGTAATCCTGCCTAACTGGAAGACTGGGTAAAGTATCTCAACAGCAAGACCTTGTCAAAGATACTCTCTCACAAAACAAACAAACAAATAAGTTTCTCCATTCTCCTTGTCTTCCTCCCCCCTTCTCACCCTCGGCCTTCTCTTTCTTTTACTTCTTTCTTCCATGGAGCTGGGATATTTAGTATAAGATGAGGAAAAAGTGAGACCAATTTCATACTTTAAACAAAGTATCTTTTTACCAGTCTGTCCTCAAGGGACCAAGCTGTTTTCTTACCTAGTGATCATTATTCTGCCGGTCTGATCTGATTCCCTTTGCTGGAAGGCTTTTATCAACCCCTCCCCCACCTCCCCCACCAATGAATCCAAACCTTCTCACACATTACAAACACATGAATATCTAGTCTGCTCATACCTTACTCATTCTTCAAGCTGTATTTATCAAAATGTCCTCAGAAAAGTCTTCACTATTTTTTTTTTCTATTTAGGTTTTTTGCCATAGGATGCATGCACTCACTGGAGAGAAGCAGTGAAAGAGGGAAAGTGAGAAATCACCCCCTGGGGGCATGGTCATATTGCAATCCTTCCTCTTGCAATCCCTTCTCCTCCATTCTTCTCTTGGGATTTTGGGCACACATGTACATATGTCCAGTGTGGTTTCCAAACTGCCGAGCCCAGGATTCAAACCATTGTCAGCCATGTGGGAATCCAGCACCTTACCCATAATACCAACTGCCGGCTGCAAATCTTCACTATTTTTATGCATTGACTTCTTCTTACTCCCTAAACCTCCCCATACACACACACACATACACACACACAGTTTATTCTCTGTTGTATAATTTCCCTATTTCCTGTACTTCCAATTTTAGCACTATCACAATGATAATGAAATATTCAAATAATTATTTATGTACTGTTCTTCTCTCTCATTTACCTGTAAGCACCAAGAATCAAAAACCGTGACAGTCTCTCTAGAATTTATCATAAAATTTAGAAAATCACAAGCAATGTTTTCTAAATAAATAACATAAATGAATGAATGAAAGATTAATGAATGCAGTAGAATATAGTAAAGAGTCCCTTCCAAGCACACAGAAGACAAGACATCAGGCAAACCTATGTACCCATACTCCGTGAGACGGGTCAGAACAACTGCTCTCTAGTACAATATTAGAACACTGGGTCATAATGAGATTTGCTTCTTGACCAGAAGTTTATAAGTTTCTTCCACCTAGATTATTTGATGTGATCCACTCAGCAATATTGAATCTAAAGAAGTTTAATTTCCTATTGCAAATAAAGAAAAGAAGGACCAGGAAGATGGTGAAACCACCCAAGGTGTCACAAAGTGGCAGAGTTAAGATCTAAATACACGTGTATTTGACTCTGAAATATGATTTCTTCTCCATGCCTGGATGTCTCTCAAACATGTAAGCACTTAATAAGCACCAGCTCTGTGTCAGGGCTGTGTTAGGTGCTAGGCTACAAAAATTAATCTCTACATTGAGCAAATAGGCAAGTAGACAGAATGGGCGCTTGTGGAAGGAGCTCCAAGGAGGGGACAACTCCACAGCTCTAGGGCCTGCTCAGAACTAAGATCAGGAGACGTAAATCCAGGCAGGAGCAATGCCTTCCTGAGAGACAGGACTAATCCTTGGCAAGCCAGGGCACCAGAGTGCTTGGAAAATGACTTCAGAGACAGACAGGGAGGGGCCGGGCCTTGCTCACTCAGCTGCTGACTGTGTCAGTTCCTGGGGTTGCCCACTACCAGCAGGGGGTAGTGGGAACTGCCTTCGATTCTCAATTCTTCCATAACCTTTTGCATTCTTGCCAATCCCTCTACTTTCCTGGCATTTTCCCTTCCTGGTCACCCAACTCAAACCTGCCTCATCCTTTGCCCTGCCTCCCCCCAGTTTTGATGATAAAGACAGCTGACAAGAACTGACACTCCTGTAGACTAGCAGAGAAAGGAATGCACATGTGTATTAAGAAGAGGCTTATTTGCATGGGGAAGTCACACTGGCCTTGAGAAGTAAAGCCCTAATTGCAGAAAGTCTTTCAACATGGTCATGTCTTTATGTGGATGTGGGAGTGGGTATCTGAAGCAGTGTGATGAGGTATATCAAAGAGGAAGCTAACTCCTTCACTCAGTGTGGAGGAGGGGAAGAACAGATGTTAGATTAGGGCATGACTCTGCCACTTAAAATAAGGTCATGATCAATAGTTTTATCATTCTGAAGCTCAGATTCTCCTCTCTAAAGTGTAGTTAAGAGAGCCTACTCTACGGGACAGTTGTGATAGTTACATCAGAGGCTACATATGGAAAGGTCCTGGCCTAGCATCTATTATAGAACTGTTTCTGCTCCCAGAGAGCTGTTTGGATAATCTTTAACCCAACACACACAGTAAATCAGAGTTAACTCTGATTCTCTGGATGCCAGATAGCAGGCATACAAATAATCACAGACTTTACTCTTAGGAACTAGTTTAGGAGTGGAGATTAATACATGAAAATAATATCTTAGGACGTAGACATTTTAACTGAGATAGAGAAATGACGAAGAATGTTCAGGGAAAAGAAGAGAATGGGGCAACTATCTCTGAACTGGAGGATAGAGTGAGTCAGAGAATTATTTGCCAGCGGAGAAATGAGTTGGCATTCTCTATGAGACACATCCAAGGAAGAAACGAGTCCACAGAGATATCCAGTGACTTGGTCATTATGTAGCTTTTCTTGCAATGTCGCTTATCAACCTGTTGAAAAGTCATTTGGGGGACTTTGGTTTAGGTTGGGAAAAGATCTTGGGTGACTGTTATGAAATGGAATAGAAGAGCATTTAAGAGCATAAATGGGAGCTTCTCTGCTTCCCCTTCCTGATTGTGCTACCTCATGAGGGTTACTTCTCTGAGTCTCATATTGATTACCTGCATCTGCAAAAGAATGGTTCTAGACAGCATTGTCACAAAGTTGTCTTGAAAATACTGCTGGCACCAAATGAATGATCATGTGTGTGTGTGTGTGTGAGAGAGAGAGAGAAAGTTTGTACATACCAGTTGCATTTATTCAATAGTCTCTGTGATAGAAAATATGCTGATTGTTATGTATGAATAATCATGTAACATGGTTCAAACATGAAGGTGCAAAGAGGTTCATTTGTCTTAGGTTGTGGCTGGAATGTGGAAGACAAAGAGTTTTTGAATTGAACAAGGTGGCTTGTTCACAAACCTAAGAAAAACTAAGCTCCTGAGTATTGATTATCCTCCTAATCTGAGTCAAGTGCAACCTGTCCCTCTGTCCATCTTGTCAAATTCCCTGTGGCAGAGTTTCCAGTTAACATGCAGCTTAATCAGAATGAAACCTTTTGAAACAGGATGTCCCTAAAATAGCAGGCTGTTTTTGGGGAGGAGAAGCCACACCCAAAGCTTGCTCCAGAGTCTTGGAGGAAGGAAAAAGAAGGGAGGCAAGATGGCTTTACTTAAAAAGGTGACACACATTTTCCAGAGATGGGATGGAGATTCTGAGCATAGTGCTTTTAAACTTTACACTTAATATTTCATTCTTGCTTCAGGCCAGGAGGAAGCTAGACTGTTGACTTTTGAAGAAAAACGGAAAAAAAGAAAAAGTTTTAAGCTGTTGGTCTAAGGAAACCATTTTATTTCTTACACAAATGTATTAAACCAAATTCTGGTGCCCTGTTTGTCTCCAAAAAGAAACATACCCTGTATGGAGTACCAATAGGGAGTGAGAGAGAGGTTTTGGACAAACATGGGTTTACCTTCACAAAAGAGAGATTTGTTTTGCACAGTGAATTCCTTGAATTGCTTCATTTGATTCCCCATTGTTTGAGCCGTACTGTGTCAATACCTTGTGCTAGGCTCTGGAAGAATTATGGTTTGTTTCTAAGGTATGTGATAGTGGGATTTATCCAAAGAACAGAGCCAGCACAGAGAAGGGCATGGCGAACTAACTAGAGGTAATTTTATCTTCTTTTTAGAGTCTTGGTTTAAACATAGAGGAAAAAATATGACTTTCAAAATGACCATCTTTCAATGAAAGAAGCTGAGTAATAATAGTGATTTGTAGCAAGGAAAGGAGTGGCCTAGGGCATCTGTTTTTGTTTTTATACTGGAAGGTACATGTGAGCCCACGAGAAAGAAAGCTAGAGGTGGGGAAGGGCAAGGACTGGGGAAAGAAAGAACCCTCATGAAGTCTGGTAATGTCACAATATTTTTATCACAGAGAATATTCAACAAATACTAACTGGTATGCACAAACTTTCTCACGCACACACACACATAATGATCATTTACTTGGTGCCAGCAGGATTCTCAAGACAACTCTGTGACATTGCTGTTTAGAACCATTCTTTTGCAGACACAGGTAATAAACATTTTCTCAAATTCTCCATCTTATCACAATCCTGGGCACGTGGACATGTACACCTCATGTGAAACCACTGGGCAGGGACTCAAACCTCTGACAGCCACGTGGCTACCTTTGCAGGCCACCTAGTCACTGTGCTAAAGGACTGGCCCAGCACATTTTTTGAGAACCATACTAACATATTCAAGCATCCATCTTCTCTCCTGTTAGCACAGGGGCAAACTCCATACCTCCCTCACATGTCCATTCTGGTTTTTCTCTAGTTGGAAGCTGAATAGTGCAAATTACATGGGCACCAAATTGACTTTTAACATGAGGTCAATTTGAGCATTCAAGAAGAGACTTTGGTTTCAAGATTAATTTAAAACTTAAGAGATGCATCTTTGAAATATTCTAAAGGTGATAAAAAGAAAAAAAAAAAGAGAGAGAGAGAGATAAAATTGACTCACACTTCAGTGAGAGTAGTAATATAACCCCAAACCACAAACTTTGGTATATTCCTATCTAGTACTATAAATCTGGTCTGCAGCCATGGGGTGGATACCAAAAACCTAGGCGTAGCTTCTGGGACCTGGAACTAGGTGCAGATTTTCCTACAAGTGTCATAATCCCCCAAAGACAACTCAGTGATTCTAAGACTGTGAGCACCAGAGAAAGAGAGAGAGAGAGAGAGAGAAAGAGAGAGAGAGAGAATGCTGTAGCAAACCACTGGTATGAAGGCAGTCTCTGAAATGACATGTGTAATTGTTCTGACTTCCTTTCCTCCACCTCCTCTGGTCACTTAATCTCTGAGTGAAAGGAGAATGAGACAAGGAATGAAAACGATGATCACCAATTTACAAATCAGAAGGTTTATGACATATGGTGTTTGTATGGGAGCCAAGCTGATCTTCCAAATGCCTGAAACAGAAGAAATGAACACATGCCAATTTGGTGAAAGTGGTCTGTAAAACAAACTCACAATAAAGGTGAACATGACCTTCAAAGACCTTCCCTCCATTTTTCACTTCTTCATCCCTTCCTGTGCACAATATTGTCCAGCAAATACTTTGCTACATTAAAAAAGTTATCCATGGGTGGTGTGGTGGTTAAGGAGTTGGATTTCCACATAGTCAACAGGGATTCAAGTCCCGGTGTGGTGGTTAAGGAGTTGGATTCCCACATAGTCAACAGGGATTCAAGTCCTGGACTCAGAGACTTTAAAATCATGCTGAGCATGTGTGCATGCATGCCCTGAATCCCGAAAGGAGCATGGAGTAGAAGGGATTGTGCTGTGGTCATTCTCCCTGGGGGATGAGTTTGGGAGGAAGAAATTTGGACCCAATAATTCTGCAGCCTACAGAGTATACCCTTGGAATATTTCCACAACAGACCTATATCATCAACCTTGAATCTTCCTTAGAGTTAGAAGAACAAAAACCAGTCAAAAAAAGTCACCTAGTTAAGGAAGGAAATAAATCTTTTTTTTTTTTTTTTTTTTTTTTTGAGAGGGAACTTTCTCGCCAGACAGAGAGAGACAGAGAGACAGAAAGCGAGAAATCACCCCTCAGGGGGGATGGTCACGCCACAATCCCTTCTCCTCCATTCTCCTCTCATGATCATGGTCATGCACGCACACGCGCCCAGCGTGAGTTTAAGCCACCGGGTCCGGGATGCGAACTGCGGTCGTCTATGTGGGAGTCCAGTGACATAGCCATTACGCTAACTGCTGGTTCCCAATCACATATATCTTCACAGTGTATAACATTTCTTTTTCCAGCATGATTATCATGCATATCAATCATGACAAATACATTACTATACACGTCATCATCAGCAAACAGCTTTACATTTTTTTTGACAATTAGATATACATTTTTTTCCTTTTCCTTAGAATTTCCCCTGTTCCCTACCCTCCCTCCCTCCCTCTCTCCCTCATTCCCTCCATTACCCCCCCCATATTACTCCATCCTTACTATCTCTAGTATCTACCATTGCCCTCCCTGCCACTATACCTTCCAAACTTTGTCATAGAGTACAGATAATTGGTACATATTGAGTAGGGAATACAAAGTCCATCTTTTATAGTCTGACTTGCTTCACTTAGCATTTAAAAATGAAATGAGGAAAGCAAGGATTCAAAAGATAATTTTTAGGGTGGAAGTTTATAATATTAAAAAAAGTCTCCAATCTCAATGGTTTTTATAGTACATTTTCCTTTTAGCATTAGAGGATATTTTTGAAACTGAAATTTATTTTGATAAAGGGACTTTTATATAAAGTTCAATAACTAGTTTCATGTTGGGCTTACTTCATATTAAATTCAAGACAAATGAAAATAATCTTCTACGTATATATTTCTAAAGTCAATTTAATTTTTCCATGAGTGAAAGAGATAGAGAGAGAGAGAGGAAAGAACCCACAGATGCCCTCAGCAGTCCCATATCACGGGCATAGTTATGCCCATAGAATTCAGGATGGATTCAAGACTTGAACTGAGAACCCTCCTCTGTGGGAATGCCTCTCGGTGTCATGCTTTACTTCTGTGCCACTGACAGGTTTCTAATCTCTTATATTCTTAATGGTATATATTGGATGAATGTACCTTTGCTGAGAGGTGACATATGAGTAATAATTGGTTTAAACATGTTCATACCTGTGATTTATTCATTTATTTATTTTTAGACATTGAATCACTGTGTATCATTCCAGCATACCAAATGAATTTTCCCATCATGAATACACTCCATAAAACATAGAATAGAAGTCAAATAGAATTAGACTGAAATGAAAATATATGAAGTTAAAGAAGGAAAAAATTAACAAAAAGAGATGAGAAAATGAGGCAACATGCACAGTGCCTTTGGACTGCTAAATGACTAAATGCAGTGATAAACCATAATCAGTAGTTCCGAAGAATGTCCTAGGAAACACGTTACAATCGCAGGTCTTATATAATGATTACACTTATACTCTACTGGCTTCTTAGACTATCTGATACTCAGATGCCCTTTGCATTTGAAATACAACAGTTTTCTATACTTTTTTTTGAAGTTCTTTTGTTTATTCTTTTATTTTTAAGGTAAGAGAGAAGGCACAACAATACAGAATTTGAACTGAATGTCTCTTTATGCAGGTAACCTAGGAAGTGTATTTGTACATGGGTCTTTTTTTAAATTTTGAATGAATGCAAAAACCATTATTGAACTTATACAAATAACCCTTCTCCCACAAAAGAAGAATATTCCCAAATCTATACATTTAATGTCTTAACAATCATCAAGTCTTCAGGACTGACATTTGACCTCTTTCAGTCTTCTGAAGTATGCAATTAAGGTCAATAATTACATTTTTTGAAGAGTTCCACAGTTATTCTAAGAGTCCAGATTTCCAATATGGGTTCTGAACTCTAATGTCTTTGCCTGATGATTGCAAGTTCTGAGAAGAATATATATTGTATATTTTATGAGTTTTTATTTCATTCAGAATCTGGCATAGTACTTGGTGTTTAGTAGGACGATGGAATTATTTGTGAATTGAATAAATTAATGAACGATATATGCATAAATACTGAGCTCTTTTACCAAGGTTACCTACCAAGGAAATTTGACCCTTTGCATGGGCTTCCTAACTCCAAAATCCTTCTGCTTTCTGCTTTAGCACACTACTTATTCTAAGCTCTGCAAAAGGAAACAGGGGAAATTCTAATCACAAAATCTTTGTCAAGTTCCAGGTAACATTTTGCCAGTCAACAATGGGCTGCTGGCCTGCAATGGGTGATTATCCTGTTAAGTTATGAGTTTGAAGGGTATAAAAAGAAGAAGAAGAAATTAAGTCTGCAGATACAAACAAAACAAACAAAACAAAAAACAAAAGGCTACAAATTGAGACCCTTTACCACTCACACCATTGTGATGGAGGTCTGGCAGGTTGGAAAGAACTTCTATTCTTCTTCACTCAGCTCTCCCTCAGTTTTCTAGAGGATAGGAGAGCCATAGTTTTAGCCTCTTAACAGTGCTGCCTCCTTGTACAACTTTGTGGGACACTGTAAGACTTTAATGCAATGATGACCTTGGCAAGATTATAATAAGATGTTAAAATGGAAGCTTTGTGAATTAGTTTCAGAATATATAGTCTTGACTACTTCTATATTCTAGAGTGAGATGTTTGAAGACCCAGGAGAAACTTATACTGAATGAGTTGAAAGGTTATGTGACCATTAGCTCAGCAATTATCTAGAGGTTACAAAAAATGATTGAAGAGATTTTAAAAGTAAGAAACTTTTTTTTTCCCAATTGTCAGAGTGCACATGTGCTCACCAGAGAGAGAAAGCGAGAAGTCACACTGAAATCCCTTCTCTTTTCCCCATCCTGTCAGAAGTTTGGCATGCATGGACACATGTCTGACATTTGTTTTGAAGACACAAGGGCTGGTATTAAAATGATGGTCAGTCATGTGGGATCTGACTCCCCTAACCACTAGACTATGGGGCCAGCCTTCTAATTTCTTATGCATGTGCTCATCAACTGGCCTGGCTGAGGGCTGAGGATAGATGGCATCAAGATCCTATTGTGGGTGCTGTCTCTTTTTCTGTCTTTCTCATTCATGGCAGAAATAGATAAAAAAAAAACACTTCATATGTAAAAATAGGTTCTGGACCAACTCCGTGGTGTAGTAATGATGAACTGCTTAAGACAAGTGACATCCCACCTGGTGACTGCAATTAAAATCCAAGCTCAGTCAGCCTTAAACACTCCAGGCCAATGCATGATTGCCTAATACTTTGTAGTCCAGAGGACTGAAGGAAGGGGATGATGGCATGACCAGACTTGTAGAGGGTACTCATTTTTCTCTCATACACACATACTCTCATGTAGATGCACGTGTGCTTCATCATGAATAAGACAGGAAAATCATGAAAAATTGGACTAAAATACAAGTTTATTTTGGTACAACCAAATTTTGAAATTCATGCGTATATTTTTTTTCATGCATATATTTTTCATATCATATGGCATGTGTGTTCACCAGAGAGAAATAGAGAGTGGGAACATGAGAGAGCATCCCCTAAGGAAGATGACCAGTCTATAATCTCCTCTCCTCCATTCTCTTCTCAGGATTTGCAGCATACACACATTCACACCTGACATGATTTTAAAGCTGCTGGGTCCAGAACTCAAACTGTGGTCTGCCATGTGGGAATCCAGTACCTTAACCACCATTCCACCTCCTGGCTCCTCATATGAGTTATTTAAACAATTCATGTTTCTTGCTTTATTTATTACATGAGAGAGAGCCTTTCCCTTAACAACATTTCTCTTAATCTTCCCTGATAACTTTGAGCTTGTTTGCTTTTTGACATTCTGCTTTTGTTCTATCATAACACTCATGCAGAGCAGTTTTCTAGACCAAAGCAGAGGACTAGAATATTAATGATATACCAACTTTTTGAAATTTATCAATTTAGAGATGGAAAGAGTTTAAAGGAATACGTGAATGGACAAGGAAAGAAAAGCAGGGAGGGAAGACTTGGTATGAATAAAGAAGGGAGGCAGCTAAATAAACACTTTTTATGATTACATTTAATACCAACTTCCATTCATTAAATAATTACTGCATTCTAGCCATGGAAAGTGCTTTACTGACATTATATTACAGAATTCTCAATTTAACACTAAAATATATTCTTTTCCTCATGTTTCTGAGGAAACTGAAGCCTGAAGATAATAAATCACTCACTATAGGTCATATATCTTCAGGATATCAGAGGTAAGATTCAAAAAGTTTCTTCATAATTTCAAAATTTTTCATATCTTTAAGCACTATGTTATATTGCCCCCTAAGTTAGGAAGAATCTAAAATATCTCTAACAAAGAGTGTCTAATGTAGAAAATATTGAAGAAAACTTTAAGGCTAATGGGTTTAATTGGAAGGCTGAAGCTGGAGGTAATAGCAATAGATGCTTCAACAGTATGGAGCAGAGCAGTGGGGGGCACTGGATGATTAACCTTAGATAGACCGGTGATCCTCAATCTGGCAGGATTTTGTCCCTAGGGGATATTATTCAACAATGTCTGTAGATATTTTTGGTTGTCAGAGCTTCTGGAAAGGAGGAGAAAGAGGGTACTACCACACCTAGTGGGTAGGGGCTAGGGGATATTGCTAACCATCCTTCAATCCACAGGTCCTCTACCACAGAACAGATTTACTTGGCTCAAAATGTCAAAAATGCTGAGATTGAGAAATCCTGGAAAAGGCTGAAGTGCTTAGTCTTTATAAAAATTATATTTTTATATCACTAATATCAAAAAACTCTATCATGTCTGGAGGGACCAAGATCAGAGGCTAAGCATGCACAAGGAAATATCAATAGTTTCACTATTCAGGAAGAAAGGGAAAGGAATATACCTTGGAGTGAGATTTAGAAATTTGAGAATGATGTGCTGACTAGGAACATGTCATCGTTCATAGTAAGCTCTAAGTTAAGAATACGTGCCAGCCATCCTTCATATGGATAATTTTGGGCCTTTGAATCAATAGTCAATTATTATAGAATATCTACCCTTCTACTATGTTTTTACCATTTTATTCATTTAAAAAAGCAATGTTGATTTTAGGTTTTAAAAGAAGGATTTGTTGCCAGTTATATATAACATCACGAGGGAGGAGCATTGCAATATTTTCTTTCCATAAATTTGCAAAAAGAAAGGTTTTTTTCACCCACCTTCTCCCATTCCATGTTTTTCTACCAACAGCTACATATATGGGTATCCTGCCGTATATCTCTGGAGGGGAGACCCAGGAGGAGTGTTCAAACTGATGAATGGGGCATTGACTCAGATGTTCCTTGATGAGCAGACAAGATTGCTTTTGGAAGACCAGTTCTTCCACTGTAACCACATAGCCGGATGTGCAAACAGTGCATGGATTTCACCCAATGATTCCTGGTTTATTAATGTTTGGGTCAGTGGTGAGCAAAGTCAGCTGCAGCCCCAGGCTCCAAGGGCAACTTTCCAAGCCAGGACTCTTTACAATCCTGCCCTGTTAATGAAGGCAAGAGAGAAAATCTAGGGTGGGTTGCTCTGGGCATGAGTGGGTGAAGAGAGGAAAAAGAAGGAAATTGTGTTCATGAGTTATTGCTAGGGTTTTCAGAGAAATAAAAGCATGACTTTGAAGAAAAAGTGGAGGAAACACAGCCTAATGGCACTATTACTCTTGGTTTTAAGTTCAAATCACTTAATGTGATCAGCTAGGCTGGCATGATCAAGTTCTGTTCTGTCTCTCCTTCTGGGCTGTCCTTATCTTCAATATCTGCTATCTGGTTGAGTTAACCATCTTTTAATCCCTTTAATTGAACATTGTCCCTCTTCAAGGTCTTTGCAGGTGTTATTCCCTTATTCTGAAAAGGTTTGTCTCTTGATCTTTCTTTTGCTTAACTCCTACTCATCCTTATGACGTAGGTGAAATATAATTGTCTTGATCTCCTAGACTACGTCAGATTCCTGTTACATGTTTCCATAGCAACCTGATCTTCATTGCAATAATCCTAACTGTAATTCCATAGATACGTTCACGTTTGTGTTATACAACATTGCATGACTCCAGGAAGATTAGGACTTATCTACTTTAGTTATCCTGTGTTCTGAGTACCAAGCACAGCATCTGGCCCATAGTAGGTATGGCTGAATAGAATATGGAAAGGAAATAATGAGGTAGGAGAAGGAATGAAAGAATAGAATGAGAGAAGAAGGAAGGGAAAAGGGAAGAAAGAGGGAAAGAAGGGAGGGAGGAAAGAAAGGGAGTAGATAAAGAAAAATGGAAAGAACTCAATATGGAAGAAACATTATGAATCAGCAGATTCAATTTCTGTATTTTTCTATAAGTCAGTGGCATAACTGAAGGCTAAAATCTGTTTCCTCACTCTAAGTTATATAAAATAATTAGACAAATAAGTTCACTATATCTAGAGTAGTCAGAGAGGCTAACTGCCTCTCATAATTTGGAGGGAATATTTAATTCATTGTGTCTCAGTGCAAGTCAATTCCTTGCAATATTCTATGAAACAACCACATATCCTCTCTCTTGCCATTATTGAGACAATGACTAGAGGCATTAGCAGAATGATTAGAGGTCTTAGTATTTATTAAGCAGAAACTATATGCCAAGGATTGTGTAGAGTATATCAAATGCATTTTTTCATTGCATTCTTAAACATACATTAAAATAATTGTTACCAGTGGTTCTGATGGAGAAATTGAGATTCAGAGAGTATCAGGTATTTTAGGAGAGACCACACTGCCCTAAGCATCTGGAGGGCTTAATCATTTATCCCCTATCTCCACTCCTTGTCTACCCAATCACTTTTACTAATACTTCACATTAGACTTTGAATATTACTTTCTCAGGGGATGTTTCTTCACCTCCCTCTATAGGTGAAATCGTATCTTACAGGCTTCCATCTCCCCTTGTGCCTTCTTATCCTGATGAGGCATTTTGAGTGTTTAGCTGGTTAATTTGAATGCAAATCTCATACCTACACTGGGTTTCCCTTGCTTCTCTAGCTCCCAGATAGTCCCTGGAACCTAATACGTTGCCTGTCAGTCTGTATATAGATAAAATGCCTATATGGCCACTGCTTTAAAGGAACCCATTGTCCCATGGGAGTAAATAAATAAGAAATGAGTGTTATTGGCAATAGGGGGCCAAAAGGTGCCCCTGGGTGTGGAAAGGGCAGAGATAGTCAGATTTATCAGAGGATGGGCTGCAAGAAATGTTTTCTAGGGGACAGTAAGCCTGGTAGGAACTCTTAAACATGAGAAGGTGTTTTTCACGTTGGCAAGGGTAGTATATTGTTAGGAAGAAGGAAATGAAGATCAAGGGAGAACTGTGAGAGTGAAGAGAAAGAAAAAGACATGAAAAATCATTTCACATAGTTTTGCTTTTCTGAAACACAGAGATGGTTTGGATAGCTAAGCATGGCTAAAATGCCATCGATTAGGTAGTTGGAGGCTAGATCATGAAGCTTGTTTATTTGCTTGCCTTGGGAACTAAACTCCTTACTGTATATGATAGCTGCTATGTGCTAATGGCTGAGCACAGTTGGAAGCATATTGAACCATTCACCCATTATTAGAATAAGTATTCGCTGGGCACTTAAACCATATCATGCCATGTGCTGTTGGACTAAAGAATGTGAGTAGAAATGAATAAGAAAAATTGCCCTATTCATGAAACCTATAGTCTATCAAGTAAGAGATGTCAGGTCCTGATCTCTACATAACCTTGCAAGATGCTAGTGCCAAAGTGGAATAAACTAGGAGCAAGAATAGAATCCTCTCCCAGTTGGCATATGCAGAAAGAGCTAAAGGTGACAGAGTGGGCAGTGGTAAGGGGCAGGAGGAAGAAAAGAATCATTGTAGAGGGAAAGCATGTCACTCCAGGAGCTCTTCCTGGATAGCATGGACCATAATATCAATTCTGCAATGCATAGACAGGACTGTGTCTTCAAAGTGCACAGTTTTCTGTTCTTAAATATCTGTTATATTTCTTTAAAAATTTTCAAAAGGCTTTTCATCTCTGACATTATACCTAATGTTCTCTATTTTTATAATCCTGCCACATCCTCCACTTAACTAACCTTTATTAGACACCTACTTTTGCCAGGCAGTTTTACAAGCATTTACTTTATTAACCCATTTAGCCCACTAAAATGTGAGGTCAGTCTCATAAATACCATTTTATAGATAAGAAATCTAAGGCTACAAAGTGATCTAGCAAAAACTTATTTTCACAAATGATGGTAACAAAACCTAAGAACTTTCCAGTATATCAATGGACATTCTTGAATAACATGTTTGCATAGTTTGGATTTTAACACGCTAAAAAAAAAAAGAAAAAGAAAAAGTGGTTATTGAAGCACCATTGAAGGGTCAGCAGTTTGCATAGTGGTTATGGCACTGGACTCTCACATAGTTGACTGTAGTTTGAATCCTGGACCTGGTGATTTGAGACTCACACTGGGTATGTGTGTGCATGTCCAAAATTGCAAGAAGAGAATGGAGGAGAAGGGATTGTGATGTGATGATCCCCTCTGTGGTGTTATTTTTTGCTTTCTGTCTCTCTATCTCTCTCTCTCTGTGTCTCTCTAGTGAGTATATGCAATCTATTGCAAAAATCTCTCAAAACAAAACAAAATAAAAAAAAACATTTTCGAATATTAGCAAAGGGAAAATCCTGTATTTATTATCCCATGATTACCTGTATTGCCCATGACGTTAGTGGATTTCAGGCAAACTCAACTGTCTCTCTCTCTCTCTTTCTCTCTCTCTCTCTTTTTTTTGCCTCCTACTAATAAATCTTTATTTAACTGAAACTAGAGTAATACATCTTCCATATTAAATAACTTCCTTGCCCAATAATTCAGAGAAAAGCCCCAAAATGATTAGTAAAGAAAAAAATGTAGGAATCAACACACCCTTTTAATTTGTTTTAAATATTTTTAAGGTTTAAAAAGTGTTTAAAGTTTGTTATTCCTACTGGATAAACATTATAGCAATGAATATCTTAATGGCAAACCACTGTAAAATGCTTCAGCTGCATTTAGGGCAGAGGGGTAGGGATTATCTTCAAAGCACCCTAGTTTTCTTGATAAGAAGGTCAGAGGTACACTGGCTTGTATTATTACGACATCCATTAGGTGACCTAGGTTGCTCATCCTTCAACAAGGGCTTTACTTTGTCAGAAGGACATTATGCTTGACCTCCAAACTTGGCTAACAATTTACTGATGAGATTCATAACCTTTGGGCTGCTCTGATATTTTGACATATTTGCTGGGTTTTGGGCCACATCCTAAAAGGCCACCATAACTTCAGGATCCTGCATGGCTGCAAGAACCTCTGGATCACTGAGACCAGCAGTTAGCGTAATGGCTATGTCCCTGAACTCCCATGTAGCTGACCGCAGTTTGAGTCCAGGACCTGGTGGCTTAAACTCACGTTGGGCACGTGTGCATGCATGCCCAAGATCCCAAGAGAGGAGAATGGAGGAGAAGGGACTGCAGAGTGGCCATCACCCCTGGGAGGTGATTTCTCCCTTTCTGTCTCTGTCTTTCTGGGGAGCACTTGTGCTGGATAGCAAAAAAAAAAAATCTGTCAAAAAAAAAAAAAAAAGAAGAAGAACCTCTGGATCACTAAGAATTTCATTGAGTCCAGACATTCCTGCCATTCCAGGCATTCCTCCTCCCATTCCAGGCATTCCTCCAGGAACATTATCAGGCAATCCCCCAGGGAAGCTTCCTAGAAAAGAGCTATACTGAGTTCCTGATTGTCCTCTGGCTTCTTCTTCCCTCTGGGCTCTCTCATGCTCTTCTCAACCCTTCTTAATTATTTCTATTCTTTCTTTGATCTCTCACTCTTCACATTTTCTCTCATACTTTCTCCAATGATCTGTAATTTTCTGGGCCCCTTGGTTGAACTTCTTTTAACATGGCACTAGCATCTTCATCATAATTAAGCTTATAAGCAACGGCAAGATCATGTGCTGCTTCTTCCTGATGGCCCAGAAGCCTGTGAGCTTTTCCTCGCCACTTGTGAAGTTGAACTGAATCAGGATTTGTTTCAATGGCTCTGTTACAGTCTCGAGAGGCATTTGGTTTCTATAATTTGATGACTGGCTCTCTTGGTTTACAGAATAGCCAAGTGTGGGTTATAGCTTGATGGCCTCTGTGAACAAGTCAATGGCTTTCCGTAGTTCACCATCATTTATGGCTTCAATGGCGGCTACTTCCTTATCATTTGCCTGATCCATCATCTCCTCAGTTATCTCTACATTTTCATCTCCCATTTCTTGAGAGTCATCAGTGTCTGGTTCAATCATACCATCACTGTCATTTTCTAGATCACTTCCTTCACTTGATGATTCCTCTGTCTTTATGTTTTCTTCTGCCTTCTTACTGTTTCTTCTTCCTCGATTTGCTCTTCAGATTTAGCTTTCTGAGGAGCTGGTGGTACTTGTGGACAGAAGTCTGACTACTTTTCCTATTTTTCCAAAATCTTTTCAAAAGGGGACTGGAGAAGTCATGCCCACAAACATTAACAGACCATTTATTTTCTATTAACAGGATTCTTCCTACCTCCAGTTCCTGGCATAGTATCTTTGAGATGTAGATTAAGCCTTTCTTTAACTAAGACATAGATCTTCCCTTCCAATCACCAACCTAAGAATTGTGGAACCCACCTATAACCTACAAGCCCCCACTTCTACATGTTCTGTCTTTTTGGGCCAGACCAATGGGAAATCTTTTCACTAAATGTTGTCTGTCAATCTCAAAAGCAAATAAAAGGAAACTTTGTACATGATCACCCCGAGAAAAGGCATGTATGCCTCTTCTCTGGCCTACGTCACTCACAGTTGGCTTGGAAATAAATCACATTAATTATTAATTATTAATTTTACAGTTGGTTATTTTTTTTCCGTTGACATACTTTATCCCCCCCCATACTCTCCACCCACTCTCCCAAGAAGCGCTTCTCCTCAGTGTGCAGAATGCTCGGATCCTGCTTATACATTTTCATGAAGGCCCAGAGCTCAGTCACTTTGTGAGGGCCCGTGGCTGGGAAGCAGCAAGAGGACGGGAGCATGGCTGAGGAGGCTAGAGTCCAACACCAGGCCCAGGCACTAGCTCAGCATGACTGTGTACAATCCTGTCTCATCTTTCTAAAGTGAAATATGAGAAGCTAAGGACTAGGGAAGTTCAGTTCTGGCCCAGTATGATAGAGTGAGTTAGTGGCAAAACCAAGCCTAGGGCCCAATTTATTTATTTATTTATTTAGTTAGTTAGTTAGTTAGTTAGTTTTCTTTTTGCACTGAGTAAGGCATCTTAGGAAAGGTATAGGTTTTAGAGTCAGTTGGATCATAGTCCAGTTTCAGGCTCTACCATTGATTTACTCTGTGACTGAGAACGAGTTCCTCCCCC
>NW_006159542.1:6483248-6502661 GCF_000334495.1 Tupaia belangeri chinensis
CCCCCCCGCTCTGGTTCTAATATCCTGTCAAATGGGGTAAAACACGTTTCTCTAGCAGGTTTGCAATAAATGTTAAATAAATGGTCACATTTATAGCATCTAGCACAGAGTCCAACGTATAACTTAATACATGTCGGTTTCCAACTTCCTTTGCTGGAAGGAGGGAGGAAGATGATTCTGCCAGCATCACCAGGATACCCCAGGGTAGAACGCCCTCAGAAGATGTGAACTTTCTTCCACCCCCTCACCAGCACCAGGATCTATCTCGAATCACTGCAGTTGTGACATTAGACGGAGAGAACTGGATGGAGACACTTCCTTAGACTAGAAAGACACGAGGTAACTCAGAGAACACCTCACCAGAATCTCTAGCAGGGTTGTGTGTTCACCAGTTGAGCAGACAGTTACTGGTCTGGGTAGATACAACAATTCCATCATTTACCTGCTTGTAAAACAATTTCTTTCCTTGTCAGGGCTGAGGTGTTAGTTTCATGATATAAGGGAGGATTCTGAGTTGAGACTACTCCTTAGTCTCTTATTTCAAAGAGGGTTTTTTCCTAGGAATGACAAGAACAAGCTGTGCCTTTCTGTGGAAGGACACTGATGAAATAGTGGGGCTTTGTAAATCCCTACAGGAATGGAGTAGCTGCATTTCCAGACTTGGATAGAGTTGAAGAAATTTATAACAGACATAGCCTTTCCAGGGCAACCTTGGTCTCTAGGGCTATAAGAGCAGAATAAAACATATTTTGCATTTCAAGAATGAGATATATGCCTTCTTTGTGTCTGTCTCTATCGGTTTCTCTGTCTGTCTCTTCCTCTGTCCTTCCCTCTCAATCTTATTTATTTTTTAAAAACTTTACTTTTGCTATACATACAAAAATAATGCACCTGCTTTACTCATTTCCATTGTAAAAGAGTAAAGTTCAGACAGTTCTCCAGATGCCCCCAAATCTATAGCTTTCTAGATTCATGTAAAAGAATATATAGTCACAGTAATATCTTCTATTTTTTTCCTTTCATTTCCTCCTAAAAGTCCACTTTTAAGTACTCCTATGAAGATTTTGTTATATTTTATTTTATTTATTTATTTTTTTTATTTTAAATAAAATCTCAATTTCCCACTCTCATAATAAGGCACTGAGTAGCACCGGGGAGTGACTGAAATGGAATTGACTGGAATGAAAGCAAAGACCATAAAGTAGTGAAGCACTTCCTATTTATTCAAGGAAGGCATGGAGTGCCTGCCATGAGCCACAAGTACCAGGAGCTGAAATCACAGTAGAAAAAAATGAAAAGACACAGTGCTTTTCTGCATAGAGCTACCTTTTTATCAGTTTTTGGGTGCAAAGTTGGTCAAATTCATAAAGTAGAATAATTTCTTGGTTTATAAAATGGAAATAAAAGCAATTGCAAGAGCAATTATGAGGGTCAAATGATATGATATTTATAAAAGTGAGGGAAAGGGCTGGATGGTGGTACAGTGGTAACATGAGATGTTCTGTGAAGCAATCCCACAAGAAAAGGTTACCAGTTCAAGTCTAGAGACCTCTCAGAATATGCTGGGCATAGGTGTGGCCTTGATCTGGGCTTGTTGAGGCTGGAGGTAAATCAAGACATTGTCCAGAGTATAGTCTCTTTCTCTCTCTCTCTCTCTCTCTGATCCTCCGAAAAAAAAAAAAAGTTAAAAAAAAAAAGTAAGAGGCTATGGTGGACAAGTTAGGCAGGTAATCTCTGGAGTCATGTTGCCAGGGATAGAATCTCACATGTAAGCCACATGATCTCCTTTTGTCTCAAGTTTCTCTTCAGTAAAATATTAATATCTACTTCATACAGTTGTTATAGGGGAAAATAAAGTAATTTATGAAAAGCATATAGTGGCTAGCACAGAGTAAGTATTCAATGATGCTGGTTCTTGGGTACATAACAGATGCTCTATTAAATGTTATTGACTTAAATCACTGAAGCCAGAAGAAAATGGAAGTTTGTGATATAGGTATGGTTGGCTATGCTCTAAGGTGTATGGCTTTCCCAAAACAATTAAGTTGGAGAGATTTTGTTTCCAGTAGAGATTTGAAAAAAAGTATCACCTAGGTCATGGAATTCGAGAAAACTTCACTCATTCTTCTAATTCATCTCTCTGAAGACATATCGTCCCTGCCAAGTTTTCACTTTCTTTATTGATGTGGTCAGAGGGACACAGGTTATTTTTTCCTGACCCAACCCTTCTTGAGTTTGTGATTGAACATATGGTTTCTTAGGAAGTATCAGACTACAGATGTAAGATGTTATTAGGTATGGCATTCTAGTGTCATAGATTTTGTTTAAATAAACTGATTACTGAGATCCCTTGAAACCTGTTATCTTTCAGGCTCCCTCTAGGCTCTGACCAGAAGTGGATGGTGACTCCCGACAGCATCTTCCTTCACTGGCTAAGTGATCATATAGCTTACTCATTCATTAATCAAATACTTATTGAACTCACACAGTATGCTAAGTGCTAAGGATTTAGATATGAATAAATTGCAGCTATTATCTCCAGTGGAAGATTAGATAATGAAGCAGGAAATTCCAATAGATTTTAGCAAATGGGATGGTGATACAGGAACAGGCCTGGTAAAGATTCTTCCTCCTGTAAGGGACCAGAGTTAGCTCAGTGAAGACAATCAGAGGATGTGCTAGCTGAACTGAGGCCTGAAAGAGAGCAAATGTAAGCCAAAGTTAAGGTGGGGTGTTATGGTCTATTTAGCCCAAGGTGACATCATATATAACTTCAGGATTAGCCAGAGCATGGCATATAGAAGAAATGGAAAAGAATTCATGAAGTCTTGATGTTGGGCATAGCAAGAGTTTAGAATGGAAAATCAAACAAAGGGCAAATCTTGAGTCTTGTAGGTTGTCTAAGGAATTTGAACTAACACAATGCTTAGAATATTGGTACATCTTTATGAAAAGACTGAATGGATCAATGAACTGTATTCTGAGATCAGTGAAGAATCATTAATTATTTTAAATTAACATCTGACTTCTGTTAGGTGATCATATGATATAGGTAAGCAAATGATTTAGCTGGTACCTTGCATGGGGGTTTGATACAGCAGAACAGTCTTCTTCTGTGTGTTGCAATCACCATAGCACCTAACAAAAGGGAACTATGGGGCATCAGGAGAAGGAGACAGAAAAGGATTCATCCTGAGAAGCAGCCTAAATAAGGTAGGTCTATGCCCAGCTCAAAGAAATGAGGAGACTGACAAATCAGCCAATGTGGATAGGCAAATGAATAGATGCTTATAGTTTAAGCCCATGGACAATGGAGTTCCAATCCTGCTTTGACTCTACTACCTGCAAACTTGAACCTCTTTCAAACTCAGATTCTTCATATGAAAGAGTGAGTTCATATCATGCTTATGCAAGATTATTATGAATATACTGTGTCTTTATACATTTGGGACAGATAAAAAAATCATCATCTAATTTGCATATTTCCTTTATTTTTTAAAAATTTTGTCAGAAGACATGTGCACTTACTGAAGGGAGGCAGAAAGAGAGAGGAAAAGTGAGAAAACACCCTTCCTCCCCAAGCTGTGGGGAATGGTCACACCATAATCCTTTCTTCTCTATCTCCTTCTTCTTTTGAGATTTTGGGCACACATGTACATGCATCTGGCATGTTTCTCAAGCTGCTAGGTCTGGATTTTGAACCACATAGTTGGCTATGTGAGATCTAGCCTTCTTAACCACCATGCCACTGACTGGACCCAATTTTGACATTTTCTGAAATACTACTAAGAATAACTATATTTACTATGCTATGTACTGTTCTAAGAATTTAAAGTGATAGCTTATTTAATCTAACCAAAGACCTATAAAATGAGGAATTTCTTTTTTAAAACTATTTTCCAGTCAATTTTTAAAAATAACTATTTGATTTATCTATACTTATTTATTTTAATTTGAACAGAGAGGGACAGGGTGTGGGAGGGAGGGGAGAGAAAGTGAGAAAACAAGCCACCAGATCCAGGACTTGAACTGTGGTACAACATGTAGGAGTCCACGCCCTTAATTGTCATGCCACCCACCAGCCCCGAGGAATTAAGGAAACAGAATTACTGAGAGACTAAGTATGAATTTATATGGCCAAAAGTTGTAGAGTAGGGATTCAAACCTGGATGTCTGCTTCAGAGCATGGGACTGAAATATTTGTGTATTGTTAAAAAAGAATCAGCCGTAAAGTAAAAGGACTATCATGTAGTCTCTGGACCTGGAACCCCTGAGCTGCTGCTGCGTGTGTTCCTAAGCTGAACTCTCAAGACACTATTTTGGCACAACTTTCAATCATGGTATTTAGCCCCTTAATATTAAAATTTGAAATAATCCTATGTTGCAAGGGTTGTTAGACAATTATCAAGAACCAAATTGTAGTTTTGCTTAATATTCTGATTTGAGTCATACAAACTTAATTGTCTGGAATCAGTTTTAGTATTGCATACACATTTTAAAAAAAATCTATTGAAGTATCAGCTTCTACACAAAAAGAGAAACAGGATTCTGTTTAACATGAAGAGACTTGCTGGAGCATCTGGAATCTGTCTGTGGAACTGATTTCCTAACAGAGAAGATATTTGGGGCTCTGAAGTTTGAAAAGCTGGAAAAGATATACAGGTATAGCGTAGTCACTGGATTCATAGGACCATGTGGCTATATAAATAAATCAAAGTTGTTTAGATAACTATGGGGAGTTAATTTATTTAGGATTGATTCAAAAGTGCAGCAATAGGACAGGCTTTCTATACTGCTCATTTCAGTGATTCAAAACTATTTTTGCACAGAAAAAAATGTGTCATGGCTTTTTCGACAACCCCATATTACTAAAGCCTTTAAAAAAAAACAACTTAGTCTATTTTTTATATATTATTTTAGAATATATAATAAATATAATGACCAGATGATCTATGTCTGTGTACTTATTCATAAACAGAGACAAAAATAGCCTCACCTTTACTACAAGAGCTCTCTTAAGGAATGAAAAAGCCTTGGTAGGTGTCAGGTTGAAGGGCTTCATTGATTAGCATACAGCAATAGAGATCTACCTCTGAAGCTGGGGTGAGTCAATCCTATTTAAAATGCATAGCTGAGACAGTTCCCAAAAGGCAATTTGTGGAAATACTGCCCTTAAGAAAGGTACAGTGAAAAATAAAAAAAAAAGAAAGAAAAGTACAGTGTACAAAAAAAAAAAATCTCTTTCTAGTAGGAGAAAGTCCAATTTCAAAAGTTCTGAGTCATGGGAATGCGTGACTAAAGCAAAATGTAGCTCTAATCGATATTTCTATTAGAAATGAACTTTTTGTCTATTGGAGCAGATCATCTGTGGTCATTTAACATGACTATGACTGTATGATATGACCCATAAGTATCTGGGGGTCATCCCCAGATCACAGGGAAATATTTTAGTTCCCAGTTAGGGAAACTGATGCTAGGGCGAGAAAGTGCCTTGTCTAAGCACCCCTAGCTTAAACACACAGCCAGCTTGAGAACCCACTCCTGCTTGCTGACTGTTAAGTACACAGAGATAAACAAAAGAGTCTTCGACTAGTCATGACAAGCACCAAACTATTCAAGAGATTACCCAAACAACTTAGCTAATTCTCTTGATTATTTTAAACACTAATTCACAAATGAGGCAAGGCAAGAATATGTCAGAGGCATACACACATGCGTTAGGCATGCGTGTGAGTGGTAACATGTTTGTGCTATTATTTGTTTACATGGTTTAGTTTCCAAGGGACATGTTGTATTGTCATTTATCAGAGAGCAGGGTTTGAGTTTGACTGTGGCTTAAATTTTCCATCATCTCCTCACTACATTTCCTCTTTTTAGGCAGTTTTTCCACAACAGTGAAAGCATCAGGTGACGATTTCCATCTGGCTGGTCCCAACTTTCTTTTTCATATAATTAATTATTTTAAAGCACTAACTCTCAATATATTGGACCCCTCTTGACAAGCTGCGGCTTTTTGTGGAACATTATTCTAATTATCTTTTAGCATCTTCGATGGGATAACTCCACAATGATCTTTTATTTAAAGACTTGGGATACACATTTTGAAATTGTGTGTCCAGAATTTTATGTGCAGAAGAATCAAGGTACTATCTAATGTCCCTGGCAAGTCCCTAGGACTAAATTTCAGGCTACAAGATGTTTGTTATTCATTGCAAAGGTCAGTTTTGACTGCCTTTATTAAATTACAAACTTGCTTGTCTTTGGTCATTAGAAGATGGTATGAATTAGGCCTTCCTCATTCTGGTCACGGTGTCGATCACAGCTGAAAAATATTGAAAGAACGAGATTGACCAAGAACACTAAACAGAAAAAATAATAATAATTTCAAAAAATAACAAACGATTACTACCCTTGGGGAGCTCCCACACTACTTAATTCAACCCCAGAATGTACCATCTGTTAAATTACAAGACAAACCCAAGAAGAATTCTTTTCTTAGAATTAGGCTGTCAGGGGACCAGCAGTTAGCATAATGGCTATGTCGCTGGACTCCCATGTAGTCGACTGTGGTTCATGTCCCGGACCCGGTGGCTTAAAACTCACGCCGGGCGTGTATGCGTGTGTGCCCAAGATCCCAAGAGGAGAACGGAGGAGAAGGGATTGTGGCGTGGCCATCTCCCCTGGGGGGTGATTTCTTGCTTTCTGTCTCTGTCTCTCTCTGTCTGTCTGGCGAGTTCACATGCCCAAAAAACCACTCCCCCCCCTCAAAAAAAAAAAAAAAAAAAAGAAAAAGAAAGTAGAATCAGGCTGTCAATAGATAAGCCCTCTTGCCTCTGAACTTACTTCTCTAGCTCCCACCACCATGATTCTTATCTGTTCTTAAAGCTTCTGCTACCAAAAACTTCAATAGATTTTCATGGCCTTAAACAATAATTTTCAAATAAAAGCTTTAGAAAATATATGAAGCCTTATATATCCCCCTTTCCTAATGCTTTCTAAACCCCCATTTTATTTTATTTATTTATTTGCGGATATAGCAAAGCAGAGTTCCTCGATGGAGAATAAACTGGGAAAAGGGAAATGAGTTGTGGAGGAGTTGGAGTAAGGAGTTTATATTTTGATCATGGAGGGCTTCGTTCTGGCTTCTCTAGGTGAGACTCACACATCCAATCCTCTCTTGGTGGGGGATCGGTTTTATCCTGTAGGTTATGCTATTCCTTAGGGTAGTCTTATAGTCATGAGACTCTATGTAATGGTGGCTAATTGGAAATTGGTTTGTTCAGAGGCTGTTAATTTGGAAAAGGTCATTATCTCAGTTTACTTTGAGGGCCTTGTGATCTGTATCTTAGAATTCATCCCCAGAATCAGAGAGTGTCTTTCCTGTCAGCAAGTGCCTTTTCCCATTCTGATCTTTGTGATAATGCTTTTATATTATTTGTGTGTTCTGGGCTATGTCTATCTGATATTTTATTTTTTGTCTAATTAAGTCCCATTGCAAGGGACCATGAATTCTTTAAGAACAAGATTTATATGTTTAAAGTCAAAGGAATACGGTGACTGGGTGACTGGAAGTGGAGAGGAATTTGGGTCAAACAAAAAGGGGGGCGGGAACCAGCAGTTAGCGTAATGGCTATGTCGCTGGACTCCCATGTAGTCAACCACAGTGCGCATCTCGGTGGCTTAAAACTCACGCCAGGCGCGTATGCGTGCCTGCCCAGGATCCCAAGTGGAGAATGGAGGAGAAGGGATTGCGGTGTGACCATCCCCCCTGGGGGATGATTTCTCGCTTTCTGTCTCTATGTCTCTCTCTGTCTGGCGAGTGCATGCACCCTATAGTGAAAATCTCTCCAAAAAATAAAAAAAGGGGGGGGCGGGGGACAATGTTAACAGTGACTACATAGTATAGTGGTTCCCTTCTCACCCCCATTTTACCACCATATAAAAATCCACTTAGGTCTGATCCTGCAGTTAAAGGAGCCAGATTCTACATGGCTGACTATGGTCTAAACCTTGATGCCGGTAGCTTGAAAAAATATGGCAAGTATGTGTGCTTGCATGTCCCAAATCCTAGCCATACAGAGGAATCAAGGGAAAAAGACTGTGGCATGACTATGCCTTATAGGGTTGTGCTTTCTTTCTCTCTCTGTTTGGTGAGTGCAAATGCCTCTGGCAAAACAAATAAACAAAAATATAATTTTCTGTTACATGCTATACTTAATCACATTCCTAATCTTTTTGAAAATAACTGTCCTTCAGCTTGGAATGTTCTACCCTACTTGTCCAAATAATAAAAATCACCTTTTATAATTTAAGGATCAAAGTGTTTGAGAAGGGTGAACCTTATATGGCAGGTGAATTATATCTCAATAAGCTTAAAAACAACACCAAAGCTGTGACCAGAATGAGGAAGGCTTAATTCATACCATCTTCTAATGACCAAAGACAAACAAGTTTGTAATTTAATAAAGGCAGTCAAAACTGACCTTTGCAATGAATAACAATCATCTTGTAGCCTGAAATTTAGTCCTAGGGACTTGCCAGGGACATTAGATAGTACCTTGATTCTTCCGCACATAAAATCCTGGACACACAATTTCAAAATTCACTCTTCTTTGATGAACTCTCCTCTCTTAATTTATCCTACTATAAACAGGTGTCTGAAAGCAGATGTGAACATATATGCATGAATAAACATACATACACACACACACACACACACACACACACACACACATACACACACATACACACACACGATACTAGGTCAGGGGCTCATAATTTGCCTTCTCCGATCATCTCATATACCTTAACTATCTACTGTGCTCCTGGATTTATGTGTCTATTTGCCCTCTGGACTTGGGATCTATAATATGGTATCCATTAATAACATGTGGCTGTTGAACACTTGAAATAAGGCCTGCCCACTCTGAGATGTGCTGGAAATAAAGACTCATCCCAGATTTCAATCTTTGCATAAATAAATGCAGAATGTCTCATTAATAATCTTACAATGATTACATGACAAAATTGAATACACATTTAGTGAAAAGAAAATATTATTATGTTGATTCCACCTTTTCTCTTTATATTTTTAAATATGTCTACTGAGAATATAGAAATTATGTTTGTAGCTTACATTCTATTTGATGGCACTGACATAGACTGTGAAATCCTTAAAGGAAGGGACAGCACCTTGTTTATCTCTGCAGGTAAGAGCCTCGTGCGGTCGGTTCTCAGGAATATTTATTTGCATGAGGTAAGTAAATGAAGATAACTGAGTCTCAAAAGAATACTGGAGATATTGAGAACAATGAGACTGCTAATGAAAGGAAATGTACATCATTTCCAAGCATGATCTGGAGTCTGTACAGAAGCAGTAGAAGACCTTGAAGCTGGGAAAGGAATTTGAGGAGCAAAAGAAGAGATGTTTGCATAACTCTCCCAAGTCACTTCTCCTTGCATTCAAATTTTCCCTATGAAAATAAAAGGCTAAGACAAAATGGGTTTTGAGGTGCCCTCATAAAGTTTATTTTATCCTTGCTTTTGGATTGATGATTAACACCCACAGTATGTATTTACAGAAGGCCTGGCATGCCTCAAGCTTCTTGTCTATTCAGGATGTTTTGTGGTTTTTGTCAACTGTGTTGGGGAGAGATGTTCACCTATTGAAATACCCATTTTGTAACACAAATAATAATGTGATTGAATGTATAAAAGAAAATGAAATGAAAAATAAATACATTAATTAAAAATATTTTATTTTTTAATATATATATAGACACATATGATATGTTTAGTCGATGAACTGACAAATCAGTTTAAGGCCTTCTCTACTTGAAACGGTCAAGTCCACAGTCTTTGTCCCTGGGTGCCTCTGTGGGCTGCTCTTTGAGTCTCTGAATGGACTGTAAGTAGACATCTATTCTACGGAAGTCAATGGCTTATGACTCCAGACGATGTTTCCTAATTAAATCAATCCATTCAGACAAACTACCTCTAAGATTCAGACTTAGAAAGGTAAAAGTAAGGCAGCTGTTTGCAAAGAAAATCTCTTTCAATAATAAATATAAATCTAGATAACTTATATTATAGAAACAATACTAGTAATAATAGCATTTACTGAAAGTTCACACTGCATTAAACTTTTCATATTATTTACATAATCTCATTTAAACTCCATAAAAAAGTATAATTTGAACTAATACTTTTTATTTATATCTTTTTAAAATTTACTTTTAAGCATTGTACATCTTTACAGCATACAATATGCTGCATGCAAGATACAAAAGCATGCTCGCTGTGCATGTCCATCAAACCAAAGATATTACCATGTATCTTTGATTTATGGTAATATCAACAGATTCTACAATATATTGACAGATAAGGTAAGTGATTCAGAGGGCGGAAGCCATTTGGCCAAAGTGGAGAAGTCAGAACCCAGGTCTTTTTGGTTTGTGGTTGTGTCTATGTGATGCTGGCTTTAGGGTTTCAGCCATACATTGAACTCATGCTGTGGTACTGCTCATTTGATAAGTTAATCCTGCATATGAAATCTATGAAGGGTCTTCAAACAGCTCATGGAAAATGCATATTATATAAAAAAAAGTATTCATAGAGTTCAGATTATTTTGCACCCAAATCAACTTGTGTTTTAATTTTGAAGTATTCTTATACACAGACCCTTTAACTCATTTAAGAAAACAGAAGCTCAGAACAAAAAAATGCTGCAGACCATTCTTGGTCTAGAATTCCATCTTTCAGTATTGGGGTCCTGATTCCTCTTCTGGGACACTGCATGCCCAGTCATCCCCGCCTCCTCACAACGTCAGCCCTTCAAGGACCACCCTGGTTTTGGCCCTTATGTCAGGAAAAAAGGAGCCTCTGCCCAACCTCGACTGCTGAATCAGCCTCTTTTCTCCTTTGGTTCCTGGAATTTATATTCAACCCTTTATTTTTCATTTTGATGGTCTTGCATAGACTGACGTTTGTGAATTGACACAGATGAAAAAATAAAATAAAACCTGGCTCTGAACCACATGTCCAAGGCTATAAACTGGATCCTTTCCTGGATGTGTGGAAAATAAAATAGTGCCATGTTTTGTTTTGTTTTGTTTCCCCCCCTCCCCCTTAGACTGTGAGTACAAGAGTCCTTCTTTTAGAATAAGCAAGAATGCCTAAAAGGAATTCCCTTCCCCCAGGTCCATTTTTTTTCAGATTATTTATAGCAGAAAACATTCTCTATGGTTTAGAATATTTTTAGAAGTATGAGGGTGGCCTCAGGCAAAATATAATACTCTGAAATTTTTTTGTTTTTATCTTCCAACTTCTCAACTTCTTTTCATAGCTTCTAAACTATACCATGTCCTTAACTTGGTCTTTTCACTGTTCCTGCAAATATTTTGTCTCCTGCTTCACTCTGTTAGGAAATGCCTGATACAGGAACTGGTAGCTCTGATAATTGTCATTGATAAGTCACCTTCTTCCAGAGATCACAAATTCTGATTTAAGCATTTTTCACCTCAAATAAGAGCAGTAGTAATTTCTAGGTTGAGAATAATAGAGCCATGTGAATTGTACACTTAGGAAAAGAGGAAGAATGAACCTACAGTATCATTCGATAAGCAGCATCCTATCTCATCTATGGCCACAGAAAGTCAGGGAATACCCATACCATGTATCTCTATCGGAAGGTAGACTGTTAGCTTTTCAGAGACCTTGACCAATGCTTTAGATAATATGCAATGCTATCTGTCATACAGCAACCCTGACAAAAGACCGTTGGGCCTCTATTTGAGCAGCTCTGATGCTGGGGAACTTGACACTTTAGGGAGCTTGCTGTAACTATCTTGTGTCTCTTACCATCATCGTCAAGTACATCAATAGAGTCTATTGAGTACTAGAGGATCTCAAATCATTTGGGAAGATGCTGCTCTGTGTGTTTGTGTTCCAGCCAATTTACCTTCCAGGATGGGATCTCAACACCTGGTGCAAAACTGAAAATAAAAGAGTGATATGGCAATCACTAGCATTTTTTCACTTCTGGTAGGATTGAAGAGGGTTTTGGAGGTATGAGTTCACAGATAATTAGATGTACAATAGCAAAAAGTGATAGTTGAGGACATTGCCTCAGAATTCAGAGTGTTTGAGTACAAAACCTGATTTCATTATTTATTATTTGCATAGAGCTGGCCAACCCATTTAACCTCTATGAGCCTCAATTTCCACATCTGTAATATGAGAGAAATAGTAATATTGTTTTTTCTAGTGATGTTGAGAGAATTAAATAACTTACTTCATGCAAAACAATGAGAATACTGCCGAGAATATGGTCAGCACTCAATAAAGAAAAATTATTATTATTATTTAGAGAAGTTTTTGCTATAGGGTGTATGCGCTTGCTAGAAAGAGAGAGACAGAGAGACAGAAAGCAAGAAATCACCCCCAAGGGGAGATGTCCACGCTGCAATTCCTTCTCCTCCATTCTCCTCTCTGGATCTTGGACATGCATGCACATGCGCCCGGCGTGAGTTTAAGCCACAGTGTTCAGGGCTCAAACTGCAGTCTACTACATGGGAGTCCAGTGACATATCCATTAAGCCAACTGCTGGTCCCAAATTATTATTATTTTTACTTTGGATTAGCCACTTTGAAAAATGCTAAACACTTAGGTGTAAAACATCTCATATGGGAATTGAGCATTTGTGTGTTAAAATCTTGCATTTGTGATATTCTTGCTATATATTACACTCTTTAATTTCACAGACCCATTTGTTCCTTTTCAGAATCTGTTGTCTAGACACATCTTAATATTGCCTGTATTACAGGTGGCAAATCTGAATCTCGGCGAGCTCGGGTGTTTTTCCCAAGGTCTCCGTTTAAATGGCATATCACCAGAGATAGATGCCTTCTCAAATCACCCAAGCACTTATTCTCTCTTTACATTTATCTGAAATGATCCTCTGTATATTATTTATTACTTCATATTTTTCTTATATTTCTATTTACATTTAGATTTATTTTCCCCCTCCTCCCACCTAGAACATGAGCTCTCTAAGAGTAGAATCCCTCCCTTTCTTGCCACAGAATCAATCTCCAGCACCCAGTACATTGCAGGCCATTGGTAAATGTTTGTTGAAGAAATAAATGATGAACACCAGGAGGCATAATAGAATACAATGATTGTTCCATGAGAATGACTGAAGGAACCCTCTGGGCATATCAGTGCTATCCCCTAATCCATGACCTTGGGCAACTAAGATTGTATATCTCCTTAATGAAATGGGAATAATAATCTCTACTTCTTTTCAGCTGTGGCGAGAGAAAATAAAATTACTCTATTACTTGGTACAGTGCCTGCACTTTGTGAGGGTATAGTGAATGTTGGGTCTTACTCAGAGGAGACAGGATTTGTGAAGTTTGGTAAAGAATCTTTGCTATGTGCTGTGCTTATGTAGGAAATTATGAATAACAGCTTTGACAGGAACAGAAAAGGTCAATAAAATCATCATCTCTTTGTTCTATGTGGTTATTCCAAATCTGACAATTATCTTTTAATGGAGAACCGAACCAAATGTTCTCATTAGTTTCCTTACTGACTAAATACTCTTTTTAAAATAAAATCTTACAATTTCTTCCCAGAAGCCCAAAAAAATGTGTGAAAAGAAATCACGAGACATTAAATGTGGCGGAAATATAAAGAGGGCTTAGAGTTTGCCTTGTGAAACCTCCTGCAATATCAAGGACACCAATGGAGGAGATTTATCTTAACACATCTCAATGGAGGAAGCCATACTTGAATCCAGGTCTTTGCAATACATAGTCTGTCACGTTTCACTGACCCTCACAGAGAAAAAACAAATTCTGAGCAGTTTTGTCTCTACCTTATCAACCTTTCATTCTCCATTACAACTTCCAAATGAATAATGATGTCAATTTTAGGAATATATTATTATTTTCCCTTTTAAAATTGATAGCCAGGGACTCTGTTTCCAATGGTAATGATTAGGAGACTCTTTGCTTCAACTGATTATTTTTCCACTGAAAAAGAGAGTTGTATCAGTGTTGCATTAGCTCAGCCTGAAGCAGGCAAGCACATTAATATACGCATGTTTTAATCTGTCAGGAACAATGAGAACAAAATATTATTTACTTTTTGTTCTGACTTTACCATTTAGCCATGGCTCTTTGAAAGAGGACTTCATTTACTAAACAAACTGCTCAGTAGCATCAATAACTCATTTTAGATTCTTTTTAAGAGGACTTCATATGACACTCAATCCTTGATTCCCCAATAAAACAATACAGCTGTTCCCTTGCAGCTCGTCTCTCAGCAGGAGCTGCAAAATCATATTTAATCAACTCCACTTTAAAAGCCATCCAATTTCCTTTAGGACTCTGGCGAGCCTTCCCGGCCAGGATGGCCCCTGCTGACTTGGCAGCCACAGCTTTTCCCGGCCTGGACCGAGGGAGCTGCCATTTGTCGCACACTTACTCATGTGCCAGTCCCTCTGCTGGACACTTCACATTTAGCATGTTACAGTCCCATGAAGTGGGGCTTAATCTCCGATGTAAAAACAAGGAAACTGAGGTTTAGAAGTGTAAAGTCATCTTTTCAGAGTCAAAGAAGAGCAAGAGAGGTCATTGGGCTTCAGCCAAGTACTCTTTCATTCCAAATATGAGCATTTTTAAACTATTTATTCTAGCTTTCTACATCCAGAACTACCAAAGCATTGTATAGGCATAAGTGTGAGCCAATTTGATCAGCATATTGAGGCTGGAAACAAAGTCCTTGCCCATTGCTCTATGTCTTGAATTCCCTTGTGATTCAAAGCTTTTCTTATCACAATGACACTTTCTACTAGAATAGGAATATCTGTGATGCCATATTTTACTCAATAACCATTGATAATTACCTTTACAATTCAATCTCTAAAGTAAGGTGGAAAGATTTAGAGACATGGGTATGAATCTTGCCCTCGAGAAGCTCAAAGTCTAGAAAGAGATACACTAGCAATAAAAATCATCCTCATGAGAGGTTGATATGCATTATGAGTGGATTGAAATATTATGAAAGTTTGAGAAAGCAATAGTTAACCCAGCTGAAGCATAAGATGAGGCTCTATTACAAAGTATAATAATAAAGATGACTAACACTAGCTGCTGTGACATATGGCTCCAAAATTATCGGTGGTTTAACATAACAAGAATTCTTTCCTCTCCTCTGTTGGGCTTAGACAGTGAATTCTTCTAAGCTGTGGCTCAAAAATGCAAGCTTCATGCACCCTATGACTCTAACCTTTGAGAGTCCCATGTTTTTATCATGGGGACAGAGAAGGGAGAAACTGGAAGGTCAAGGGGAAGATGAAAAAGTCAGTCTTGGAAGTGGTTTATTTCATTTCACTCATGTCCCAGGAAATAGATTCAGTAATATGAACCCAACATAACCGCAAAGGAACCTGGGAAATGTCTTCCTCCTGTGCAACCAGGAAGGGAAAGGAGTTTCCCTGAGCACATAGCATTGTTTCTGCTTCAACAATGCCTATGGTATTGGTATAGGTATTGCAGAATGTTTTTTAAATTTAATAAATCAAGGAACAAACCCAATGAAGATATAGGGGGTCTCAAGAAACACTTTGATTCAGAAGATATTTATTGGTTTGGAAAGACAGTTGTTGTTACCAAATACACTAATGTCTTGAGTGACAAGCATATCCTGAAGTGTGCTTCTCTGAAAGTTAGTGACTTTAATGCTGAGACTGATTTGATTGGTCAACTGATTTTGGAAAAGCTGAGTTATCAAATTACAATAGTTCAGGTTCTTGCTGGTGTTTCCAAGATTTTTTAGGAGAGCATGATGTGTTAATTATAATAAACCTTTTCGATTTCAAAACACATTTTTGAAGGAATATTTTGTAAAACTAACATTGTGTGACATATGCTTTGCATAAGGAATATTTAGCAATGCAGAGCCAGTAGTGAGGAAAGAAAAATTATTAAAATTGTTTTTAGAAATACAAGTCATAGATAGGTCTCAACTCTCATGCCAGATTTGACCAATTAGGAATTGCTGGAAATAGCATTGTTGTGACAGAAATTATGCAACCTTATCTGAACCCATCTGGGAAAATACCGTGATTAATCAGTAATGTCTGCTATGGATTAAATAAAAGTGCATTTTACTCCATTTGAGCTGCTATAACAAAGTAACATAGGCTGGATGGCTTAAACAACAAATACTTTTCTTCTCAAAGACTTGGAGCCTGAGAAGTCCAAGATTAAGATGCTGGACAATTTGCTATCTGGTTAGGATCCAGATTCTGGGTTGGTAGGTGGCTGTTTTGCTATGTCCTCATGTGGTGAAGGATAGAATGGGAAATAAAAAACAAGTGCCCTCATATCTTTCTATAAGGGAACTAATCCCATTTCATGAATGCCCAATCTCATAAACTAATTCCCTCCCAAAGTCCCCACCTCCTAACACCCTCATGTTGGGGGTTCACATTTTTCTGTCTTTTTGTTTGTTCTTGTCCAAGAGTGTGTGTGTTTGTCAAAGGGAGACTGAAAGAGAGAATGAGAAAGTATCTTTCATGAGGGATGGTCACGCTGCAATCCCTTCTCCTTCACTTCTTCCTTCTCTCAAGATTTTGAGCATGCATGTATTCATGCCTAAGGTGTTTTTCAAGTCACTGGGTCTGATACTTGAACCATGCAGACAGTCATGTGGAATACAGACACTTTAACAACCCTCCATTGGCTGGCCCAGGGGTTGGAATTTCAACAGATGAATTTAGAGGGACACACTAACATTCAGTCCATAGCAAGGTGTGATGGTTTATTTTATATACTAATTTGTCTGGAGGGGTGGTGTACAGTTTTATGTACAAACAGTAATCTAGATATGGTGGACATTAATCATCAGTTGATTTAAAATAAATGAGATTACCCTTAAAAATGTATTTCATCCCAATCAGTTGAAAGTCTTAAGAGCAAAGGTGAGGTTTCCCAGAGAAGAAGGAATTCTGCCTCAAGACAGAAACATAGAAATTCAGCCTGTTTCTGGTCACTGGCATAGGTATTTAGGTTTTTATCTCTAGAAACTCTGCTGATGCAAGGAGTGATAGCAGCATGGTAGCATTTGATCTCTTTGCTTTAAGTGAAGGCAGATAATTGGGTAAAAGTAGATTGGGTCTCTGAGTATGGTGTCAACACTAAGATACGAGTAAATTCAGGATGAAAAAAAAGGTAAATTCACATTTGGAATTCCCTCATCAGATGTCCCCAGAATAGTAAAATGGACATCTAATAGAATATTCATTCACAAGGAAACAGAAGTCATTATTTTCAGAGTGAAAAGATATTTTGGACTAAAGGATCCTTTGACAAACATACTTGTCTGTCTGTAGCAGTTTCTTGAGAGTGCATCTGGGAGAAAGACCTCACTCAGGTGACAGAGGACAAAAAGAGCTATTTGATCCTGAAAGAAGGCAGGAGTCATCATGGCTAACTGCTCAAGACATACCTGAGTATGGAATGGATTAAAAGAGAAAGGCAAAGAAAGAAGAAGAAGAATATCACTGAGGAAAAGCTAAATGGAGGTGAGTCAGGACATGACTAAGCCATGACTAACATCTCCAGGGTGATGGCTGAAGGTCTCATCACTAGGAGAGTACAGTCATTACTAATGCATGTGTGCCTGAGGAGCCACTTGGTTATAAAAACCACAGCAAAGGTACTTCATTGTATCTGCTCTACCATCACACGCTCAGTTCCCACAATGCTGTATTTTCTCACTAGACACTGGGGTCCTGTGGGCTAAGACATGAGTCCAGCCTCAATTTGAATTGATCCCTTCTCTATGCTTTAACAGCACCCTGAACTTCACTCTGTCTCATCACTCACAGGTATAATTAGGTATCTTTGTCCTGCACTCATTCAACAAGACTGAGTTCCTGCAGTAAGTCAGGCACTGTAATACAGTACTGAACACGAATAGCTAAAATCCTAGTATTCATGAAGCTAACATTCTGATAAGGGTGTTAGAAAATACCATGATGAATAAGTAAATTATATACTAAGATGGGCAGGGACATGTTAAAGAGAAAAATGATGAAGCCATTTTATCAATCAGGAGAGGCTAGAATCTTGGAATCTGAGGGGCTGCTCCCACTTGCATAATATTCACCCTGGGTTAGAAAGTGCCTGTGCTCCCACATCCTCATTATTTTCCTCACTCCAGGACTCAGGCTGTGGAGCAACTACTGCCTGCAATATTACTGGTGACCTTGACGTGAGGAAAAAAGATGTCTTTGCTGGGTCTCATCATGGCAATGCATTGGTAGTCTGGAATCAACACATTATTTTCTACCGCATAACTCATCAGACTGAACTGGTTACCTGGACTGACCAAAAATATGGAACCAAGAACTACAGTGCTATCATGCATCCAGATTTGGGGGAAACTTGTAAATCTGGCAAACATAAACAGTTCTGTTTGCATGTTAGTAAAGACTGGCTTTTCCCATGAGTAAGATGGGAGGTAGTCAAACAGACTTTCACTGAGATTGCTAGTGAGATCTTACAACATGTGTGTTCATCTGTGAATGGGGGTTACAAAACCTACCTTATTTTGTTTGTATGAAGATTGCATATACTGAGGTATATGTATAACATTTCTATAAAACAATAGTGATACACTGAATTTCCTATGTATGCATTTGTTTCTTCAAAACAGGGTACATTTCTTCAGAAGCAAAAGCCTTCATCTAATTAATCATTGAATTCCAAAGGCCTAATACAGGACTTGACCCACTTTATTCTCTTAATACATGTGTTTAATTTTCCAAATATGGTTGAGAGGAGAGCATTAAGATTCAGAAAGCATCTATGCATTGTTTTTTCTAAGAAATCACATTTTTTCAAGAAAAAGGAAGTGTCACTTTGAATATGAAAGGTCAGAGGAACCAACTCTAGTTAATAATCAAGCCTGCACCATTTCCAGCTGCTGAGGCCAGCAGAGGCATGTTTCCTGTGGCCTGCTAGCTTGAGGAACTGTTTGCAATGGAGTTAGCTGTCACCTTCTTTTTCTGAGCTAAGCTATGACTTGCGCATAGCTGACACATTTGTCATGCTTATTGACTTTTTCTTTGAACAGAAACATGGGCCAAGTTTGTGCTGGTAACAGTTGCAATGCCTAAGGATAGAATTACAAGAAGCCTGAAAAATCTTGCTCTGAGCATGTGTCACCATAAAGAAGAGAGGACTCATGGTCCAAAGGTAACCCTAATAATGTACATGATGAGAGGCTAGACTTTTTCTTTTCCTTTATTCCTCTACTCAGATCACTCATTCATCACCTCTTCTCGGCACCCTTCCCATCTTGGTGTGGCAATCATGTGAAGTCCGGCCCCACCTACT
>NW_006159542.1:6502891-6513591 GCF_000334495.1 Tupaia belangeri chinensis
CCTACCCTCATTCTTGTCTTTTCTCTAAAGACATTTGGTTTTCATACTGTTGAACATGTTCAGAGAGTGGCTGTGTGTTTAGGGAGATAAGCTTAAATACGAGCATTACTCTCAGTTTGCCAGAATAGCCACATCTTCTGTTTGATGTTCAAATGTAAGTATTTCCAGCAGGATTCCTATACTGTGATCACTGTCATAATATACAAATTCAATTTGTGTTTATTATCAATACTAATAGAGATCTCAATCACTGAGTATCCATCAACTGCATTATAGGGTTTCACGGTATGTGATTTTTTTCACATTATATGTCATTGCGTCATTAAATTTTGGATCAGAATGAGTCAGTTAGTTCTATTTAGATTTTGAAATTACGAGATAACTTTAATTTCATTTCTTTTTGAAACTATGTTGCCTTGTTACTCATAGTAGAACTTTATCCATTTCTGAAGGATCATACACACACACAAAATGATCAAACCTTTTCCTAAAAGTGACTCTAGAGTTAGCTTAATAATTCATATGATATTAGAGCTATGAGGGACTTGGTGATCAACCAGAATAAACATTGGAATCCAGAGAAGGGAGGAGATTGTGACAGCACAGCCAGTGTGCTAGCAGCTCACTTTGCTGCCAGTCCCAACTGGAGGTGAGCCTCCCTTTCAAGTTTCAATATTATTTTTTTTCCATCTGGAAGAAGGAAAACAGTGCTGATAAAACATCCACCCGTGTTTCCAATGGCTCTGGGTTCAAACCTTGCCAATTAATCTATGCAAGTTACCTCTTAATTTCAAAATCTGAATAGGACTAGTAGGATGTGACTCATTCTGACTATTGCAAAATTTAATCCCATGATGTCACATAATGTGAAAAAAAAATCACATACTGTGAAACCATATAATTCAGTTTATTGATACTCAGTGGTTGAGAGCCTCTATTAGTATTCATTATAAATATAAATTGAAATTTTATATTACTACAGTTATCATGGGATAGGAAACCTACTAGAGAGTGTGTATTGGTGGATTTAAACTTCTGATATAATTGTAAGTCACCTCTCCATAGTGGACCTAGATATGCAGAAACAGAATCAATTGAAGGAGAGAAGGATGGAAGGAAAAGAAAGTCAGGGGCAAGTTCCGGGGCAGTGACTCTTGCCATAAGTTTGCATTTTTATTCATGTTAATGGAATTGAAAAGGCATAGATTTTTGGGAAATAGTAACTCACAAGTTACTGAGCAGATGACAGTTTACCCTCTGCCTCTTGCCTAAACACACACATTGAGTACGTCAGAAGCAGAACTCAAGTCCGGTTATAGCTCTATTACTCAGCCTTGAAGCATTTGCTTCTGCATTTGTCATGGAGCACAGAGTGTAAATATAGATCTTAGTAGTGAAGGGATTTTAGGAGCCTGCAGGGATTGCAAAATCAGTTCAGAATCCTGAGGAAGGGCATTTGTTTATGGAACGGGTCTGATTTATAGGAATGAACTCATTGATCCTTCCCTTTAGAGAGAATTTTCATCTGACCAATTTGTCTCTTGCTATTGACCAGAAAGCAATCATTCATAAATCCTTGTCTTAGGCAATCAACAGAGAGGAGTGCATGCTGATTTAGAGCAGAGATTCTTGAACTTTAATGTTCACACAAATCACCTGAGGACCTCATTAAAATTCAGATCATGCTTCAGCAGGCCCGAGAGCCTGCATTTCTAACCAGCTTCTAGGTGATCTTGTGGCTGCCGATCTGAGCACCACACTGAGCGATCAGGTTAATCGCCCATATTCACCCACACTACTATTCATGAGCTTTGAGACTGTGGAAACATTGCTGAATTTCTGAGTCTCCTCACCTAATTGTAAACATTTGCACATAATACAGATAGTGAGGGTGCCTATCATTCAGAACTCTTTTAAGGACAGTGTTTAATAATTAATGCCAAGTGTCCAAATCACTTATTGTAACATCATGCTATAATATTTTAATGTTTACTATTATTAAAATTAGGTACTTATAATATGACTACTATTTGGTAGGGCTCCAGGAAAATAAATAGATGTGATTCTTATTTTCTTAGACCTAATAGCCTAGAAGTGGTCAGTAAAATTGGTAGTAGATGGACTTATGAATTTCTCATAAATTAGCCAATGGGATAGTGCATGCTACAATGGTAGAAAGATAGGTTATGGAGTTCAGGGAGCGAGTTAACCTATCCCTTTGTTATAGAACTTTTGTGAAAACTCCTTTCCTTCTCTGGATTGTTGTTTTGTCATCTGTGACACAGAAATTGCACCAGGCCATACACTTCCATCTCCTAAGGCATAACTCATTAGCTTTGTGGCCTTGACCAATTTTCTTAAACTCCAAGACCTTATTTTCCTCATTAATAAAGTTGGGGTGATAAGCAGGCAGTCATGAGAATTCAATCCATTAGCATAAATCATTTAAATCATTATCTTTCACTCAATAAGTGTTATCATCATCATCAAAATCATCACCATCAATACCCCTATTATTCCTTACTGGCTGCTTTTCTTACTCATTCGTGCTAACATTATGACCTTAGCCAACTCATATTAGCTACTCAGGGTTTTCTAAAACTGCTCCACTATATACTATACTTATTTTTTAAATTTCTTTAGTATATTCCTGAAATCAATCAAATTTTTAACTCAGAATCAACAACTGTTTTCTGTAAAAGGCCAGTGAGTAATTATTTTAGGCCTTGTAGTAAAGAAAAATGTGTAGATTTATGAGAAAGTAGATTCCACCCAATGCAAACCTGTGGTCCATAAAATACAAGATGATACTAGAGGAAAGTTAGTAATGCTAAGTTTTCCATTGATTATCAATCCTGTCTTCACTTTAAGAACCACATAGTCTTAGGATCAAAGTCTTTCCTTGGAGAAGAGCTCATAAGGTCAAATTTTGTCTTTTTCTTTTCTTTTATACAGCTGAGTTAAATTGATGCCTAGATAGGGGAACATAGTTATGCAAAGTCCATAACTTTAGAGAAAGAGCCAGCACCAGAACCTTCAAGTCAGAGATTACATATTTTTCTTCTTTAGCTTGAAAGGAGGAAGGAACCATTTCCTTTATGAACAAAAGAAAGAAAGAAAGAAAGAAAAAAACCCTTTATTTCCACTAGGGTTTTAATACACAGTGTATTTTTTAAGCCTTCTTCCTAATGGATATGCCATAGTTAGACATGAAAACACTGCTATGTCTGCTTAATGGAAATACCAGTCTTCTATCCTTGTCACTTGGATTTCATATTAAAGATCTCCTTTCATGTCTAGTAAAACAGAAAAACACCCTCTCTTTCCACTCACATACTCTCAGATTCCAGAATCATTTCACTAGCAGTAAATCAATAACGAACGAGATAGCTACTCCCATCTGTCCACATCCTATCCCCAAAGAAGAAATGGGAACAGAAAGCCCTGGGATGGACATAAGCCTCCTTCCACTGAGATCTGAGTGGAAATCTTTCTCTTTTCTCAGTGTACCATTTTGTGTGGATTTGCATGAAGTTTCTTTCGTGGTTTCTATATCCCAGTCTTGCTAAACTGTGCTGAGATACTACTGCTAGTAAAAGCAGGTACAATTTATTAAGCGTGTGTACTATTTATTGGACATAATGCCAAATGCCTTAGTCATGTGTGGAAGTGTTTCGAATCCCATTTTATAAATTAAGAAATAAGCCACAGGGCTGGACAGTGGTATAGTGGTAAGATGCAGTGCTTTGGGAGATAATACCACATGAAAAGGTTTCCCATTCAGGTCCAGAGACTTCCCTGAGTATAGCAGGCAAGTGTTTACCCATGTTCCAAGGTGGGTGAGGATAGAAGAGGGTAGATCATGACATCCTGACCCTGCTGGAGCTACTATCTCTCTCTTTCCCCTTATTTCCGCCTTTCCCATTCATGGAAGAAATAAATTAAAATGAAAAATAGAAACTAAGGCAAAAGGAAGAAAAGAAAGTGAGATAAGAAGAAGATTATGACCCCAAAGGAGGTGACTTACTCATATTCAAATTCTTCCTCCTAATAACAAATAGAAACAAAAATTTGACACAAAACTTAATTATGTAAAGTTGTAAGCTTCTACTTATGTGAAAAGTCCACTGAAGTTAAGTTTATAGAGATGGAAAGCAGAATAGATGTTGCCTGAGGCTGGGGTAAAGAATGGGAAGTGGCTGAGACCAGCAGATGGCATAATGATTACAACGCTGGGTTCCCAAGTAGTCGACCACACTTTGAATCCTGGACCCGGCAGCTTAAAACTCACACTGGGTGTGTGTGTGTGTGCATACCCAAAATCCTGAGAAGAGAGTAGAGGAAAAGGGATTGGGGTGAAGTCATTTGCCCTGAGTCATCCGAAAAGTCATGACACATTTTTGCTTCAAAAACTATGCCATAACTTTTCGGATGACCCAATATTATGGATGACTTGCAGGTGACAGGCACTGTTCTACGTACTTACTTTCTGTCTCTCCATCTCGCTGTCTCTCTGTTGAGTACATGTGCCATATGGCAAAAATCTCTCCCTAAAAAAAGAGAAAGAGGGACCAGCAGTTAGCGTAATGGCAATGTTGCTGGACTCCCACGTAGTCGACCGCGGTTCAAGTCCCGGACCTGGTGGCTTATACTCACGCCGGGTGCGTGTGCATGCATGTACAAGATCCCAAGAGGAGAATGGAGGAGAAGGGATTGTGAACCATCATCACAATCAATCCAAGAATGTCATCGCTCCTAGAATGTCCTTCACAGCTATTGCAGCTGCACCCTATAGCACAAACCTCTCTCTCTCTCTCTCGAGAGAGAGAGAGAGAGAGAGAGAGAAAGGGAAGTAGCTGCAATAGCTGTGAAGGACATTCTAGGAGCGATGACATTCTTGGATTGATTGTGATGATGGTTGTACCACTCTAAAAATTTACTGCAAATCTTTTTTTTTTTTTTTTTTGTGCTTGAGACAAGTGAATTGTTTGGAATATAAATGAAGCCTCAATAAAACTTTTAATTATTAGTCATGATGAGTAGAATTATAAAGGCTTATATTTATTTTAATAGCTGCTTCCCTCATGTAGGCATCTTCATTTCTCTCTCTCTTTGAATTGCCAAAGAGCACATACACTTATCAGGGAGAGCAGAAGAGGGAGAGAAAGAAAACTCCATGGGACCAGCAGTTAGTGTAATGGCTATGTTGCTGGACTCCCACATAGTCAATCGCGGTTTGCGTTCCGGACCCTGTGTGGCTTAAAACTCATGCTGGGCGGGTGTGTGTGCGTGCCCAAGATCCTGAGAGGAGAATGGAGGAGAAGGGATTGCGGCATGGCCATCCCCCCGGAAGGTGATTTCTCACTTTCTGTCTCTTTGTCTCTCTCTCTGTCAGTCTGGGGAGAGAAAGAAAGAAAGAAAGAAAGAAAGAAAGGAAGGAAGGAAGGAAGGAAGGAAGGAAGGAAGGAAGGAAGGAAGAAAGAAAGAAAGAAAGAAAGAAAGAAAGAAACCTCCAACAGGGCATGGGCCTGCTGCAATTGCTTCTCCACTTCTGACAGGATTTGGTGTGTTTTTTAAGTTGCTAGTGCTTGTATTTGAACCATAATCAGCCATGGAGATCCAGATCTCTCAATCATTAGGGCACAGAAGCAGCACATCTTCATTTTTCCATTTTTCTTTATAACTACAATCAAATCTGAGCACAGAAAGGTTCTCTGTTAGCACAGTATGTTTAGCTTACATTTATTTGATAATAAAACATGGACACATGAGTGATACCTTCTTCTTTAACGCTAATTTATTATCGAGCAATAAACTTAAATTTGAATAATTGCAAATAAAGGTAGAGAGTGTTTCTTCACTTTGATAGAAATGAGTGGAAGCTTTAATCTCAAGTGGTATATGACAGGAACAGGGGCCTGCTTTTCCCATTAAGCACACATGACCATTTTTAAATATATCTTAGAAATGTTTGCCAATTTCAATAAACTCATTTATGTATTTGTTTATTCATTCAACATACATTCATCAAATCTCTGTGATGTGCCAAGTATCTTTCTTAACTCTGGGGAGAAAACAATACACAATATAGTCCTTATCCCTGCACTGCTAGAATTCACAGCCCAGAAAGCAAACTTATTCTTCTTTCTTCATCTTTATGAAACTCTTACCTATTCTCCTAGATTCTATTTTTGGAGAAAACCCCTCCATAACAACCCTCTACATCATTGTATCTGCCTCTCTCTTTGAATCCTATTATGCCTAACTTATACTGGAGTTACATTTGTTCATTACCAATTTATAGGATTACTTTCTCTATGAGTTTTTAAAATGCTTCCTAGTATACGCTGTGATTAATTCATCTCTTCATCCCTCAGAGAACCAATCACAATGTTTTGATAGTAGACCTCAATAAACTTCTTCCTCAAGAATTCATTATTGGGAACCAGCAGTTAGCGTAATGGCTATGTCGCTGGACTCCCATGTAGTCGACCACGGTTCGTGTCCCGGACCCGGTGGCTTAAAACTCACGCCGGGCACGTGTGCGTGCGTGCCCAAGATCCCGAGAGGAGAAGGGATTGCGGCGTGATCATCCCCCCTGGGGGGGGGGGTGATTTCTCGCTTTCTGTCGCTATGTCTCTCTCTGTCTGTCTGGCGAGCGCATGTGCCCTACAGTGAAAATCTCTCAAAAAAAAAATTCATTATTTATTAACCAAAACTAGATAATCAGAAAAGTCATGATATATCTTTCAAAGCAAAAATGTGTCATGACTCTTCTGATAACCCAATATTATGGATGACTTTCAGGTGACAGGCGCTGTTCTAAGTACTAGATTGAGTGGCAAACAAGACTGACAAGATTCTTGCCCTATAGGATCTTACCTTGGCTTAAAAGGGTCCATAAACAAACAAAAAGACATAGTGTATTCAGATAGTGAAGAACATTATAAAGGACCTAAACAGAGAGTAACCTGTTGAGGTTGGAGAACAGAGAACTACTGTAGAAGGGATCATCACAAAATGACTCTTCGAGGGTATGGTATCTAATCTTCTTTTTTCTTTTTAAGAATTACTTATTTAATTTTATTTATTATTATTGTTATAATTTCTTAATTTGACTAAAAAGAGAGAGAGAGAGGGAAAGTGAGAATGGTCAGTTATGTGGGAGTTCCTTAACCACCAGGCTATCTGCCGGCCCCAGCATTTGATCTTAAAATTTAAGATTAAAAAAAAAAAGAGCAAGACTCATAGGTAGTTAGGGACAATAATATTCTGGGTATAGAAAAGCCCCTTTTAAAGATCCAAAAAATTCAGCGTTTTTTTTGGGAAAAAAGATAAGAAGTTAGTGTGCCACAACCCAGTGAAAAAGAACAGAAGATTAAGGAGCTAGACAGGGAGATCATTAACGTCCATGCCAGCCATGATAAGATGTGCAAATTTCATTTTAAGTGCAATAGACTTAAGATCTTAAAGAGCAAAGTGACATGGATCTGATTTATAATTAATAAGATCAATTTGAATTACTTGTTGCAAATGTACTGGGGGATTAAAGCAGTGAGACCATGAATAGATACTTTGAATATAAAGTGGCTCAGGTAGGAGTCTGGAAACCTGGGTCTAGATTATAGAATGAGTGCAGTGTTACCAGACATGCACGTGGAGTGTACTGCTTTCAAATCCAACTCACGGAGTTTTCTAGTGTCCAATGTTCCTTGGTAATTTCATGAATCTCCTTATGCACGTCTGAAATTCTATACGTGTATTAAAACCAAGAATCATCAAGGAGGTCATCAGAGTTTTGAGCACATCATAATGTTGTATCATATTTGGGGGGAGCTTCTGTATTATACTGCTTCCCTAGGGAATTCAATGTCTGTCCTGTTATCTCAGTCTAACTCTAACTGCAGTTCTCATCACTGCCTTTTATTGGCCAGATTTGGCTGGTTTTGGCACTCCACGTACACCCTCTCATTAAGAGAAACCCATTTCAATTCCAGGTTCCTCATTAGAACAAAAATTTTAAGTGGGCAGCATCCCATTCCATGAATCCCAAGATGGGGAAAAAGATAGAGAACATTGGACTGGAAGCCAAAAGATCTGATTCTCTTCCCCACTTGGCTGTAACTCACCGTTTGACCACACCTCATCTCTGTGCCCTGGTTTCCCTACTTGTAAGTTAAAAGGTTTAATGAGCTGGGAGGTAAATGTTTCTTTGTCTGTTCCCTTGGATGGGCTTTTTTTTTTTTCTTTCCTAACTGGTCTTGCGTAGTAGATTTTTTCCTCTACAGTGTTTAGAGCTATTGGGGGTTGTGGCTTAGTTCATTGTTTAAGCTTTAACACTTGCGACACGTCATTGCAACAACTTTCAAATTTATTTCCTCTGCCTACTTCACCCAACTATTCATCCAGGAAGACACACTCATTCATTCACATCAGAAAAGTCCTTAGAATGTCTGCTACTTAGGGCTGATTTGTATAGCCTAGTAGTTAAGGGAGCTGAATCCTGCATGACCAACCACTATTCCAATACTAGCCCTGAAAGGCTTGAAAAAATGTCAGGTGTATGTGCATGTATGTCTCAAATCATGACAGGATGGATAAATGAAGGAGAAGAGATTATGGTGTGACTGTGCTTCATTGGAGAGTGCTTTCTCTTTCTCTGGTGAATGCATGCACCCTCTGACAATTAAAATAAAAATGAAGGATGTCTGCTCTATATCAGATTCTACGTGGAGTGGTGGAAATGCAATATAATATCTGATATAGTCTCTGTTCTCAAGGGAGCAGGAGCTAGACTCATCCAACCACATGCACAGCGTAGTGCCATGAGTGCTATAGTGAAGAGAAGCTCAGTACAAAAAAGAGGCTCTCTGCCAAGCTGTGAGAGCAGCCCAAGTAAAGGCTGCTGAATGAGGCTCAATCTTAAAAGGGTAGAGAAAATAAGCCAAAAGAATGGGCAGGAGGAGGTGCTCCAAGAAAAGAGAACACAACTCAGATGTAGGGTAGTCTGTGAAAGGCCTGCATTGCCAGAAGACAGAATGGGAGGCTTTGGGTGGTAGGAGCCAAGGCTGGATATGGAGGACCTTATATATCATGGTAGGGTCAGAATGAATGCATAAACAAACAGTAGAGAAAGGAGAAGAACCCTTGCAACACGCTGTGTTAAGCACTGTAGCAGTGTACACAGTAAAATGCTTGGTACCTGCAAGACCTAATAGCATTGTGGCAAAATACTTAAGTTCTTGGTGCAACCAGCTCTGAGTCTTAATCCTATTCCCACCACTTACTAGTTGTCTTATCTGGAAACACTTTTTTATCCTTATAAGTGACAATCTTTCTCGTTTGCATTAGAGTTTACAAGAGAAATTAAATGAGATTACAGTTGCTCTTCAATTTATGATGGGGTTATGGTCTGATAAACCCATCATAAGTTACAAATATTGTAAGGTGAAAATGCATTTAATATACCTAACTTACTGAACATCATAGCTTAGCCTGGCCTATTGTAATTGTGCTCAAAATTTATGTTAGACTACAGTTGAGCAAAATCATTTAATACAAAGTCTATTTTATAGTAAAATGTTGGTTGAATACTTCATGTAGTTTATTAAATGCTGTACTAAAAATGAAAAAAAGAATGATCACGTGGACCCTTGAAGTATTCTTTCTACTAAGGGCTTACGGTTTTCACACCATTTTAAAACTGAAATGCCATAAGTTGAACTATTGCAAATAGGACCATTACAAGTTGAAAAACATCCTTCCATATGTAGAACTTTTAGTATCTTGTTCACATTTAAATAGATTTTTAAAAAATGTTAACTATTATTACAAATAAACACTACTTTCTTCTCTTTCTCCTTCTCTCCCTGAACTTTCCTCTCCTCCCTTCCTTTATTCCTCCTTTCCTTTCATTCATAGACTCCTGGCTTAACAGGCAAGGACATGTAGCTCAAGTTCTTGCATTTTCCTAATAAGTATAATAATTGCATATTACCTAATGGCTCAGATGGTGTCTAGATGTTTGTCTGTTCAGCTAGGACTATCATGACAGGATAGTTTAGGTTTATATCAGTGAAGGAAGAGGGTAGACAGTCAATCCCAGTGGAACTGGAGGCTACAGGCACAATCCAAATCTTTCCTTATGCTCAGTTATTCTGTCAAAACAAAATCCCAATCCATTCACAAGGATGATTTTCCTGACCACACTAATGAAAAGAGGAGTAAGGTAATTAAAGGTATGAGCTTCCCACTCAGTCCTGGGCATTTCTCATAACTATGGCCTTTCTTCACTTTGTGACATGGACACGTTTCAGACTGTAGTTTCATTATGTTCAGAATGAAGAGTATGTGACCCACTCACTGCTACCTTGAGAGAGCAGAAGGAAAATACACAATAGTGTTTGACACATAGTACATTTTTAATACATGGGAGATGTTACTATTTTATTAGTGTTATTTATTAGTATGCTTATCAGAGTCAGTAGTATAGACATATTGTTATTTTATTGAATTATTTCTTAGTTTTTGCTTTAGGGTTCATATGTTCATGAGAGAGAGAGAAAGAGAGGATGGGAAAGTGAGAAATCACTCTCCAGGGACATGGCCATGCTGAAATCCCTTCTCCTTCACTCTCCTCTCTGGATTTTGGGCATGCACACACACTGCTGGCCATGTGAGACCCAGCATCTTAAGCATCA
>NW_006159542.1:6513975-6542980 GCF_000334495.1 Tupaia belangeri chinensis
TTTATTGTTATTGTTAACATTATTCTTATTTTACTTTAAATATGTGTGTTAGTGTCTAGATTATTTGTATTTATATTATTAAGTAATAGTAAGTATTAAGAAGATAAAAATAAAGAATAAAAATAACCATAGCATGGGCCTGCCCATGGTGGTGTAGGTGGTAAGGCACCACTTTTTGATGCTGGAACTGCATGGAAATCCCAGATTCAAATCTTGGACCAACCTGAGTACTCTGAGCACAATGGGGAACACCTATAATCTGAGCTAATTGGGTGACTAGGGCTATAGGATTATGACACGGTGAGACCCTGTTCAAAGTACCTATTTTTCTACCTCTTCCCTTCTCCCCATCTCCACTCGTTCTCTCTCATAATAGCCTGAGTCTATACATAAACTGTTGTTTTTGTGGTGAAGATCAACAATTGGACAAGCTGAAAAATCTATTTAAAAGATGGATCAGGAGTAAGTATCAACTTCTCCAGAAGTCTCAGGAAACCAAACTGAAGTTTGCTGGTGTACTAGATATAAGCTATACTTGTCTCTTTAGGGTGTAGGGGGCAGAAATAGAACCAGAACATGTGTTGGCTGTGACAAGAGCAACTGTAGTTGAATGGTGCTAATCCTGGTTGACTCAGATTCACTGCACCTAACCAAGGCAGGAGGAACAATACCTCATGAAGAACAAGGAACATTTTACTATGAATAAAGCACCATTGATCTCATGGAGATGTGAAGGGCAGAGCTTGATTCTCAGGGTCAGGAAGGATTTGTAGAGGGACAAACATGGTAACTAGTGAGACATCAGAAGAAATCTCTAAGAGAAAGACAGGCTTGATTTAACTCATCTTTCCATGTGGTTACATTTTATTGGTGCTTGCTGGGTGACAAATCACCCATTTTTAGCTTTTATGTAGCTTTGGTCTTGAGCTTATGAGTTAAGAATGACTAATACGCCAGAGGGTATGACCCTGGAGCAAAGCATGCTGGGAAAGCACATTTCTGGGTACATGTCTCTCTGTGCCTAGAGACACAGATTCAAATAAAAGTCAAGACCACTGTCCCAATGGGAGCCATTGCTTTGGAAATCAAAACAAGGCTTTTGAATAAGTCTTTGTTTGTCATTCTTATTCAAGGTTATCCAAGACAAATCTGCTTCAAGAGAAGAGAAAGTAGTAAATTTAACTGGAGCTTTCAAACAATGCTCAGTCTAAAAACAGAAGCTCAAGATCAAGTAAGTATTTAAAATCACTGGCCAAAAGACAAAATTTGTGTTTTCGATGGACATTACTTCCTAGGTCTTGCTGGCTCAGAAGAGCAAGTACAAGGGATGAGAGAGTCAGTACTTTCTCAGTTCCATTAACAGTCAAGCTTTTGGGGAGGAAAGTAATCAGATTCCATCCTTTCAATTTTTGTTTGTAGACTATGTCCATAAGAGATCAATTCTCTATGGCTGAAAGAAGAGCGATTATTGGACATCTAGTTGTGAGCCTTTGCATGCACAGGCTATGATGGCTAGTGAGGGGTTGTCCATATCTGTGGGGACAATCATTGGAGAAAGCATGGTTATTAGCATCTTTATAGAGGAGAAAACAGATCCCTAAGGATATTGGTGACTTTCCCAAGATCACACAAGGAGACTTCAAAAAGTTTTTTGAAAATAAAGAAAGCACAAGTTCATTTTGATGCAAGGAATTTTGAAATGTATGGGTAGTATTTTTTTTTCTTTGTTATCTTTTTTTTCCCCTATAGAGTATGCACACTTGCTAGAGAGAGACAGAGGAGAGAGAGAAAGGGAAAGTGAGAAATCAACCCTCCCCAGGAGGATGGCTATGATGCAATACTTTCTCCTCCGTTCTCTTGGCATTTTAGATATGCATGTACCTGTGCCTGGAATGATTTTCAAGTCACCAGATCCAGGACTCAAACCACTGAGTCAGCTATGTGGGATTCCAGCTGCCTTACCCTCCATGCTACCTGCTGGCATTGTATGGGGAGTCTTTTCTTAATACTCATTTTTCATGAATTTCTGAATATACCCCTCCCTATACAATAAACTAGCTACAAGGTCATAATGTGGACTAGAATCTCCCAAAGTGAACAGACTGCATCTGGTCTTATTTTTCTTTATCTATAGGCTAAAATGTCTGTAATCTCTCCTCTTTCTGCACCATTTTTTTTTTTATTGCCATCTTGTAACTTCTCAGTAGCTTAGTATGCAGTAATGAGAATTTATACATGTAGTGCATTACCATCACTTGTCTTTAATTGTATCTTAGAATCTAACAATGTTAGGTATGGACAAAGATTTATCTATATCTATCTTTCTATGTGTGTGTTATATTACATATAACATAGTTTTTCCAGAGGGTGTCTGCACTCAATGGAAAGAGACAGAGATAGAAAAAAGGAAAGTGATAAAGGACTTCCTTTGAGGACTCTTCATGCCACAATACTTTTTCCTCCATTTCTCCTTCTTTTTAGGGTTTTGGACACACACACACACCTGAGTGTGTTTCTCAATCTACCAGTCTAAGACTCAAGACACCCATTTGGTCATGTGGGACCTTGACACCTTAACCACCATGTTATGGGCTGTGTCAAGTCTGTTAGAATGTCTTACAGAAGAGGAAACTTCTTAAGAGAGGTGGAAGGAGGTTAAGATCATACAACTATTGTGGCATTGTAGGTTAATAGATGCCATCAAAGGATCATGAAATAGCTGATAGAGGACATTCATAGAGAATAAGGATTCAAAAACATTTGTTTTAGTAGGTAATCTCTGTCACGTCCTAAGATGCATCCTTGGATAAGTGTTGTAGACTCTAAATTTCAGCTTCCTCCATTGTTAAATGATAATAATACAACCTACTCCATACTGTATAAGAAGACTAAATGAGTCTTAAATATAGGCAGACTTGCAGCAGAAACTCAATGCATATAAGATGCAATAAGGTCTTATCAGGTCAGAAGCACAGAGAGAGGGAGTGGATTTGGAAGCAGGGACAGTGCTGGAAGGAGCTAAGAGAGTACTCTTGTCTATCAGTTCACACACAGCAGTTCAGTTTGGGAAAACAGAGGGGTGAAGATAACAGGAAAAGGGGCCATGTCCACAGTAAACCGTTTACTGTTGCCCAGATGTCACTGTGGTAACAAGGAAAGCCCCTGAAATCAATGTGTCCACAGTTCAAGAAATAACTCCCAAGAGCTTTCAGTGGTATGTCCAGGGGATCCAAAAAAGAGCCAGGAATGAGGTGGCCACTAATGGGAACATTTATTTATCTGGGAGTCTTCTTTTTCAGATGTTCTCAGAGCAGTAGATGAGCAAGAGTGATCTTCAGGCTAGAACTTGGTCATGGAGGGCAGTTTCCCTTCCACCTTACCCATGTTTATCTTACTTCCATTATGAGGAAAGATTCCAACTTTCCTATTCAAGCTCACTGTTTAGACTGAGATCTATAAATAGCTTCTGTAAACCCCTTTTTAAGACTTCTGTTAGGCTTTCTGAATGGTCCTTAATAAGGACAGATTGCAAGAGAAAAGGAATTTAACTGACAGAATTGAAAAATGTGAACAAACCAGAGATTTAAAAAAAAAATCATAGTAAGGATGGTTATTTGGCAATGGCTTCTCTGTTCAGGAAAATCTACCGATTTCAAGTTTAACAATAAAAGTTTAGATGATCACTCGGACAGGATGTGTTTTAGAAATTAACATGATAATGACAAATTGCCACATCAAAAATAAGTAGTACTAATAGAATTATGTACAGAAAATAACCTTGTTTGCAAGAAAAAAAAAAAAAAACTTATCAAGCACTTTTAGACATTCATTCAGCTTTAATTAGCTACAAACAATCCTTAGTACTCAGTTCCAAACAATCCTTACCTTTGTATGGCAAGTAGCCATACACTTCTCGCCAATATCTTTCCATGTAGTCCTCTAGTAAAGGGTTGACATTTTAGTTCTAGGGTGAGTTTAAGTAGGTGTGTGTTCTTCCCTAGGGAACACAGATATACAGAAAATGGATAAAACAAAAGCAAACTTCAATTTCCAAGACCACCACCTGGAGTCTACCTGAAATCCAACAGTGAAGAAAGGGAAGAATTATTAGCCCAAACAAGGCATTAAGGGTTAGCATTTTCTTGATAGGATTTGACCTGGCAGTTCAAGCTGATTTCATGCAGAGGCAGGCAGAGATGCCAGGTACCTTACTCTGCCTCCTCCCACCACAGGCAGGGAAGCCCTGATGGCAAGACGGGCACATGAGGACCACAGGGAAAGTAGAAGATCAGAGGGTACTAGGGGACATACTGGTTCATTATCTAATTTAGGAAGTTTGATAAGTTTGATATAAAAAGTAAAATAACAACATTACCAAAACATTATTTTTCATATATTTCCCTGTACATTTTTAAGAGAACAACTATCAGGAAGAATTTGTTCTGAAGATTTTATCACCAGCTCTTGCAGGGAAAGGCATAGTTTCCATAGAATCTGTTAGGTAGGTTAGTAGAAGGAGAATTAATAAATTAGGAGCACTCTTCTTTGTGTCACGTACTAATATACATCTTATGTCATTTTATTAAATCTTTCATGAGTGAGAGAAATAGAGAGAGAAGAAGAGAAAGAGAGACACACCTCCAAAAGGGTCTTTCCCCCATGATCTACCTACCCTCTGAGTGATCCCACTCAGTCGGGATCACTGAGTGTGTATAGGGAGACCTCCAGACATGAATCCAGGACTTTCCCATGTGAGTACAGCATCATAGTTTGTGTTATCACTACTGTCACCACAATCCCCTTTTCAAAGATAAAGAAAATATGTGTAGAAAAGTTAAATAGCTGGACCAGCAGATGGCATGATGGTTATGCTGCTGGACTTCCGCATAGTCTACTGCTGTTAAGTCGTGGCTTAAAACTCACGCCGGGTGCGTGTGCGTGCGTGCGTGCCCAAGATCCCAAGAGGAGAATGGAGGAGAAGAGATTGTGGTGTGGCCATCTCCCCTGGGGGGTGATTTCTTGCTTTCTGTCTCTCTGTCTCTCTGGTGAGCACAAGAACCCTACAGAAAAAATCTCTCTCTCTCTCAAAAACAAAACAAAACAAAACAAAACAAAACAATATTAAATAGCTAGAAATTGTCAGAGTCAGGAATTTACCTAGATCTGTCCACTCTAGTCTCTTAATCATCCTCATCTCCCTTCTACTACCTCTCCAGACTTAAATAAAGGTTGTGGCATGTTACCTTACTGTGTTGAGGAGACTGTCGTGGTACTTGCTGTTTGAACCCCCGAGAGAGGCCCCACATCAAGAGAGTTGGTGTCTGGCCTCATCCTGTGCAGGAGGAGAAAGCTCACATCTGTTAGTCTTTAGCATGCATCACTGAGATTCTTGCAGAGAGTCTGGATGGAGTTGGTATTCTTCCCTGTGCGTGACCTTAGGCCAGTTTGCAGCCAGCAAGAGAGAAACACACCAAGGTTCCCAGAGAGACTCTTGGTGACTGTAGTCTTTCCCAGAAGTATTCCTTCTGCCCAGCCAGTGTGGAAGGAATGAGGTGAGTGATGGGGCCAAGGAGACAGAGGAAGCACATAGCTTCTTTGTATCTTTATTATCTGGGGTTTTTATTGATGCTTCTTGCAGAGACAGAGTTCTACAAAGTAGAAAACAGGACTCTACAATAATGGAGGAGAGGATTTTGCTGTCTCTTTATAGGTCCAAGGCTGAAGAAAAGCTTGGTAATGTGCTTTGCTTAATGCTAGTGTTTTAAAATATGTCATCATTTCATCCTATGAGATGAGGCAGATAGGATTATCCTCATGTTATAAAGAAAAAGAAACAACCTGGGCTCCAGAGATATTAGCCTAGGAGTTCCTTGAAGACTTCAGATAAGAATTCAAGTCTTCCAATTCCTGGACAAGTGCTTTTTACAGTATAGGATTTTAAGCATATTAATATGCAAAATGTAGAAACTCCTGTTCTTAACTGCTTGGACAAAGGTTTGAGGCATGGACTTTGACCTAAGTGGGCAGGTAATCCTAGCCTGATTTTTCAAAAGGTTTGAATTTACTCCCAGTTTATGAGTCTCCTTCTTCTGTGTTCTAAAATGTGGATCAACATTCCAACTTTGCTTACTTCAAATGAAGTAACCAAACAAAAGATTATGTGTGTGAGGGTGCTTTGAGAGACATGGAAATCCACACATAAAGGATTATGCAGGGTGGTTTAGTAACTAACAGATCTTCAGAGGTCAGAAGTTAACAGTATTGACCAGCTGCAGTGTAGCCATAAACCTAGGTATTTTCTTTTTCTTTTGTTTTGTTTTATTTATAAGCTAGAGGGCACATGCACTTACCAGAGAGAGACAGAGAAAGTTAGAGGAAAAGGGAGAAAGCACCTCTCTTGCATGGCCACACTGCAATCCTTTCTCCTCCATAGATATCACCATCCTATTATGGCCACACTGCAATCCTTTCTCCTCCATATATATCACCATCCTATTGGGATTTGGGGCATGCAGGTACATACATCTGATGCATTTCTCAAGCTATGAGGGTCATGCTTTTTCTTTTGTTAGTTTGTTTGGGTTTTTTTTTTGAGAGGTTTTTGCTATAGGGTGTGTGCGCTCCCCAGACAGACAGAGAGAGACAGAGCGATAGCAAGAGAGAAATCATCCCCCAGGGGGGATGGCCACGCTGCAATCCCTTCTCCTCCGTTCTCCTCTCAGGATCTTGGGCACACATGCACACGTGCCCGGTGTGAGTTTTAAGCCACCGTGTCCGGGACGCGAACCGTGGTCAACTCCGTGGGAGTCCAGCAACATAGCCATTACGCTAACTGCTGGTCCCCAGAGGGTCAGGTTTTGAACCATGGAATATGGCTCCTTTAACCACTAGGCCATGAGACTGGCCTAAAACCAGACATTTTAAAAGACACTTGAAAATAGAAATATACTTCTCAAAAGTTACAGACCCCAAACAATACTGCTTATTATCTAGGACAGGTCATTGCCCACAGAGCATCACAAGAATTTACATAAAGAAAGATCATTCTTTTTGTAGATATATGTAGATAGAATTTAATTTAATGAGTAAGGCACATTAAACACACTTAACGAACTTGATTTTTTTTTTTTTTTGGTCATTTCTCAGCAGTTTAAATATAAGTGACATGGAAGAGGAATTGTCACAGTGAAAATGTCAATAGAAGACTTGACGGCTTGAGAATAGAGAAGAAAGCAGACAAAAATCTTACCTTTCCCCTAATAGTCACACTGGGTGCTGAATCAACAAAAAGGCAAATTAGTTAAAGAGCTTTTGTTGAACTCATCAGAGACATTGCAGACTACTATAAAGAGGCTTTCCCCTACAAAGTTTGCTTAAAAGTGTTTCACACTGGGAAAACAGGTGGCATGGTGGTTAAGGAGCTGGATCCCACAGAGCTAAATCTGCAGTTAGAGTCCTGGATCCAATAGCTTGAAACACTCTGAGCAGGTGCATGAGTGTCCAAAATCCCTAAAGGAAAATGGAGGGGAAGGGGTTGCAAGGTGACCATCCACCCCAGGGAGTGGTTTCTCACTTTTCCTCTTTTTATCTCTGGCAAGCTCATGTACTCCATGGCAAACAATGTTTAAAAAAAAAAAAAAAAGAGTTTTGACACTTTACAATGAGATTAAGCCTCCATTATCATTTATTTAAAATGCTTCTCCCCCCCCCAAATTTATTTGCCAGAGAATGCATGTGGTCATCAGAGAGACCACAGCAGTTTGTTGATTAAATATTCACCAGTTCAGGCAACATCTCTAGCTAGGACAGAAAGGAACTTTGTTCTGACTCTTCAAGACATTAGGATTTGAAGAGCTCCTGTGCTCAGGCACACATTCCATCTCAAAGAGACATTTTAGAGACATTCTTCCATAGTATGTGTGAGGTATAAATTCTGGTGCGCCATTTGATAATAGCTACCGAATATATAAAAGAGTACAATCTGCTGATGGAACAGTTACATTTCTGTGAAGAAAAGAACAGGCCCAACAATACCAGAAACCATATGGAAAATTGACGTGTGGTTCTCAGGTCTACTTGTTTCCAGGTGTACTTGTTCATTTCCATGCTCTTGCTGACTGGGTAAGGATGGGAGAATCACTGCATGAGATCCTGTTAAAGGTATTGGTCCTTCTCACTCTCCCCACATGAAATACATAAATAAATGAAAGTGAGAGAAAAGATAATAAGACAGAAATTTTAAGCATGCATTTATACAGCAATCTTCCCTGTGTGTGCTTTGAAAAATAATAGTAAGAAAGCCCTGTTGTATGACAGGGTGCTAATGTGCTCTTGAAGACAAGCTATATGCCACATGGCGACCATGGTGAGGACAAACTCCTGGCTTGATCATGTGTGAGTGAGCAGTATCTGACAGCCTGGAGGGCTGGAAAAGGGGTTGGATGTTGACCCAACCCTAGAGAGGATGGTCTTCTTTCTCCCTTTCACACTCTCAGTTGTGCATTTTGTCATGGATAACAAAAATATACCATAATCTAAAAATAATAATAAAAATTATAGTAAAAAGTAGAAATGTGAAAGTTATAAATAATATAATTAGTAAAATATCTTATCATACAATGAAATAAAATGCAGCCATATTAAAATAATGACTGGCATTTATTGACATAAAAAGGTCTAACAGTCCAGTCAAAAGAAATCTCAAGAACTATGTAGACAATACTGATTATATCCTTATCTTTAGAATGGAGATTCTCTGAGGAAAAAAATTATATAAAATCTACTTTGGGGCTGAAGGTTCACTCAGTACTAAGAAGAAATACTCTGTGAGGCTGGTCTTTGCTTCTGGAGATGTCCCTGAACATGCCAGGAAGTGCCTGCCTGTGATCCAGGGCTGGCTGAGAATGGAGGTGGAGCAAGCTGTCAAGATTCTATTGGGGGTACTGTCTCTCTCTCTCTCTCTCTGTATTTTTCTCTCATGGAAGAAATAAAATTTTCAAAAGCTCTTATATCTTTCATTGTGGTTGGCTTTTGATAGAGGAGTGAAAAATAACCTTTGTTATCTTCTTCAAATATTTTAAGTTCTTTAAATTTTATTTTTTAATAATAACAAATAACATTTACTGGGTGCTAACAATATGAAAAATAACGTATTTACCTCTCTGTAATTATCATAATAATACCTATTTTTAAATTATGTAATTTGAGATTCAAGGAAGTTGATAATTTTCCCAAGGGAATGGCAGAGTTAAGATTTAAGTAGATTTTCCAATTATGTAAAACCTATGCTCCTATATGCAAGTCTATACTATAAAAAATTAAAATAACAATTTTGACATAAAAAGTATGCTTATACAATAGCAATAAAATAATTTTAAAATTTCGCTTTATAGAAAATTCACAGGTATTTGTGTAGTCTATCAGTATATAATATATTAGATTGTGTTTTAAGTTTTTATTTGTTTGTCTTGAGGTCAAGACTTTTATTTTTAGATACATTTGTTTCCTTACTTCTGATATTTATGCCTTTCAACAGATACTTAGAATATATGTTGTCTATTTATTCAGCTCCTAAGACTACAAATTGTTTAGCATCTAAGATTTCATGGGACTTTTTGAGATGTAGAATATGTGGTTTAATGGTGGTTTGGTTGTTTATTTTTGTAGAAGAATTTCTGGATTGTCAAGTGTCGAAGCTCAAGAGGTTTAATTGCAATTTAACTTCTAAGCCACAACCTTCAGTTGTATTTGTCACTTTGTAAGAGACAGCACTGCTTCCCTGAGAGCCATAAATGGCTGCCCTATTGGGGTATTTACCATGGCTTGCCTTTTTGTTTAGATGTCTTCTTGGACTGGAATTTGGATTTATTCTATTGACTACTGTATCCTTAGAAATTAAATATTCAGCTTCATAAATCCGGTTGTTCATAGGGTCAAAAGGCCCTCAAGATGTTCATATGAATGTGAAGTGCCTCTCCAGCACCACCTCTCCCCCTCATCAAACTAGTTTAAAAATATAGTTGGTTTCTGCAATCTATACCCCCCCAAAAAAGAAAGAAAGAAACCTATCTCTTGGAGAAGGCTGTTGGGTGCACCTTTGTTTATCTTAGAGATGAAGGTAACTTTTCACTTTTTGTTCTAAAGAAAGCTTAGAACTAGAATAGTAATTTGAAGGGTTTGTCCTCAGCCTGGAGAATAAGAATTTCAAATAAGTAATGTTCATTTTAAGCAGAATATGTATAACTTTCAGGGATGATGATTTTATTTGATTTTAAGCTTTTAGTTTTTCTTTTCTTTTCTTTCCCTCCCCCCTTTAAATTTGGTATAGAGTGTATGTGCTTGCTGGAGAGAGAGACAAAGAAAGGGAAAAGGAGAAAGCACCTCCCAGGGGGGATTACCACACTGCATTCCTTTCTCCCCCAGTCTCCTCTTGAGATTGCGAGCTTGCATGCACATGTGCTCAGTATGTTTTCCAAGCCACTGGATCTGGGACTTTAGCCCTCAGTCAGCTATGTAGGATTCATCTATCTGAACCAACATGCCATTGGCTGACCTAAGTTTTTCATTTTTCTAGTGAGTTAAGAGATTATAGACTGGAGTCAGTAGGTGGCATAGTGGTTGGGGCATTGGACTCCCAGGTAACTGACTGCAGTTCAGGTTCTGGGCAGCGTGACTTGAAGCTCACAGTGGGCAGGTGTGCGTGCATGCCCAAAATCTTGAAGGGAGAATGAGAGAGAAGGGATTGCGGTGCGGCCATCCACCATCTGCCCTGGAGAGTGATTTCTTGCTTTCTGTATCTCTGCCTCTTTGGGGAGCGCATGCACCTGTAGCAAAAATCTCTCTAATATAAAAGAAGAGAAAGTGAGAGACTATAGACTGAGAACTTAGATTTGTAAAAGGTGACTTGAGAAGTGACTCTTCCATGACACCTCAAGAAAAAAGGAATAAACTAGAAACTAGGGAGAACAATCCCCATAAGGGATGTCCTGTGAAGAGGTATTCTGTGTTCTTTCTCTCTCTCTCTCTCTCTTTCTACACATACACGCACACACACACACACTATACACACACACACACACACACACACACACACACATATAGTGTGTTATAGGAATCTGAAAGTGGTAACTCTTCCCATACTTGAGAATAAAGAGAGAGCTTTCCCAGCAGAGAGCAAAATGGTGGCAAAATAGTCAGATGAGATGGAGAAGTTGAGGATGTTGACTAGGAGTGAGAGGTGAAGAGCCCGATCAAGACAGATTTATTGAATATACAACTGCTTTTCTGGGAGTCTAAGAAATACAAAGAGAATAGGCAAGTCTTCCTGCTACACAAGATTAAGTCTCGGATTATGTTACTTAAACATAAAAGGGAAGTGCTTCAAGAAGAATAAGATTCTTGAGGACACTTAGATAACTTATTAAGAAAATTTAAATTTTCTATGGCATAAAGAAAACAAGGAAGACGTTGTTCCACAGTTAACTGAGATAGTTATTCCTGAAGTCAGTATATCTTTACCACAATTATTTGATTTCATCTTCTCAAACCTATAATAACTAAAATGTTTTTGAGAGAAGGTATTTCAGAAGACCTACCTTAATCCATAAAGCTAATGTCATCCAAGCACAATGGAGCTCCAGCTCCATCATAGAACTGATCTTGCAGATCAAGGCTGGCCCTTGCATTTTGAATATAATTAAATAATTTTTATGCATTTCTGAGAACAAATTGCAAACAGATATCCCAAGGACACATCACCAGCTTGGAAACAATAGCTGGAAATATTAGCCAGGAGAATGTTTTAGACACATATGTTGGAATGGACTAGCCATAGGCACAAGTCTCTGAGACCAATATGGTACACTCAAAACCTGGAGAAACAGGAGCAAAGGAACAATCCCTCTCAGAGTCTTTTTGGCTATGAACATATGTGACAATCACAATGTAGTCCCATCCCCTCAAAAAATTGTTTCCTGAGGCAAAGGCAAGGGTCTGAATGGGAAAGAGAGATGATTAACGTTCCAACTGATAAGATTTCCAGAGTGGAAGGTTAGCTTTCGGGTTCTGTTTCTGCCACCTTGACATCCTCCTCTGCCACTCACTCCTTGATTGATGCAATACCTGTAGCCAACAGAGACCCCAACAGGGAAAGCCATTTTCTCACCTGTCTGGACAACATCATCATCTATAGGTGTCCAGCTCTCAGACATACCATTCCACCAGTGTGTGATCTGAAATTATGTCTCCAGGTCCTGAACAACTAAGGGAGACCACAGATCCAAAGCTTTGGAAAGAGAGGGAAGGCTGGGGACAAGAGGCATCCTTTCCAGAAGGAAAAACGAATTCCTTCTGAAGACTTTATCTGATCTGAGCCCATTAATATTATTTTCATCTTGCAAGACTTTTGTTAATGGAGCTCAGTCAACTTGACATTTTCTTATGCTTTACTGTTTTAATTCTTCTGTATGAAATCCCGGCTATTTATGTGACTGTTTATAGAGGATTGACTAAATAAAAGTGACTTTTAATATGTATAATGACTAACCTACTTGGTTTTAAACCACAACTGAAAGATATGTATGAAAGTTAAATTACATATACTTATAAATATGTATGTGTATATATATATATATGTGTGTGTGTGTGTGTGTGTGTGTGTGTGTGTGTATGTGTGAGTTTCACAGTGTCCTGTTTCACTACTGTACCATCTCACCCCAAAGAAACACATTTTAATTTTATATCTTTTTAAAGAATTATTTTTATTTAAATTTATTTATTTGTTTTTTTGTTTGTTCATTTATTTTAATTTGATGAAAGAGGGACAGAGCAAGAGAGAGGGAGAAAGTGAGAAAACAGGCTACCAGGTCCAGGACTCAAATCACGGTCTGCCATGTGGGAGTCCAACGCCCTTAACCACCGTGCCACCTGCCGGTCTCTATTTTATATCTTTATATAAAGGAATAGGAATGTTTACTTGTTACTGTTACCATTCTCATTTAATATATAGGGCAAAAGTGAAAATTACTCTAGTCAAGAGCTTGAAATGGGGCAAAGGTGGCAATATTCCAGGTTGAATGAAATGGAAGCTGTTTTTGCAGGGAAAAGGTATTCATGCATGGGTCCCATAGTACACTGGTTAGGTGCTGTGGAAAATAAGGTGGATTCCACATCGCTAACCAGGATTTATGTCCCAGTGAGAGTGTATGTCCAGGACCTGACAAAATGGAAAGTTGGGGTTATACAGTAAGGGGTTCTCTCTCTCTCCCCCTTTTTGTCTTGCATGCACATGTACATGCACATCTTCTGGCATACAAAAAGAAAAAAAAAGTACCCATAAAATCTACAAGTAGGGAACCAGCAGTTAGCATAATGGCTATGTCGCTGGACTCCCACATAGTCAACCGCGGTTCGCGTCCTGGACCCGGTGGCTTAAAACTCATGCTGGGCGCGTGTGTGTGCATGCCCAAGATCCTGAGAGGAGAATGGAGGAGAAGGGGTTGCAGCGTGGCCATCCCCCCCGGGGGGGGGATTTCTCTCTTTCTGTCTCTATGTCTCTCTCTGTGTGTCTGGTGAGCGCACACGCCCTATAGCAAAAACCTCTCAAAAAAAAAAAAATCTACAAGTAGAACTACTGTATGACCCCTTAATCTCATTCCTTGATTTTTACTGAAACTAAAAACACGCAGTCAGAAAGACATTTGCACATCCATGCTTATTACAGCATTGTTTACAGTTGTTAAGATATAGAGTCAACGTAAATGTCCAATAACTGATGATTTGATTGAAAAAAATGTGGCATACATATATTATGGGATAGTTCACTATAAAGAAAAAAATGAGACCCTTTTATTCTAAGCAAAATGAATTAATGTAGAAAATTTAAAGTTAAGCAAAATAAGCCAGACTATGAAAGACAAACATTGTATGTCTCTGCTGAATATATATCCTATATCTGCTTTCTGTGGCATAAAGCGAAAGATGAAAAAATGCAAAAGTAGCAAAATCAAGTGTAGATACCAGCGACTATATGGGAGTGGGGTAGATAGTAGAGAGTGTGTGAGAACATCGCAGGGGGAAAAAACACACACACACACACACACACACACAACTTTTAAAAGACTCAAGAATGTAAAGTTCTTTAATGAAAACAATGTCTCTGGTAATGTCCTTGTCTTGATTATTATTCACTGCATGCATGCTTTGAAAAACCTTATGTTATATACTATAAAGATATACAATGATTAAACATAAATAAGAAATTATAAAATAATTTTGCTTAAAGTAGCAGACAAATTTGGCCTCTGTGCTGGGCTTGAAAATACAGCGGTTAGAGAAATATGCTTCTTGTTCCCAGGGACATCAGCGTCTCATTGGAAACTTTCAGAGCAGGAAATGACAGGAGATTAATACAATATGGTAAGTGATATTAAAGTAGAAGAATGAGTTGCTGGAAGAGCCCTGTGAAGGCCAGTCTTTCCATTTGGGGCAAATATGGTACAGCAAGGGAGACTTCAAAGTGGAAGGTGACAACCGAAAGAGTTTTGTATTTACTCTGACTAGTTATTAAAGTGCAGGTGGGATACAAGTTGTATGAGTATGAAATTTTTTTTTTTTTTTGCAGAGGTTTTTCACTATAGGGCGCGTGCACTCGCCAGAGAGACAGAGACAGAAAGATAGCGAGAAATCACCCCCCCAGGGGGGATGGCCACGCCGCAATCCCTTCTCCTCCATTCTCCTCTCGGGATCTTGGGCACGCACGCACACGCGCCCGGCATGAGTTTAAGCCACCGGATCAGGGACGTGAACCGCAGTCGACTACATGAAGTCCAGTGGCATAGCCATTACGCTAACTGCTGGTCCCCTTGTATGGAATAGTTTCGATGAGGTGACTGTTGAGAGATAAAGCTCAACAGGATCAAGTATGAGAGTCTGGAGAACCATGTGTTTTCAAAAATTTGAACTTTACTTTAGGGCAATGGAGAGTTATCAATGACTGGGTGAGATTTATGTGCTTGTACATTTATTCATCAGGTGTTTGTCATGGAGTACTTTTTAATTAAGAAATATTTATTCAACACATGAACACATTTAAGTACTGGAGTCCAAGCAGGAAACAAGACAAATAAATATAAAACAACAACAACAACAACAAAAACAAACAAACAAACAAAAAAAACAGAGAAAACTTTCTTCCTCAAAGGAGCAGATGTTATTTTATATGTGATGAACAGGGAAGCCTTCGCTGGAAAGGATTATAAGGAATACCATTTTCGATGTATTCAGTTTGAAATCTTGATTGGATATCCATGCATAGAAGATAAATGGACAGATATTAAAGTCCTTTTTGGGGGGATATGAGGTCTGGATATATATATTTGAGAGTTCATAGTCTGCAGAGGATATTTAGAAATAGAAGAATGAATGGAAACACTGACAGAGTAAGTGTAAGACATTGTTTTGAACACCTTACACTATAACAAAATAAATTAATAGAATAATGCTATAAAAATAATAAATAAAAATTTCACACTGATTTCTAGAGGCAGGTGGCGAACAGAGTAAAGGAAAGCCTGTTAGTTAACAGGCTATTTCACAATTATTAGGAGACATCTCATCTTGAGTTCGTGGTTGGCAGTGTGGATGGAGAAAATATTTGGGAGACACTAAGAAGGCATAATTCTCAGAAGTAGGCAGTTGCTTAATTGCTTCAATATGCTTCATTCAAAAGATGATTTTTTAAATTTATTTTTTTTAATTTTTATTTTTAATTAATTAATTTTACATTCATTCACTTAGCACAGTCACAGAATGCAAAATGTGATTTTCCATCTAGAATATACTACATAGTGGCTTAATCATACACGTGATCATCAATAATTTTCCATTTCTAGTTTCATATATAAAGGAAACTAGATCATATATATATAATATATAGAGAATATATATAGTATATATATATAGAGAAAATATATATAGAATATATATATTACATATATATGCATATACATATGTGTATGTGTGTGTGTGTGTGTGTATATATATTTCCACCCTATTTCTTTTTTTTTTTTTTTTGTAGAGGTTTATGCTATAGGGCGCGTACGCTTGCCAGGCAGACAGAGAGAGACAGAGAGATAGAAAACAAGAAATCACACATACCGCAATCCCTTCTCCTCTATTCTCCCCTTGGGATCTTAGGCACGCACGCACATGCGCCCGGCGTGAGTTTAAGCCACTGGGTCCGGGACTTGAACTGCGGTTGACTATGTGGGAGTCCAGCAACATAACCATTACACTAACTGCTGGTCCCTATTTCCACCCTATTTCTCACCCTCTACCATGTCCCACCTATCTCCCACACTATCTCTGTTGTCTATAGTGGCTTTCCATTCATTTTCCCCACATTTTATTTATTCACAAAATATTTTAAATAATCTACTTTCAATAGCAAAGTCAGCTGATACATACACATCTGAGAAGACATGTCTGAATTTAGGCGTAAAAATCTGAGTAGAATGAATATATAATAAAGTAACACCTAGCTAATGCTATATAGCTTACTGTGATCATTAAGTAGGTATTTTTTGGAACCAGCAGTTGGCATAATGGCTATGTCGTTGGACTCCCATGTAGTAGACGACAGTTCGAGCGAGTCCTGGACCTGGTTGCTGAAACTCACGCCGGGTGTGTGTGTGTGTGTGCATACCCAGGACTCCAAGAGAATGAAGGAGAAGGGATTGCAGCGTGACCATCCCCTGGTGGGGGTGGTGGTGATTTCTAGCTTTCTGTCTCTCTGTCTTTCTGGTGAGCACACACACCCTATAGCAAAAATCTCTCCAAATAAATAAATAAATAAATAGATATTTTTTAGTGTATTTTTTAACTTCATGAAAAGCAGTTTCAACATTAATAAATCAAAATCAAAGAAATGCTCAGATGGCTTTGTTTAAAACTTAAAGCCAGTAAACAGGTTAGGATTCTGTTCAAATAGTAGATACATAAACCAATCGGTAGCTCAAGACAAGACAAAAATCCTTAAATCTGGAAAACAAAGCCTAGAAGAAAATCAGTAATGTTTTAGTCAAAAGCCATAAGATTCTATTTAACCAGTTTAGTCTCATGTACTTCATCTATCTTCTGTTGTGGTCCAGTCTTACTGATTAAATTCTGGGATATAATATTCAACTCCAGACTCGTTCCTACTATTAAGCTGACCATTTTCTTAGTTGTTTTTGAACTCTTATTTCTGTATGTCTGTATTTAGTTCTGGTATAGTACTCCCTTGAGAACTTCTTGGAGAGCTGGTCTGGTGTTGGTAAATTCTTTCAGGTTTTGTTTATCTGAGAATGTCCTTGTCTTTTCTTCCCATGTGAAGGATAATCTTGCCAGGTACAGTATTCTTGGTTGAAATTGCTTTTCCCTTAACACTTTGAATATATTTTTCCATTCTTTCCTCGCTCGCATTGTTTCCGATGAGAGGTCTGTAGTAAGCCTGGTGGGATATCCTTTGTCAAAAGACTCTTTAATAGCTTTGGTCCTTAAAGAAATAGACAGTGAGAAAAAGTTGTAACTCTTAGATCTGACCTCAAATATAATTCCTGCTCTGTTAAGTAACGTCTTTGTAGCCTTGGGTAGATTTTTAATTTTTCTGCTTTTCTTTGTCTTTGAATGAGATATCTAATGCTTCACAATATTCTTATGGAGATTAATAGTGAAATTGTATAGTAGCTCCTAGCAGGGTTAGTGTGGAGTGCTTTGCAGGTATGGTTCATTGGCTGGGTCCCTGCCTATTAGACTGATAAAAGATGTATTAACTAAAGAAAAATAAACAGAAATGTATTAACATACACATTGCACATACACAAAGATGTGAAGGAGTGGAAAAGATAAAGTACTAGGTGATGATTAACTCAAAGGGGTGATTAAGTCTTGAGCTTATATTTCATTGAACAAAGAACAACAGAGCCAGCAGGTGATGGTGGTTGAGGTGCAGTCAACTTGGCTGATGGCATGGTTTAAGTCCCAGACCCAGTGGCCTAAGAAACTTATGAGGAGTATACGCCTGTGTGCCCAAAATCCTGAGAAGAGAATGAAGAAGATGTTGCAACAAGGCCAAATACCTCAGGAGTGATTTCTGTTTCTCTCTGAGTATCCACGCCCTATAGCTAAAAACAATAAGAAAACAAAAACAATAAATTTGTAGAAAAGTGTCAATTGTTTTCAAATCAAAATAATCAGTATGTCAGGGTAACATATTCTGTAGCCTTTCACAGTCATTTGGAAAGTGCTACTTTTTTGTTTATCTAATTTAAAAGCTTAAAGAAGAAATTTTAAAATAAAAAAGAGCTAAGCTTATAACTAAAAATAAATATTGAGTAAATAAACATTTGACATAGTCATGGTTGGATTCAAGCTTCTCAGAGCTGTGTTTCTCTTCATCTTTCACCTAAGATAACTCTAAACTCTTGTCAGCCTGATTTTAGATCTATTGGTTTTGTCATCAGATTATAGACAGATAATTCAAGAGACTGAGAAAGTAAAAACAATCTGTTATTTATTTGGTCCTCTAGATGTTTTTGTTTGTTTGGTTTTTGTTTGTTTGTTTGTTTGTTTTGTTTTAATTTCTACCTCAAGACCAGTATCTATTAACTGTCCCATATCCGTATCCTTCTGATAGAGATATGGCCCTCTGATAACTGGCAAACTCAGTAGAAGCAATGTCTCTTTTCCAAAATATTCAGCAAAATTTCCTGAAATGTCTCTCCTTGGTCTAGCCCTTGGGTATGTTATAACCTTAACCCTAAACAGAGGGATGGTTACACTCATTTACCAAAGACTAGGATCAGTTCTCCCAGAACCTTATAGAGTATGATTAAAGGAAGAATGCGGAAGCAAAACATTAGATCCACTACTCTATCTTTTGCTATTTGATTAGTCTTATAAATATATCAATGTTCTAGTCATCAGCTCTAATTCTAGCAGCCATGATGGATTTTATGATGATTCAAAGACTATAACAACCTGCAAATTTCTTGAAAACAGTAAACTGTACTTGAGGAAAGTTAGGTATACATACCTAATCCCTCCTACGACTCCTCACCCTTGCCAATGCACACACCCTTCTTGGTAGCCTTCCACAGTTATTCATCAAAACAATTTTGTGGGGCCAGCTGTGGTGGCACCATGGTAATATACTGCTCTGTAATGCCAAAACTAGAGGGAAAAGTCCCAGGTGATTGAGACCTTTGTATCCAAAGGTCTCCCTGTACATTCTGGATGTGCATGCGCATGACTGTAATCCCAGCTAGCTGATGGATACTGCTGTAGGTTTCTCTCAAGTTCTCTCTCTCAAAAGAAATAAATAAGTAAACTTTTTAAAATACTAAAATCCTCAAAATGTATTTCATGGTAAAACAAGATATACATTTCAGTTCCATCCAGTCTTTTAACCATGCAAGATTGAACTACTGTAGTTAACTGCAGGATAAATAAAGGGATTCCTAAGGCCATAAGCACGCATGACAAATTAACAGGCGCATGGCTCTAGGACAGGAGGGAGCTTCCCACCCAGGCTGAATCACCGGCTCACTGGTGGGAACAATTTATTTGATGCAAATGAAAAACCAAACATTTATAAATTAGCTAAACAAGAAGCTCAGGAGGAGAGCTTCTGGGACTTGGAAAAAAATATTTTATTCTTCACGGGAATTAGAGAATTGGAAATCTGTCAGGACTCGGGGCATGTACACATCTGGTGTGTGCTGCTGGGACATTTAGTTCATGGGCTTTTGTTCATGGCCTTGCTCTCTTGCCACTAGAAAGTCTTTCCTCTAATGTCAGAAGGACATATTGGAGCCGTCAATCATACTCCAGAATATGCCGTCAATCATACTCCAAGTGACTGCAATAGTTAGTGAATAGATTTTTCCACTTCTGTTTTTAAGTAAACTTTTTACTTTAGAATAATTTCAGATTTAAGAACAACTGTCAAAATAAAGCTGAATGTTCCTGTAGACCCGTCAACCAATTTTTCCCAATGCTAACATCTTACAATACCATGCAAATTTATCACAACCAAGTAACCCATATTGGTTCATTATGGTATGAAAGGAAAGCAGTCCAGAGCAGTTTGTGGAATACAAGGTTCATTTAAATCTTAAAGGCCTCTGAAAACCAAAGCCTGAGTCTTTGCTTACACCCCACATCCATAAGGGTGATTGCATGAATAGACGTGTTTTCATTTACAATAAGTAAGCTGTGATACTGCAAATGGATCATGTCAATAGATTTTGCAATGTGACCCACTCTCACTCTTTCTTCTTCCCATTATTCTTGAGTTCATGATGTAAAGATAAGGTATAGCCAATCTCTTGCCTGCATTGTTTTAAATAAATATAAAGTCTTAATAATGTGAAATCTTAACAATTTGTAACATCCCTTCTTCAGATCTTTCTCTTTGATATGTACATCCACTTTCTAGGCTGACATTTTGATGAGCACATGGGAAACTAGAAATTTGCTCATCTGAGCCTAATCTCTGGCTCCAATAAACCACTTTTATTCACTCGTTATGCCCTGGCCTTCTCTTTAGATAGTCTGGCTGCCCTGAGCCTTCGTGGGCCTTACCAAGGTGCACTTAGGTGGCAGGTAGCAGGGCGAGGACAGAGGAGGATGGGGACAGGCTTGCCCTGTATCCTTGTGTTACATTTTATAATACACGTGTTCTCTTGGGGTTTTCAGGTTCAAGCAGTCTTGATGGTATTTATAAAACACTTTACGCTCTAAATATAGTCTGTTAATTCAGGTCAAAAAAAAAAAAAAGATTGACACCTGTCAACTAAATTGAAGACATTATTCAGATATGGCTAATATGTACAGGGAAGTCTTTTTTCCTGGTCTGGAATTCAATCCAGGATACCACATTTCATTTCTTCTTAGTTGCCTTTGGCTATGACAGTTCCTGTCTTGTCTTACTTTTCATCCTTTGACAATTTTTGGGAGTACCAGGCATTTTGTGGACTGAATCTTGAGTCAGGTTTGTCTAATATTTGTCTCATGATTACACTAAAGTTATGGATTTAGAGGAAGAATTCCTCAGAGGTGAAGTGTCTTTTGAGAAAGAAATTCAGTTCAGAACAATTCATAGAATTTAAGGTCCATTGGAATTTGGCCCAAGAAAGACATGAGCTCAATGCTTTCATTATACTTACGTCTATGGGGTTATTGCCCCCAAGGCATGTTTTAGTTTTTAGTAAACAAACTGATGCTACAAGTGTTAGATATGGTCTCCACTCTACCTTTAATATTATGTTCTTGGAATTCATAGTATAAAAATACAAGGCACAGCCAAATCAGTTGCCTGTGAAATTTTTGATGGGCCAATGTAAATTCTTTTAAGATCCCCTCTTCTTACCCTTCTCTCTGTTATATAAACTTGCCTTCTCAGTAGTGCATTCTTTCTGGGCACTTACAATCTGTGTCACCCAGTCATCATTCTTGGCTCTTCTTGGCTTATATAAACTTCATTTGCTTCACTTACTGGGCCTCAGTCTCCCTTTTTAGGTTGACACCTTTTTATCACATGAAATCAGCAAGTACTTTTATTAGCATGGCCTCTGACTGGTAACATTAAATTAATAATTCAATTAAGAAAGTGTTTACCTGGCATTTTCTTTGTAAAGTTGTTGTTGTTCCCTTTTCTCTACTCTCCATATTGGATGTGAATCACCAAGAACAGACAACAATCAGAGGGTTGATGGTGATGAGTGGGCATGGTAGAAGAAATTGCCTGCTTCTGCTTCCTTCCTTCCTTCAATTTATTTATTTATTTAAATTCCTAGAGGGTGCATGGGCTCACCAGAGAGGCAGATATAGGAAGGGGGAAGAAAAAAAATCACCTCCCAATGGACTGTGATTGCACTGGAATTCCTTTATCATTTTTCCACTCTTTCAGGATTTGGGGTATGCACACATGCATGCCTGGCATGTGTTTCAGGCTACCAGGACTTGGATTCCAACTACATTCAGTCATGTGGGCTCTGATTCCCTTAATCACTAGGCTATGAGGCAGACCCAACTTCTAATTATGTTGTAATGACAATCCGTTGTACAAACAGAGTGAAGTTTTTTAAATAAAACAAAATAAGAGCAAGCAAGCAAATAAAAAGAACAAATGACATTAGGCAACTCTTTTGCCTAACACCTTTTAATGGTTTCCCATTGTCCTGAAGAGAAAGATAAAATCTTACCCACTCTGTGTCATCCACCTGGGATATACAATATCCTTCTTTCTTCCCTTTGAGACACATGGACTTCCTACTCCTCTAACCCCTATTAATTTCAAAGATATAATTATAAATTATCACAACTTATACATTTTAATTCTATATTTAATTAATCAGTGTCTTCCTTCTCTATTAATCCATAAAGATTATATAATCAGGGCCTGTGTATGTTTGTCCATCAGTTATACAGCTCTTAACACAGCAGAAAAACATATGAACAACAGAAACTAGTTCTGGACGGAGCAGAAACAAGTTGTTACAAAATGGAGACACCACCACTCACAGTATTGTTGAAAATAATAGCTGTTAGAGAACCATTTTCAGACCTGAATTTTCAGAAAAATATGCTTCAAATCATACTGCAGAATTATATGATGAGGGCACCTCTGTTCCTGCTACTGGGCTAGGGAGTATTCTACTGTTTATAGAAAGTCACTGGAATTTGACTTCAATGGCACTACCACCACCAAATGGATGCCTCTCAGACCACTGTTATCAACAAAAGGGATTCTGTGTGGTGTTTTTTTGCATGATTGCTGACCTCCCCCTCACAGTTTAGCATGGCCGAATCTCACAGGTGGATGTGTGTAGGGATAAAGCAATTTCCTCTCCCTCAGGTTTCTTAAAAATCCCTGACAAAAGGCAGATTAGTAAAAGACATACAGATTTGTTTTAATATATATATATATATATATATATATATTTGTATATGGGAACCATACAATAGGAACTCAAAGAGTAACAGATGATTAAGGCTTTAAATACCTGGTTTCTGACCTCCACCACAGGCTTGAGGGTCAGCGGCAGAGCAGTCTGGAGAAATGGATTGATTTCATTCTACCTTTCATGATATTGGATCCAGTATGTTAGAAATTCCTGAGAACACAGTGTGGGAATTTAAAGATTCTGAATAGATAGAAAATATAAAAATTGTCCCATTCACTAGCATGTAATAGATTCTCAATAGATATTTGTCAAGGGAATGAAGGATCGTAGAATTAGCATGCCTAGCAAGTAAAAATACAGAATTCCCAGTCCATTTTGAATTTCAGATAAACAATGAGTGCGTTTTAAATTCAAGTAAGTCTCACATAATTTGGTACATATTTATACTAAAAATTTACTTATGGTTTATCTAAATTTCAAACTTACCTGGTATATCCTCCAAGGTAACCCTAGAAATAAAGGAAGGCAGAAAGAAACAAAGGAAAAAAGGGAAGAAGATATAACTAAGTTTCTGCCATGTAATTTTTGATTCATCTGACTCCAGATTTACTAAGAAAACATCTGAGTATAATTCGACATTTCATAAGGAACTAGCCACTGGGAAAGAATAGCTGGATGGACTGTCTGGAATTTCTCACTGTTAACGGACAAATTGGCTTTTGACTAAGATGCGGTGTATCCTGTAGCTTGGTACAGGAAAGGCGTGTCCTGATGTCAGGGACAGTCATATTCCAGTCCATGTGACAGTTTTATTTTGCAACATAAATTAATAAATTAAATTTCCAATGTTATACTCTATCCTGAGAATTTAGTTACTATGACTCCAACCTTGAAAGATGAATCTGCTCTTTTTATTTAATCATTCAAAAATAATTATTTTTATTTAACTTTATTTATTTAATTAATTTATTTTAATTTGACCAGAGGGGGACAGAGAAAGAGAGAGAGAGAGAGAGAGAGAGAGAAAATGAGAAAGCAAGTCACCAGGTTCGGTACTTAAACCGCAGTCGGCTATGTGTGAATCCAGCACCCTTAACAACCACACCACCTGCCAGTTCCTATTTTATTTTAGTTTTACATTCAATTGCTATATATCATTACAACATACAAAGTGAATTTTCCTAGCATAAATACACTGAATATTAGTCTAGTCAAAGATATTACCATACACGTCATCATCCACAGATGATATGTTGGATGGATGGATAGATGGATGGATGGATATGGATATGCCCGGGTTGGGAAATGCCAGGCTCTAATTGTGTCAACAATGTTTTATGTATTAAATCAGGTGGTAGGTATATGGACTTGTCAACCTAAGAAGAAGACTGAGGCATAGCAAGTGAAATAAAAATGATTATTTAAACCAAGGCTGAGGACGATTCATCTGTACACGCAGCATCCAAGCTGTCCTGAGCAGTGTGTACCCACGTTTTACAGACTTCAGGGTAATTTTAAAGGCAAAAGTCATAAATAAGGAGCAGGAAAAAGTAGTTTCTGTTCAGATACTCTGGAGTAAATAATTCCCTTTGGCAGATGGATATTCCTGGGAGAAAGACAATAGCTTCTGACAGAACTCTGTCCAGATGTGTTGATACTCTTCAATCTTCCTTCCTGCGTGTGAGCTTTGTTAACGAAATCTCAGGAAGAGAATCTGAAGGTAATTGTTTTCTTTTCTGGCAAGTCTAATCTACAGGCTGATAATGGAACATCACATCGGAGCAAGGTCTTTTACTGCCCTTTGGGAGAGAAAGGGGATTAAAAATGATTGAAAGACAATAGGTGGGTTGGTGCACATTCCAGTGTTGGTCACCTTCAATGTGACTGAGTCCAATTTGCCTCTCAGCCCTATTTTAGACATAAATGGGCTCCTCTATTACTTTTTTACAGCGTTAATTTTTGGTAACATTTCATATATCAAAATTTTTCATAATGCATTTTCAAAAAAAATGTAATAAAAGACATTTAAGGTTTAAAGGATGAAGGATTGATTTACTTTTAGAAGATACTTGCTTGGGACCAGCAGTTGGCTTAATGGCTATGTCACTGGACTCCCATGTAGTCGACCACAGTTTGAATCCCAGCATTGGTGGCTTAAACTCACACTGGGCTTGTGTGCATGTGTGCCCAAGATCCTGAGAGGAGAATGGAGGAGAAGGGATTGTAGTGTGACCAGCCCCCCGAGGGGTGATTTCTCGCTTTCTGTCTCTCTGTCTCTCTCTGTCTTTCTGGAGAACGCATGTGCCCTATAGCAAAAACCTCTCCAAAAAGAAAAAAAAAAAAAGAAGATACTTGCTTGTGCTCCGATTAGCTACTGTTTAATTTCCACCTATTTTACACTCCAACAACATTGAATTGATTGGATGGATTTTGAGTTCTATCCCTATTATGCCATTTCTCTTATAGATCCATGCCTAAACTTTGGTTTTTATTTTAAAATGCTTTCCTTTCTCTCTTTTCTCCAGCTATACTCTCTTTACTTTTTTACAAAGATAACCTATCATCATACAATTCAAGAATGTGGTACCTACTGTCAAGCCTTCTCTCAGTCTCTCTTCCCCCACTTACTGAAGTCTGTCCTTCATCCCTGCCTTGTCTCTACCTACATCTCTCCCATCTAGCTGCCTTAGCCCCTCTGTCACTGACACCACCTTGCACTTGATTTTCTTCTTATAGATCTGTGACATCACCAATTGGAAAGTCCTGAGATAAGGAACTGAACCAGATCCATTCCTCTAGCTCAAGTATCAAGCAATTTGTCTGTCCCCTGTTTGCTGAACTGAGCTGACCTCAGAGGGAATTTTTATCTCTAACTCTAGTTTTTTTCCTTAAAAAGTTGCTATACACTTATGCAAGGACACACATGGACACATACACACACACACAATCTTAGAGTAAATTTTCCATCATATATTTCAATTGAAAGCAAAACTTGCTTCTCTATATTTCCAAAACATCAGGGCTAAACAATTCCTTTTCTTAACAGTGGGAAAGCTTAGATCCAGAGAGGGAGTAACCTGCATCACAGTGCACAGGAATGGAGGGCCAATTTAGAGCTGGAATCCAGGTCTCTTCCCCTGGTGCCTGCTGGTGGTGATGATAAATAGGTTGTCAAACTTTCCTGCTGCCATAACTTCTCAGAGAATCTAGATGGATGTGCCTCTGGCTAGCAGAGCTCCTCAGCCAAACCATGTTCAGTGTCCAAGGAGCCACGTCAAAGCTCCCACAGTCAGTGGCCATTAACACAACACTTTCACATATCCCAGTGCCTGGCCTTCCCTGGCTGTCCTGATTCCTTCCAGTCAAAAGTCCCACTGGCAGGCACAGTGAGTAATATCTATGGACATTTGAAAGGCCTTTTCCTTAGAGCCTCATTAGCCTGGAGTACTGGAGGCCTTGACTGAGACTGTCCTTTTCATTTTCTGCTGACCTTAGGTCATTGGTGTGGATGAAAACAGAGGACCTTGCTCCTTGGAAATACTTCTTACTAAAAACAGGTTGCTTTCTTTTTGAACTGCAAATTTCATTAACTAACTGGCATAGCCTTTACATATTTGGCCTCATTATAGGCTGTCCTCCCTCTGCCCCTTCAGAATTTGGAGGTAAGAATGCTTTATCCTTCAGCATTTAGAGCCAAGTTTGAAAGAACTTTTAGGATGACTTTCCATTTCGGGTGGCTGGTTGTCTTCTTTTCTGGAAAGTGCCGTTGTGTTTATTGCCTGTCTTCATTGATGTGTTTGAAGGTATACAACTAATTTTTCACTCCTATCTTTCTCCTTTTTTCTTCTGAGTCTAGAGGAGGACCCTGTCTTTGGGATAGCCCTGTTTCATGCCAAATAGATTGGAAAGTGAGAATTCTTAAAGCTAAGAAGACCTGTTTCAACTTAGTCTGGGTGAGTCCTGCATCTCTGAAAGTGGAGAAAAAAGATTGAGAGGAACATTGACTAAGTAATCACAGTGTTAAAACTAGACTAAAACTAGATTTTCAAGCTACCTATCAAGGCCTTAAAACTCTAAGGAATTGTCAAGCAACAGACTGAAAGAAAGGGCCTCAAATGTTGATAACAGTTATAAAAACTTTCCTACCTTCAAAGGACAGTAACAAGTGTGAACCGACAATCTTCAGAATGGGAAAATATTTTTGTTAATATGCCTCAGACAAGGGATTGATAACCAGAATACACAGGGAACTCAAGTGCCTTATGTGAAAAAAAAAATGATTAACCCAATTAAAAGATGGGAAAATGAAGTGAACAAAAGTCTCTTTAAGGAAGACATATGAACAACCAAAAAGCATATGAGGAAAGGCTCAACATCCCTCATCATAAGGGAGAATATAAAAAGTGATGTGTTGGTGGGGATGTGGTGAAAAGGGAAGCCTCCTACACTGTTGGTGGGAATGTAAACTGGTTCAACCACTGTGGATAACAACATGGAGTTTCCTCAAATATCTACAAATAGAACTACCATTTGATCCAGCAATCCCACTTCTGGGTATCTATCCAAAGGACAGGAGAATGCTCAGTCGGAAAAGTGCTTGCACATCAATGTTTATTGCAGCATTATTCACGATTGCCAAGACATGGAACCAACCTAAATGTCCACAAACAGATGAATGTATTGGAAAAGTGTGGCATATATACTCTATGGAATACTACTCAGACATAAAAAATAACAAGACCTTGGCATTTGATAGAAAGTGGTCAGATATGGAGGATCTATTGGTGAGTGAAGTAAGCCAGGCTATGAAAGAAAGATATTGTATGTATCCACCTAATATATACCAACTATCCGGATTCTATGGTAGAGAACGAAATATTGGAGGACATAAAAGCAGTGAAAATACTTAAGGAGAATAAGATAGTATGGATTGGGGGCGGGATGAAGAGAAGAGGATAGAGAAAGATAGCAAGAGAACAAATAAAGAGGCATGACATTAGTGGGACATAGATATGGCTTATTACCTGCTGATGATGACATGTATAGTATTCTCAACTGGATGGGTCTGAGAAGTATTTCATGATGGGTAAAGTCTTTTTACAAGAAAATGAGAAATAGTGATTGACTGGTTAAAAAAATAATTGGAATAATAATAATAATGTTTGGGAAAAACAATGAAAAGATATTGAATGATCAAGTGGTGATTTTAATGTCTCAGTATTGACTGACATGCATGGTATTCCCTTTTGAAAAAGCTATGTAATACACTGTAAAGTTATATGCAATTCAATGTAATATAAACGAGATTATGATGATAATAAATAAAAATTAAGCAAAAAATAAATTTCCTACCTGTTTATCTTTTCAGATTACCTCTTAGTACTCTCTCTCTATTCCTTTGTTCATTCATCTGTCTATTCTTAAATCTTCATCTGTATTTCCTTTGCTTAAAATTCTTTTTTATTTCTTTCAATGTGTCTTCACAATCCAGCTTGGTGAAGTTCCAAACTCAGCTTCATTAAGTGCTACAAAGTTCTCCTTTTCACTTCCTAAAATGAATACTTTCAAACCTAACTGTTCCTGAATTCCTGGGGAACTTGTTAAACAAAGAAGTCCCTGGTCTACACCTGGGAATTTTCAAATGAGAAGATTGAAGCAGGTGGATACGTTTGCATTTTTAAGGAGCAGGAAAGATGATTTGGGACCACCATTCTACATTTTTCTGTTGTGTAGAAGTGGTGAGAACCCTTATCTCTTAAGGATGAGCTTTTTCTAGGAAATCAGACATAACTCACACCTCCAACTGCCCTTCTTGTCCCAAGTAAAATCTCTGCTTTAATTTTATCCCAAATCCTGTAGGTGTTTTGAGATAGAGAGAAAAAAGCCTGAAAAAAGACCTAGAAAGAGTTAATGATTACTCATATTATTCTAAAATAGCTGTCTTCAAAGTTGAAGGTTTATGAAGACTGGAATCTGTGTTATTCACCTATGTGTCCACAGCACCCAGGACTCTAACAGATGACTCAGGACTTACTGAGTGAGTGAATGAATCTGGTTCC